>NC_056746.1:1028279924-1028594924 GCF_019279795.1 Protopterus annectens | reverse complement strand
TGGGTGTGCTGGCTGTTGGGAGATGAGAAATGTTGAAGATGTGGACAATAGACTGTGTGAAACATATGCATGATATGGAAATGTCAGACAGTGAAACATGTTTGGTCCAAAGTTATAAGGGAGTGGAATAACAAATATGCTAAGAAAATACTCTACATTTGGCCATTCATTCCCTGGGGATAAGAGGGGGAAAAGAGGAATGGAGAGAGCAGGAGAAAATTAAAATATTACTTACATATGGTTGGGTGAGGAGTGCTATAACAAAGTCAGAAGGGGCAGATTTAGTGGTGGGATGACATGGTGGCATCAAACAATACTTGAATCTGTTGGGCAGTTGTAATGTCATATGTCAATAGAGGGGCTAAAACAAGACAGAAGATGATTTGATGAAAGATAAGGTCAGGATAGTGAACTAGGTCTCCACATATGGTAAGATAAATGTGGGTGGTTGTTTTGAAAGAAGGATATATATATATAGGAAAATTTGCATAAAATTGAGGACTATTATTGATAAAGGTTTGAGACTGATTAAAATATTTGTTCTTCTATTTGAGATAATATGTATACTGTTTAATTTTACATGAAATACGATAGAGATTGAAAACTCAGTAAAGAAAGAGAAGTGCCCATGTAAGGCAATATTTCAGGTTACTGCTAGATTAGATTAACTCCCTGCACTGGTTGGGATAAAGGTAAAAAAAAAGTCTACTGTATTGTGGGCAGTGTATGTTATTACTGTTGTCTGCAGTTCTATCTGATTTAATCGTAGAAATAAAATAAAATACATGCCTGCAAGAGAGTATGAGAAAGCAACTCCAGATGATCCTCACACCTACAGTTCCTGATTGTATCTAGTCATATGACTAGGGATCGACATTCAGGAACAGTGATTGGTTGTTAAATGCAACTTATCACAATTACTTGACTGCATACTGTATTGTAATAGAACGTAAGTTAACTATCCATGTTTTTATACTGTGTTTACTAGGTAGAAATATGATGTCTTGCTAATAAATGGCATGACTTTTCACTGCTGGGTTTAAGTTCCCATTGATTATAAAGGGAAGGTGTGGGATAATAATGTGGCTAGTACTGTTGCTGTACTATCCAAATAATTTCCTCACAGATGTGTTACAAAACAGAAAATATTTTTGTCTTATTTTAAAACTAACTTCATGTCACTTTTAAACCACAGGCAAGTGGTTAAGCTGCAGATACCATCAGCAGCGTCTGTCCATGTTTCCTACGTTGTTGGTATATTTATAGTAATATAAAAATTATGACTATTTGCGTACTTATACCTATGAACATCACTTAATATATCTTCATTTATCCAAGAGAGAATTGAGTATAACGGGCAGTTATATTGCCTCTCATGTAAGCTGTAAGCTGATATCTTTCAAGGACTTGTACATAGCACAGTTTTGCAGTTATCAACATACATATGAACAGAAAAAATAGACTTGGAGCAACATCACTCTGATAATCCAGAAAAATGCTTGTCTGAAAATTTAGTGCAAATATATAGGCTATTGGGTGCTAATGAGCTTTCTCTTGTAGTTCTAGGTTTGTTTCCCTCAGATTACACCTGCCTCCTGGGCTCTGGAACAAGGCATTTAACTAGATGGTGCTTCCAGGTCAACTGAAAAGAGGCACTTGTGCTAGTGTGTTACATGTTTTGAAACAAATAAAAACTGCCTGGAGGCATCAACAAGAATAATCCACTGTAGTGTTATTATAATTGCTGCTTACCCCATGGATATGTCTACAATGGTTTACTATCAATGTTTCAAACATGACACTTTTGGAAAAAGAAACCCATGACAAGAAGATTGAAAGCCAGGAATGTGAAGGATCAGAAAGGTGAATCATATTGCTCATCAAATCTGCCAACGTCCGCTGTCACAGGAACAAGTGTTAACTAACATGGGCCCAGGGGGCAAGTCCAGGTTTACAGTTATGCGGTCCTCAGTATTTTTGGCTTTCAGTCTTCTCATTGTAGTATTTCCATTTTTAAAAATGTCACACATATGAATCTTTGATAGTAAACCATCAACAACATAATTAACAAATTTTGCCATATAGTTACTCATTCTTTCAACTGTGGGAACCAGCTTTAGAATCAGAGTTAGGAAAAGATTCCATAATGCATTCTCTCTCTCTTTCTCCTAAAATGAAAATGTGTTATTGTTCCATACATATGAGATAGTTAACTTACATAATTGATATACTAGAAAAGTTATAAACCTTCTTGCTAAATGTGACACCCCCCTTGACTCCATGCCTGTTGGTATAATATGCATGATGCTTATGACATACACAAATGGGCATAATAATGAAAAAAAGGAAATAGATATATTTGCATCAGCAGATTTACTGGGATGACTAAATCATATATCAAGCAACTCCATTAAATGATCTCCCTGTTTAATAGTTTAGTACATACACCTATCTCTGTTTTAAAACAATACTATAATGCATCTATCCACAATACTTCTCCCTTTCTTTACATGGGTATTATTAATAAATATTAGTATGGAAATAATTCATAAAAGCTTAGAAGGACTATACTGTACTACAGCCATGCCAATGCAGCATGTGAAGCTACATCCATAACTCCTTTTTCCATTTTTGGTCATGGGTCAGGGTGTCACTTAAACAGTAACAATCATCAGAATCTAATGTTTACACCACTAGGTGGCTAACCCTGCTGTGGTAGTTCTTCCACACCACAACCTCACATACACACTCACACCTATGGACAATTTAGGGTATCCAGTCTACTTACTGCATGTCTTTTGAGTGAAGGAGAGAACAGGAGCCTTAGGAGGAAACCCATGTGAACACAAGGAGGACATGCAGACGCCACACAGAAGGCACCCCAGCTACGAATCAAATCAGGAAACCTCTTGCTCTGAGGCAACAACACTGTCCGCTGTGCCACTGTGCCACCCATGTGAAGTAATATCTAATGCGAAATTACATGGGAGTCAGATTTTGAAATAATTCCTATATAAAACAACATACAGCAGTTTTGCAGTTTTCAGCCTCTAATCAGTGTCTAGTAATTATTCTCACTGTATACAATGAAAACAATGCAGTGACTTCTGCTTACCTTGAATTTATATTGAGGTGGCTTATTGACAGTACCATGAATCATTTTATTATCAATCATATTCATAGCTATGTTTTATATAAAGGTTGAAGTAACATCTTTAAAACATGCCTTATATTTCCTATAATACTGTTTTATAAGAGATTTAAGGTATTACACAGTTAAGTCTTTAGTTTGTCAGAGGATTTTTTTATTTTTCTTTTTTTTTTTTTTTTGTTTTTTGAGGTTTTTCTGTGTGTTCTTTTTATTTGCTGTTTTGTTACTTGTTGAGAAATCTTGCAGTTACTCTGAATGTTTTCAGAAAATTGCCAAATTGTATAATTTATCCTGAATTAATAAGCCCATAAAAAGGGCAAAACATGTCATGTAATGTCTACCACTAGAAGGGGTTGGCTTTATTGTTCCAAATGCCTCAACAAAAGTTCATAAAACAGGAAAAATGTCAGTGAGAATTTAGAAAACATATAGCTAAAGTACCTATATGCCCTTAATGGGTCATATGGATATTTCCCATGGACCTCATTCATTGGAGATTTAAAGTTTGTTTTCGTTTTTTTATTTGAGAAGGCAATAGATCCATTTAAATCTGTAGAATAACTTCCAAAATAGTTTTATTTGAATCTACTGGCATTTTATAAGAATTTTTATGATTTCTTTTGCAGCTCTGATTCTGAAAGTCTGTTATAAAATATGGTTTTGCTATTTCAGAAATCATAGTAGGTTGTATCTTTTACGAAATGCATGATTGTCAAATTCTGAGCATTCATTGAAAATAATATGTATCTTCTGTGTTTTTGGTTTAATATTTGAATTCTCCCACCAGTGCTAAGTGAAAATAAAAGTAAGGGGGGATTCAATGAAGCCAACATGATAATTGTGACCGTATGCGGGTTGCAGAGTGATGTGCACATGACCATGAAAAGTTTTACATTCAGTAAACTCTGCATAGCGGTGAAAACTCACGTGCGATCATGGAAACCTTTGTGGCATGCATATTACAGCACAAGTAGCTGAATTGTGTGCTAATGAAGGAAATGAACATGGTGAAGTGATTCAACAAACTGTAAAGTAACCATGTAGGCTCCATGTTCCTGTTGGCCATGTATGCAAGTTTACTGAATACAGAACTCTACACGGAAACTAGAGCAAGTAATTTTACATACATTTGTATAGAACAGACTCTAACATGTAACTCCAGTCCACACACATTATGACATTCCTAGACATGTTGGACGCTAGAATGTTATGTTAAAAATAGCAAGAAGTCCTTTTTATTTGCTGTGACATAAATGCTGCTTTGTATCCCCACCCTCGAATGAACAGTATAATCGTAACTAATATAGACAACTAAAAGTGCAAACCCCATGAAATGTAGTATCCCAAAACTGAATTCCTGTGTGCACATATATACGCTTGAGCAATACCTTCCCTTGACTGAACAACATTGGGCTCCCCTTCAGTTTCCCTGCCTACATGGTTACCAACCATGCAGATACAGGACTGTCAACACAGTGAGGGTGCAAATGAGATCAAAACTCATTATAATTGCTGAATACCTAAAAGTTGTAAGCATGTAAGGATGTTCACTTCATGTAGGCACTTCCACAGTGTTCGTGTTGAATGCATGGCAACAGTGAATGATGACATCAGGGAGGTGTGTCAGATTACACTTACAGAGCTTTACATGTAGGTTTGTGAAGTGTAAAAGTGCATGCAAGCAGTGCACAATTCGCAAGTTCTGTGTAATCCTCTTTATTCTTTGTTAAAATGTATTTTATCTATCTGCATTACATTAAAATTGATTTTGTAATTTTCACCCTTGTTTGCGCACTGCAGTGCTTAGCACAACCATGTTAAATGGAGGAAGGAACGGCAAGTTTCTCAATGCATGTCACATAACTATTCCTATGGAAGCATGTGTATGTACAGGGCTAGAGTATAGTAGGTCTTGAGTTCTACTGCAGGGTCTGCAACCTTCGCTCTACTTTTTGAACCGCATTTTGTGTGATATAACAGGCATGGACAAAAGCAGTATGTTCCCTTGTGTTCACCTTATTTCAGTGTTTGTGCATGCAGTGGTGTGTAGGTCCACATCTTGCACCAATGAGCAGTAACAGACTTCATTTATTCAGTAATGTAGCAGATGTTTTTCGCAGCTGTTAATTACAGCTGAAGCAGGAGATTTCAGTACAATGGAGCAATTCAACAAGCTGTAAAGCATCCATCTAGCCTGTATTCTGTTTTTTCCTGCATACTTCCATCCCATGGGAGTAGACACAAGGAAATTTTAGGCCTGAAAAAATAAAAGTATCTCAACTGCTGCATGTGATCCCAGAATGTATTCTGTAATAATATTATGGCATACTCTTGTATATCTTAACTTGGTACAGTAATGTAATAAATAGTGGTGGATTTGTCCAGAAAGTACCTTAACATGTGACAGCACAGTTATTTTACTCACGTGTCCACTACCAAGGTTTTCTTTCTTATTCCTCCCTTTTTTCATTGCACTTCTTGCATGATGTGTCTCATAGGGCAAATAGCGTAAGCAGGCAATTACTGTGTTTATTGGGTTTGCATGAAGTGAGGTGGACAACCTATGTAGCAGATGACCAAAGATAGTAACTGGATACATTCAGTTAATGCCCTTGGCCAGCATGAAAACCTGGCCTGGAGTACAGATGGTACTGGCTTCTAGTACAGAGTGTGCAATCTTTGCTTTGCTAATGTGACATTGCAGTTTACAGCAGTGAAGTGCAACATGCACAACTGTTTCCTTACCATTCTTGTGGCAACATGTGTAAGTGTAGAACTACTATTCACATGGTCTTGGGTTCAATACAGTATATGCCATATAGGATTATTTTTACTAACATTAGCAATACTACTTGTGTTTGTGCCCCACTTACCAATGAGCAAACTGGTGTAACTTGCATACATGTATACTTTGTTAATCATTGCACAAATCTGCTACTCACTATGCTAGGGAACTGTATATATGATGCTTTCTTATTGATGCTTATATTTCTTTTGTATGATGTAAAACTACACGCAGAAGCATGCTCAGGGCTCATTCCCAGTATACATCATAGATTCACAACACATACATGTTTTGTCCCCCCCCCCCCCAAGCAATACAACCCTGATGGCTCAGAATTTTTTACAAACATATGTCAACCAAACTACAAAGTGTAATATATAATGTTGTGGACTCCCGCATGGACAGAGCCAGTCAGTGATGCTGACAACCTTGCTCTGCTAAATTAAAACATCCAACTATGCTCAATAAGGGTGCTTGTGTTTTACACAGCTAGGCTTCTACACATCTAGGACACACTCTACAGTTAGGTTACTAGCCTCATATTAACCAATGAATCTACGTGCCTATACAAGCCTCCCAAACTGTTGTCCCACACATGGCCTGCTGATGCCATCTACCATAAGTTAACCTGCAGCCATGTAAAGGTCCAGCTCCCAACCTGTTGTCCCACACATGGCCTGCTGATGCCATCTACCATAAGTTAACCTGCAGCCATGTAAATGTCAGACTTGTTTTATGGCTCTTGCATAATGTACTGAGTTTTGTAGTCTGTATACTTAGGTAGGTGTTCTATTCTCACTCTCATTGCAGTCAACAGTGTGTGTGTGTGTGTGTGTGTGTGTGTGTGTGTGTGTGTGTGTGTGTGTGTGTGTGTGTGTGTGTGTGTGTGTGTGTGTGTGTGTGTGTGTGTGTGTGTGTGTGTGTGTGTGTGTGTGTGTGTGTGTGTCTGTGTCCAGCCAGAAGTGCAACTGTATATCCTGCAGTTACCACCTCAATCCCATAAATTGACAGTGTTTTGATACTTGCATCTGTCTACACATTAATTTCAGACAGGCCTCCCATCTTCTTCTGTCCAACATGCACTGCTGATCTCATTCACTATAAGTGGACCTGTAGACATATACAAGTCAGACTTGTGCCATGGGGCTTATGTAGCGTACTGTGTTCTATAGTCTGTGTACTTAGATAAGTAGGAGTTCTGTTCTCACTGCAGTCAACTTGGTGTGTGTGTGTGTGTGTGTGTGTGTGTGTGTGTGTGTGTGTGTGTGTGTGTGTGTGTGTGTGTGTGTGTGTGTATGTGTGTGTGTGTCTTTACTCAGCACAACAGATGTGCTATCCTGCAGTTACTTCTCCAATGGGATGGCTTGCTAGTCTTTTCATGCTTGCAGAGGTCTACATAGCCATGTCATGCAGCTCTCCCAACCTCGTGTCTCCTACATGGCCTGCTGATGTCATCCACTATAAGATGACCTGCAGACATGTAAAAGTCAGACTTGTGTTGTGCTGCTTGCATATAGAACTGTGTTCCATAGTCTGTGTATTTAGATAGAGAGCCTATTCCCATTGCAGTCAAGTGTGTGTGTGTGTGTGTGTGTGTGTGTGTGTGTGTTTGTGTGTATGTGTGTGTGTGTGTGTGTGTGTGTGTGTGTGTGTGTGTGTGTGTGTGTGTGTGTGTGTAAGATGTTATTTGACATTGCAGAGATCCTTTTACATCAGCATGTGGGGCACTGCTATCACTATATGCTCAACAGACAATGCTGATGTAATCAGCTATATCAGATTATTGCATATATAACCATCCCACCAGGGCAGGATCTGACACTGGCTTGGAGCCCAGGGAAACATCACCTTAGATTCATAGGAGGTTACAAGGCTATTGACTCTAGGGCATTTATAAGCCTAGCCATGGTATACCATTGTTCCCTTATTGACCAACTTGAATGGTCTATATTTGCAGTGCAAGTGTATGATCATCACCGAATGCCTTTATCCAGGTGGGACATGGGTGACATACCCAGGGTATATTTACATTCTCCCATCCAATTGGCTAAGTCATGCTTAAATAGGTTCATTGAGGAGCCCTGTTTTATGTCAATTGGGATTGTTTTCCAGAGGACTGGCAATCTCTGGGAGGCATATCTGTCGCTCTAGCATGTCCTGTTAATGTCAAAGGCTAGGTTAAGATCCCTAAAGTGAATCTTGTACCATGTGACATGTAGATGTGCAGCATTTCTATTAGGCCAGGGTCTGAGACTGCTCTGTAGGCCAGGCACAAGTCGCCTCTCAGCAGCCTATAAGATACAGAGTACAGTGACAGGGCCTTCAATCTGTGCAAGCATGTCATGTGCTGCAGGCCTTGAATTGTCTTGTTGAGTAACCTCTGATGTCTCTCCAGTTGCTGCAGGTGTCTGGTGAGGTACATACACAAGGAAGTTTTGTATTCTGTTACTGGTCTGATGAGGGATGAGTACAAAGGAGTTATAACATCATTAGCTGTGGATGTGATGCCTTTACTTATGAGATGTACAAGATAGAAAGCCTTCCATACCACTGTGGACACATGGTGATTGCAGTTAAGGGTGCTATCAATCTGTATTCCCAAATCTCTTACCAGAGGGTTTCAGCTAAGGGGGGCACTGTTAATATTGTAATGTGCAGGGACTTCTCCTTGGCCATAAGGGATAACTCATTATTTAGCATTTATTTTGAGTTTGTGGCTTTGGCATCAATCTTTTGTCTGTGTAACGTCTTTTTATAGAATGTCAACATTGTTGGGGACTCAGTGATTGCACCCAGATTGCAGGTAAGCCACAGGCCATCTATTTTCCCCTGGACATCTGGGCAACACATTACAAACCATAGGGGTGTCCAGCACAAATCCTTCTCTTACACCAGTGGTAACTGGTTTGCTGCCAGAGGGTGGAATTCCCAAATTTAACTGCATATGTTCTGTTGGTGAGTCATTTGACTACCCATCTAGTCACATATGGGTTAATTCCCAGCTGTGTGAGTTTATCAGTGATACCTGAGTAGAGGATTGTATCAAAAGCCTTGGCTAAGTCAAGATGGGATGTATGTACTGTTTTGCTTTCATCCAGGGCATTGGTGACATTCTCTAATTCATCCACCAGGTTTTAATAAGCATGATCTACACTTAGCAAAGCCAAATTATGTCTGGACAACAGTTTGAATGTCATCTATGTTTTTGTTGATAGGGTCCATGATTATTATCTCCATGGCCTGGAAGATACAGCTGGTGAGGCTTAGAGGTCTATAGTTCCCAGGGTCAGTTGGCAGACCCTTTTTGTGCAAGAGAATTATTGTTTCTATGTTCCACTCTGCTGGGACAAAGCCAGTACTTAACACTGTGGTTGAAAAGAGTGCCAACTGGTTCCATTTAGTCCTGTTTCAGATCATTTAGTAGCCAGCCTGTGATATTACCCAGTTCCATACAAGCTGTTTTTCTGCCCATGAAGAGTGTGGTTATAAACTGCTGTTTGCAGATACTAGGTAGAGGACTCATGACAGGCTTGCTTTGGGGTATATCTGGTGGGGTTGGGGGGTGAAGTTTGCCCCAAACTGTCTGGTAGCAGGTTGGTGATGTCCTCAGGGTCAGTATGAGTGGTACCTTCCATTACTAGTATGGCAGAAAGCTGGACCTTCTCTTTTAGATTTCTGACATAAGTAAAGAATGCCTCATGATTATCTTTAGCTAGAGATGCTAGCTTAGGTTCATATGTGGCTTTAGAGGACATACGCAATAGCTAATTTCCTTGTTCAAACTGTGGAGGGTGTCCTTCCTCTGCTGAGTAAGCTCCCTCTTGTTCTTAGACATTACTTTCTTCCACTTGTTATATAACCTATGTATGCTTGATGCCCACCAGGATGTCTTTTTTCTATGAGGATCTTGTTTTGATTCGTTCATGTTCAACTAACTCTATACAGTTGTATAGGTGCTTATACAGGCCATTTGTGTACACCTATGTATAGCAGTCATTGTTGACAGTGTCAGCAGGGGCTTTGCAACTATTTATGGCATTGGTTAGGAGGCTATAGTTTGCTTTGGATAATTGTTTCACCCTTTCTGCTCTTGGGGCAATGTCGGATATGATTGTGAATGTGAATGAGACTGTATTGTGATCCAGCCTGACCAGCAGGGCCTTCACACAGGGGTTAGTGCAGAGAACTACTGTTTTTGTAAGTACTAAGTCTACAACATTTGAGCTCCTTGTGGAGGTGCAGATTATCTGTTACACAGCATGTGTATTAACAAAGTCCAGCAACCGTAGGGTGAGTGTGTTTGTGAACATAAATGACTCCAAATCTATGGAAGGATAGTTGAAATCACACATGAACAAGGTGTTTGGCTGTATAGTGAGTGACTCAAATAGGTCCAAGTAGGTGGAGTGGTACTCATGGTTTACGGTGGGGTACCTGCTGCTAACAATGATATGGAAAGGGGTTTTACATGCAGTTCGTTGGACTTGGAGTAGCACTACAGAGTCATACACTTTCACCAGTCTTGCATTGTATTTGTCTTTAATGAAGATTTATACATCTCAACCTTTGGTTCTTTCATGCTCGTTTTGATTTCTGAACGTGTGGAAGACATTGTAGCCTTGTATGGCCAGGGGGATCTCTGCAGCCTTGAACCATGTCTGAGTGTCTGCACAAACATGGGCATCTTCCAAGGTAAGGAGTTCTTCCAGTGAGTGCAGTTTCTGATTTATACTCCTTCATTAAGCAAGATAACCTTCAGTTTGTCTCTAGTGCATTCTTTTATATTGGGACTTTTGTTGTTCTGACATTGGCTAAAAAGACCACTATGGTGAAGGCAAGCACCTTTGTATAGTACAATGAGGTACGTCTCCAGTCATTTACTGCAACTTGGACTATGCCAGAGTCAGAATGGTACTTGTTGAGAGACTTGAGGGTGTGTGTGATCTGATGGATCCTGGCAACTGACAGGTGTCTGACTGTGACCTTTACCTTGTCCAGTCTGGCAAGAGTGACATCCGTGTGTCTTAATATGGAGTCACTTATGGGCAAGACATTTGGTTTTAAGGTGTTTTACCTGACATGCCTATTATTATGTGTAGTAGATTCTGTTGGGTCTGCTCTGTGTGCAGTAGGTTTGCATTTGGGAGGTCTCTTATCTTTATTTAGGTTTTGAGTGAGGACCTCTGCATATGTGGGTTTATGTATTGTGAGCTTGCATAATGTGCAAGAGGTGAATTCTGTGTGCTGACAACATGTTTGATATATGGTTTGTTGTTATGTGAGATAATTGATTCCAAATTCATAGTATAGAGTTAGCTCTCACATGTTGTATTAGTTTGTTTTGGCAGTAACTGGTTGTCAGTATGCATGAGACAATTGCCCTGTTGCCTCAAGATGCCTATGTAAATCAGACTGTCTGGAGAAATGATGGGAAACTGTCCATCCATTATCGAAGGTATATACTGTATTAACTAGTGGGGAGTGGAGTGGGGAGTGGGCTAGATGGACCAGGGTTTGGTATAAAGCTAGAAAAATGTGTCTATTCTATGGATGCTAGGGTTACAAAAATGTGTCAATGTTTCTCAATGCACAACTGAGTTGCTCGCAGGGCAGCAATGCAAGCTTTGAGCAGCTATGGTAAACTTGAGTTCAAATCCCCCAAAACACAATGTTGGAATACAGGAGAAATTAAACTATTTTTAAAAAGTAAACACTGAGAAAGGCCAAGTGTGAGCCTTATTCCAGCAATCCCTGACTCAGATGGGTCTTAGGTTCATAGATTTGTTCTAGGCTAACTGCCCTTGTGGACCATTTTAACCCTAGCAAATTATTCTATGTGAGAATCAAACCCTGTACTTTGTGTTTATAAGGTAAAGACCTTAACCATTACACCAACCTCCCACAAATAATGTTTCTACTGGGGATTGAACCCAGGACCTTCTGCATGTAAAGCAGATTTGATAACCACAACACTACAGAATCTGCTTGACTGCACATTCTACCACAAGGGTGCAGGGGGTATTCTTAATGCAAGAAGGTTGGTTTTAGTGCTCCAATGATATAAAACAGTCTAGAGTCAGCAAGCCTGAATTGAGCCTATGCTATAAAATGCAGTAGTACTGGAAATCTAAAGTGCAGAAAATCTCAATCACAACAGAAGAACAAACAGTTTAAATAAAGCAGCAATTCAGTAGATTACTCTAACACCAGTGTAGACAACAAACCTTCCTAGTACAAAATAAGTGGTCTGGAACCCAAGTCCTTAAACCGGAACTAAAACAATTTCACAATAACAGACACAATAAGCCTTCAACCAGCAATTCCAAGTTTAGAAAGGTGTAGACTTTCCTCTTCTGCTACAAAAGTCTACACTACAAACCCTCCTGATGTAAGATAAATGGTTTTCAGGCCAAGTGGTTAAACCACAACAAAGAGACTTAGAACAACAGGCACAATAAGCATTCAGCCAGTAATTTCTGTCTCTGAAGGGCAGAGGCTACTGTCTACTCCCACAAGAGTGTAGACTACAGACCTTCTTAATATAAGAAAACTGGCATGAAGCCCAAGTGCTTAAACCAAAAGTAATAGACTTAGAATAACATTTACAATTTAATGTGATACCAGGCAGATGACAGTGACATGTCTTTCAATACACTCACATACATCATGCTATAGTTAGTCAGCCCTGTGTTATCTTGATGAGAAAGCCCTGTGATCTGTCCATCTGCTGCTGCATGCATCTGGTGAGGTTCATGCAATAGAGGGCATTATACTGTATTATTGTTATGATGAGTTTGACTACAGTGCTGTCCTACAATCCTGAGATCTGAATGTGAAGGTATGTCTTATGATATGCACCATACATATATACAGGAAAACATTAAAGAGAAATGTTATACACTAATGACACACATTGCAGTTCCTGACTTCACAACCATTACAAGACAATACACTAGAAAGTACTGACATGATGATGATATCCACTGTATCATTTGGCAAGGCAAATATAACTGACAAGTACAATTATCAGTTCAACAACACTAATGCAGATATACTATGCACAAATGCAAGTATGCACTCTGTGCATCAGACACAAATATTTTGTATCTCTGAAACCAAAAGAGAGAAAACAGGGATATGGCATGATTATCATCACTTCCACAGGGTGCTGGGGGGCAATAGGCCTAGGCTGACATAAAAGGTCTGTGAGTGTGTGTGTGTGTGTGTGTGTGTGTGTGTGTGTGTGTGTGTGTGTGTGTGTGTGTGTGTGTGTGTGTGTGTGTGTGTGTCTGTAGGGGTCCTCCATGTGAAAGTGGTGTGTGAGAGTCTGCATGAACACAGCCAAGCTCAATGTTACCTCTACATCTTGGTGTGTTGGATAGGTGTGAGCCATTAATGGTAGTGGTGGCAGTTCATCATTGTCACCCCTGACCACAAGAACTGTCTCTGCCAGGAGTCGCACTGGCATCTCCATGCCCATGGTCATATGTTGTGTTGCTACCTGAGCATGACCAATGTCTGCTGCATGTGCTCCCTCCACATGAATGCCCAGACCCATGACTCCATGGCCTGCCACATCTGGGTGCGGAGAGCATACACACCAATGGATCAGCAGAAGTACTGCCACTATGGGAGCATGATTGGGAATGGCCATATTGGCTATCAGCAGATGTCGTGGCTAACATACACCCACAAGGATGCTGTTCCCCTTCCAGCAGACATTCCATCACAGACACTGCTTGTTCCATGACAGACACCCCTTGGTTCATCACAGACACCCGTCATTAAAACATGTCATTCATCCGATCCAAGGAATTGGCGGCACAGTGGAGGTAGTCATGCATGTCAGATTGCGCCACATCCATAACCCTGAATATTTGTTTGGACACCTTTCTGAACATGCCTGTGCCTCCATGATGGCCCTAAACATATGTTGTGTGAAACAGGAAGAGACACCTGCATCAGGTGAAGGCCGGACAGCAGGCATCCTTTGAGCACCCCTATCAACCATCCTGTGTGGCACTTCACCAACACTTTGGCTATGACCAGACTCAACAGGCACTGAAGCTGCAATAGCCACACTTCCCTGTTCAGTGTCATCACCCTCCACCTGTCCTATATCTGTGGCTTTAGTAGACTGGGTAGGCATAGGACTACTGACTGTTTCCAGGGAAAAATGTGGAGGTGGCTTGATGTCAACCTCTGTGTCAGATTCAACTTCTGACCCCCCCCAACTCTGCTCAGTTTTGCCACGATCATTGTCATTGTCTGCTGAGACACTGACATCAGGTGGCACAGGGCCCACACTTCCACTGTCAAGATCACCTGTGATAGAAAGGGAGAAACACAGTCATACATTAATACCTGCACTACTATGGTGCAATATAGGCTAAGCAACTAATAGTGCTGCTGCTATTACAGACAGTACAGCAATACACAAAACAGGCATAAAATGACACATTATATTTCTAGAAATGTATCTGCAGTACTGAAATAACTTGATTTGAGTTATCAACTGCAGGAGGCATATGTTTCTGGATTCCTGATGGTCCTGAAATAAGTTAAACAAAAGGTATAGCCAACATCATCACATTTAACAGTATGACAGGGGGTATTACATGCACTCCCTGCATGATGTGTTAGTTCAACAAGAAAGTGTCTGACAACTCTGAATTGGGCTTATCACTGTACCAGTCTTCAACCCCCCAAAAAAAGGACATGTGACACAGAAGTAACTTTTATTTCAATTGTTGTACTATACAGCAATATTCAATTTGTCATATACCAAAGCCTCCCTGGATGTCCTTCCTGGGACTGAGAGGGAGGGGCACCCACATCAATCACATATCATGGGTCTCTCTGCTGTGAGTTGTCCTGTTGTAGAAGATTAATAACCACTTCATGAAAAAACAAAACACCAGAAGGTCTCAACAAAACTGGCAAACTCAGGTAAACAGTTCACGAGTAATTTATTAATTAAATGAAATAAAAAAATAAAATTAAAAATAAAAACTATTAATAAAAAATGCAATACTAAATTAATAGTTTAAGTCTTTCTTAATAATAAGTATTTTGATTATTAAACTTATAAAAATGCTTATCTATTAAAGTTTTTTAATTTCAAGTGATATAAAATTGAACAGGCTTCATTTAATCCCGGGTGCTGGTATGCATTCACACAGAGTTGCCATAATAGCTCTAATTCTTCTAAAAGAATAGAACTAAGACCCCCTTGGTTGTCAGTATCTATATGATCAATCACTCTAAATTTAAAGTGGTGAGTTGGGTAGTTTTATCTATGTCCGGCCAAGGCATTTTCTAATTTATCTTTACTAATGGCATATAAATGTTCATATACTCGATCTCTAAGCTTCCTGTCATTTTTACCAATGTAGAAAGCAGGGCATAACAAACACCATGCTAAGTACACTACCATCCTGGTGTTACAATTAAATTTTAGAAAAAATGTCACTTGAAATTACAAAGCTTTAATAGATAAGTATTTATATAAGTTTAATAATTAAAATACTTATTATTAAGAAAGACTTAAACTATTAATTTATTATTGTATTTTTTATCAATAGTTTTTATTTTTCATTTTATATTTACTAGTATTAACTGGCAGTGGCACCTACTTTTGTGGAGGTATGTACACATTTGTTAGTTATATATTTAGTGGTTTGTAAGAGTGGCTTCTGAAGGGGTTAAATAATCTTATTGTGACTAATTACATATGTTAATTTTGTCACATGACACTGAAACTGCTTTTTAAAATGTGCTGGATAGTGAGTATTTTATCTAAAGAAGTCTAAGATATTGTTCTAGATGAAAAGCACTTCATTTAATTAATAAATTACTCATGTAATGTTTACCTGAGTTTGTCAGTTTTGTTGAGACCACTGTTGAAGATTCATCGGGAAATCCTCACTGGGGGTAAGAGGTGGTTCTGTAGCAGGCCCACTCCTTGTTACCTTCTGGTCTTGTGCAACAGCAGCTGCATGCCTCTGAGCAGATGTTAGCATGTCAGTGGCCCGGTGGTGCACCTGCTCATAAGTGTGGCCATGGTCACAAATGGCATTTATGCTTGCAATGATCTGCTGCCATAGACTCAGCCTCTTTGGCATATTGGGATGACCCCTTCCAACAAAAAAAGTGCCATGTTGATGGAACGCATCCACATTGACTGAATTCTCTGCCTCACTGAAGGGGGTGGTCTATGCCTCAATGACATTTTTGGTTCCAAAAGACAACAGAATGATAATACACATAACTATCACATAACTACAAAGTAACTGTTACCAAATAAAACAGTTAAGGTAGGTAGTCAGTAGTACCCATGGGAAAAACATACTACAGGTGTGAAATACTAACAACAGGCAGGATGCAAAACAAGGGGGTGACAAGACCAACATCTCCTTGTATGTGCCATAGCAGTAACTCAACTGTGCTCCCCCAAAAGATCATTCCATTCTAGTTTGTGACATAACAATAACTTCTCTTTGCTCTGCCCACCCACTAAAGAAGATATACCTGCACCATTTTGCTAATAGAACACACTTGAACATGCATTCAAAGGTCCTGCCCCTGAGACATTTGTACAGATGTATAACACAGCTGACTATTTTCATGTATTGTCAATCATTTGTACCTCTGAAATGGCTTCACAAACATGGCCATGCCATCAGTATCCTTCTAACTAATGCATGCAGATAGTATAAAAGGCTTTGCTTCACATTATTCATTAATATATTCCAGCATATACATTACGTAGGTAACAACATGACAGCATACCTGCTGGAGTTTAATACTCCTCTATAAAGATAGCTTGGGAGATATTTTGCTTTGCTGAGCATGTAGCAAGTACCCTCACCATCAGTTTGGCTAGCTACACATTTGCCTTTTTATAATGGAGTAAATTATTAATGGATTGCATCTGCCTAGGCTGTGTTTTAGAGATGCTAATTACAGCATAAGCAGATGAATTTCATGCTAAACTAATCAACCAATCTGGTGGAGCTATTCAATAGTTATAAAGTGACCATTTAGACTCCATGCTGTTTTTTCCTGTGACTTTCAAAAGTAGTGGAGTAGAGACACAGGAAGTCTACACAGACAGAGTACTAGGAGCTGCTGCTACTTAACTCCATTGTATGTGCTACAGCCTGCAGGCAATGCTGCTGCTGCTGCCAATAGGCCTAGGCCAAGACACAGAAGAGTTTTCAGGCTACATCTAGCTTATCACCACATACACAACATGGACATTGTAGAGTGCTACAGGGTAGACAGGTACACAGTACTTAACCCTGTGACTTCTGCCAGCCTCAACTCAGAGCCACACCTTTTACCTCCCTATGTATTGGCTGTGTACTGCTTGTATCACACCCAGTCTTAAGCTAACATTGTGGCAACTGCTGCATTTACAAAGTAAGTCCTGAACATGTACTGTATTGTATAACAATATTATGACATTTCCTTGTATTTCATCACTTGTAACAGTAAGCAATTACAAGGTGGAAGATTTGTACAGAAATTAATGTCCCATGCAACAGCAGAGAGTTATTTAACATGTATGTGTCCATTAGCAAGTAGCAGGCCTCAGGCCTCAAAGATTCACACATTGATACCTCCCCAAAGTAATGATGGTCACTGCATGCCCTCATTTTAGCACCATACATTTGTAATGGGAAATCATAACAGGAAAATTTTCAAAAGTTATGAGACACATACCAGTTTACAGCTTTACCACCCTCACAAGATCAAACTGGCAGAATGCAAAACAAGGAGAGTAACAAGAGCAGCATAGCCTTGTCTGTACAATAACAGCAGCTCAGCCTGGGACCACCCCCTTGAAAGAACATTACGCACTTGCATGTTCCATGACATGAACCCTTCTTTGCTCCCTACCCCCAAAAGAGCAGTCCGTGATTGTTTGTGCCATCCAACTTTCCATTAATTTTATGTGAGCTGCATATCATAGTGTTCCCAGTGAATATCATTGCACATGTTAAGGTAAACAATATAGACTGGCTTACATACTGCATGTCTCTGAGTACTGGTCAGATAACTGATGAATGACCAAGAAACACAGAAAGGTAGTACACAGCTGTATATTTGCAAGAAATAATCATAGCAGGTTGTGCAATCACTAAGTGCACTACATCCAAATATATTACATAGAATACATTTACAAATAGGTCATGCTTTGATATCAGTTTACATTCATTTGCACTTGGTGTATGTGGAATTATTTTATGTATTTGCTGCAAAGCTCTTTGTGGGGCAAAGATGGATAAGTCTCCCCTTCTGTTTTCTGATGGTGTATTGCAGTGAGAGTTGGGATACAGACCTATGTAGTCATATCTCATGTGTGCTAATAGTTTCTACTATGTATGCCATAGAATGATTTTTCACATTTCAACTAATTCTCCATATTTTATACTTTTTTTCTTTTTTTGGGGGGGGGGGGGCAGTGCTTGCATGAAATGTCATGTAGCACAAATGGCTTTGACTATTCAGATTTCGTTTGCATGGCAGTGCACAAACCAGACAAATGGGCCACCCAGGTAGCAAACAGGACACAGACAGCCAGAAACATACACCAGATGCATCCAATTAATACTATTGACCATCATGCAAACACATTTCCTGGGAATATGCACTGCTGTTCAACATGTTTGCATGATGGTAGGTGCTGCACTACACTTTCAAATGTTGCAAATCCAGAAAGTGCACACTCCCAGTAAGCACAATAACTGCAATTGGTAGAAAAGCATCATTCTGCATTGGTCTTTATCTGTGATAGGCATGGCAGACATTCCTGGAGATGTTTTGAGATTCCATGCTCAAAGATGGGGTGTCCAGGTGTTCAAAGTCTTTGTTGGGTTCCTAGTGAATATACATGGGTCCAGGCTGTTTTGGACAGACTATCATGGCTCAGATTACAAAGCAGAGGCATGGAATAGTCTGGCCTGGGCTTTGGCCAGTGCTGTTGATATCCTCTGCACTGGTGAACAAGTTTGAATCACTACAGAGACCTAAGCATGAGGAAGATGGATACTATAGACCACTGGCTTGAGGAATGTAGGACTGGGGACACCCCACAGGTATGTAAGTATCACTTACAGAGACTACTTCTCAGAGTTAAATAGCTGGATGTAGTCAGGATTGGTATGCTTAATGGTATTCTGTTCTGATTTTTTCCACAGCCAGCACAGATGGGGAACTGAATGTGAGAACCCATGCCACTAAATTGGCACAGCTGCAAGACACATGTGTCATGTATGCATCCCAACAGTATGGTTACTTTAGCATTAAAAGTTATGATGCATTTATTGGTTACTTATACATGTATGTCAAAACTGAACATTCATTTCTTAACTGTAAGAAGAAAGTATGCATGCATTACTCTGGAGTGCAAAACAACAGTTCAGTATTACAGAGTAGTTATAGGTTGTGCCTTCAAAATCCAAACTTCTCAAATATACAATGTTGCTAAGTTTTCATTGATACTGCAATTTAACGGCAGAGCTATAAAACAGTGTCACCACTGTTTTGCTGTAAACTGTAATCAGTATAATTGGACCACACATATCTGCAATGTATGCACAGATCAAGGATTGCTTACTGCAATCTGTAGTATATTGTACATCTGTTAGGAGCTGGGCAGTCTTAACAGTAAACAAAGGTATTTGTTAGGAGGTGATACTGTTAAAAGCAAAGGTAATAGAATAGAGTCAAATACTTGTATCAATGCTTTGTATGTCACATATGAAATTACTAATGTTCTCCTTTGTTTACCTTTCACCCCAACCCTTTTCTCTCTCTCTCTCTCTCTCTCTCTCTCTTTTATTTTTTTTATTTGTTGTTTTTACCACAGTATAGTGGGGTAGTCCTGCCCCACAGGATTCTCTTGCCCCCACTCCACTGACTATAGCACAGCTGCCCAGCACATCTGCTGCATCACCTGGTAACACTCCCTCTGCTGCCTCTGCACTACCATGCCTCTCAGGTACTTCTGCCCTACAGGAGAAGCCAGTGGTTCCCTTCAGGAGCAGTGGCAGAGGTGGTGAGTTTATCACCTGCGATGAACTGCCAGGGTTGGTGCATAGGCTTTTGCTGTGCATGCCTATACCTGATGGATAACACAAGGAGATGCAGACATCAGACACTGCAGCTATCAGCACAGTGAGGTGACAGTGATGTTAATCAACTGGGTGAGGGCTCAATTCTCATTGTCACCCAACTTCACATCCATGGGTTTTCAATGTCCCCAACCTCACCCCAACCATAGTGTTCACCCACCTCATGTGCCCTTCACTGTCCCTGTCTTCTGTCTTGTTTATCCTGTCTGTCTACAATTGCTTCTTTACTTGCCCAATTTACTGCACCCAAACATTTTTACAGCCCTTCCCCAATATTCCTCTCTCGCTCATAAACAAAACAAAAAAATGGACACCATTGCACAATAATTCTTTTAAGAAAAGAAATGGGAAAGACAGCAAAGGGTTGAAATATGGAGCAAGCTGGGGGAAGAACAAAGTGAAAGGAAGGCAGGAATGTGAAGGAAGGATTTAGGAAAGAACCATAGCTATACATTTCTTCCAGAATAAAACATAAATATATATGCACAAATTTTGCTGAATTTGGACTGTCACCACCAGAGAGAGAGAGGGGTGACCACAACACAATCTGTTGTATAGGGAACTTGACAGAATTATGTGTGTTATGAAGACATGTGAAATGGAGAGTTATGTGTGGGACAATTTTTTTTTTTTGAGATAGAAAGGGGGATGTTGGGGAAAGGCTGTAGGAAAAATCTGGGTGAGTTAAGTTGAACAGGTGAGGAAGCAATTGCAGACAGACAAAAAAAAACAAGACAAGAGACAAGGACGGTGAAAGGACTCATGAGGTAGGTGAACACCATGGTTGGGGAGAGGATGGGAAATCCTGGTCACATGCACATCGAGGTGGTGGCAGTGAGAATCTAGTCCTCACCCAGTAGACTGTCATAGATGTGATTACAGGGACTCTGCATTCTTCCTGTATAGATATGGGCCCTTTAGGGGGTGAGAGGAAGGTAAAGTTAGTACTGAACCTATCTGCCTGGATGTTGGCAATATCAGTTGATTCTGTAATTTTTGTGCCGTTGTGCTGTAACTCAGAGCAGATCTGGGTGTTGCCATTGAGATTCTTGACATAGCTATAGAATGCTTTGTGGATGCCCTTAGAATCAGTGGTGATTTTGTTTTCATAACTAGCTTTGGAAGATCTTATAAGGGATCTCAGCTTCTTACTGAGGCTGATGAGAGAGCTCCTCCACTCATGGGGTTTTACTCTCTTTTGCAACAGTTTCTTCCTTCTGTTGTAGAGTTTGTTTATGGCAGGGGACCACCAGATTGGCTTCATTTTTTTGGAGGATAGTGTCTTGGTTCTGTTTGGGATAGCACAATCCATGCACTCGTGTAAGTGCTTATAGAGTGCATTTGTGTAGGATTCAGCAGCCGTAACTGTATTTTCCATCTGCATGGGTGTCATGAAGTTTGCCACTTCTGTCTTAAGAAGCATGAAGTTGGCTTTGGAGAAATATTTTACCATGGTTTCCTTAATGGTGGGTGGGGGCAGGATGCGGATATCTAGGGTGATTAGCTTATGGTTGGATCTGACCAACGAGGAGTTGACTTCAGGTGTGGAACACCGATCACTCATGTTGATAACGACTAAGTCTAGGATATTGTTTCCCCTGATGGGGGTGAGGATAGGTTGATCCAGGGCAGTGGAATTTATGAATTCCAGAAAGCGTTGAGTGAAGTTGTTGGTACATTATTAGTTTTCCCAGTTAATGGTGTGGTAGTTTAAATCACCCATTATTAGGGTGTTTGGTTGAACCCTAATATTTTCCAGTATATCAAGAAAAGAGGAGTTGGAATCCTGGGGCATGGTGGGGGACCTGTAGCAAGCTACAATTTGGATTGCAGTTTTGCCCAGAGTTAGTTGAACTTGGAGAACCTTGGATGCATTATGCTGCGCAACTAGCCTGGAGGTGTGGATATCCTTAATGAATATGGACACACCTCTGGCTTTTGTGTTCTGGTCCACGTTAGATGGACGAAAAGTGTGGTATGAGTTATAGCCTGGTAATGCAGGGTTGCTCTCTAGAGCCTTGAACCAGGTCTCAGTCACTGCACAGATATTGATGTTGTCCATTTTAAGGAGTGCCTCGAGTGAGTGCATTTTGAGATGTAGACGTCTAGCATTGAGTAGCATTACCCTAAGTTTTTGCTTGCCTGTTTCTGTTATGGTGGTGAATTTGTCATTTGAACCTTGCCTAAAAAGGCACTATAGGGGCGGCAAGACCCTTAGCCAGTATCTGGAATCCCAGGGGTGACAGATGCAGGCCATCTCTGCCAAAGCATCGTGGTCTGTCGACAATGTCGTCCCAAGCAGACAGATACTGGATCCCCTTAGAATGACACCAGAAGCTTTGTCAATTGTTGAAGTCAGTCATTTTGTCCTTGTACTGCAGTATCATTCTTGGCAATGGCAGGATGCTACTCAGGGCTAGGGTCATACCTGTCTGGGCTACAAGATCAGAGAGCTCTTCCATGTCTCTTTTCATGACGTCCAGGGAGGTATGTCTCAGGTCGTTCACACGAACATGGACAATGACATAGTCATATTTGTACTTGTTATGGAGTGACCGGAGTGTGTGGGTTATGTGGCAGATCTTCGCTCCCGACAGGCAGCTGCCAGTAACCTTCTCATTGTTTAGCCTGGTGAGTGGGACATCATTGTGCCTGACTATAGAGTCACCTATGACTAGTGTGTTGGGTACGTTGTTTTGCCTTATGGGCTGTGGTATATTGGCACACTGAGTCTGTGGGCTATGTGTCATTTGGGTTGTGTTGGGGGGGGTGGAGTTTGCTTGTGCTTCTGCTTTGGAGGTCTCTGTTGCTTGAACTGATTATTATTGAGAGCTGCCATGAATGTCTTTGTGTTTCTATGTGTGGATTTTGGTGGTGTAGGTTTAGTGGGACTATGCGATGAGTGTGGTATGGTGCAAGTGTTTACCTTCTCCTCTTGACTGTCAAGTTCAGTCTTGGTTGGAGAGAGCTTTACCTCCAGTTTGGCGAGATAAGTGCATCTCTCACAGATATTGGTGTTGGGTGGTAGGAGGAAAGGGTTATCTGTGTACATGATGCAATTGCTACATTGACCCAATATGCCCAGATTCATCAGATAGACAGGAGAGAACACTGGAAGCTGACCCTTGGACATGCCTGAATAAAAAATTACTTTCCTCCAGACAAGTGAGGAAAGTGAGTATACAAGCTGTTTTTCTCTAAGCAAGTGAGGAAAGTACGTACAAAAACTGTTTTCCTCTAGGTAAAGAGGAAGGTTGAGTGCTGTAGTAATTTGTAGCTTAATTAGTGCTAACAACAAGTTCTGAACAAGTGCTGAGCACAAATAAGCAAACTCAAGTGCTAAAACTAAGAATCTCTACCTGGGTCTTGTGGTAGATAGGCTACCTAGTTGCTTACCACTCCCACTGATAAGCTAGAATGCTTCCCTCTAACACAGAAAGGCTTGGGGGGCTCAGAAGCTTACAAACAGTCCTGGATACAGCAAATCTGTATCTGGACTAGACTAGTTACAGGAAAGGTGAAAAACAAGCGCAAACACAGGCTTTTAAACCAGAAAGACTACTTGTAAAACTACTTGTACTTGTACTTGTACTTGTACTACTACTTGTAAAACTACAATCCACTCTGCTACAGGCCCCATGAAGGCTCAGTGTCTCTCCAACCTAACACCACTCTTAAGTATTCAACTCCAGTACCACCTTTAACATTCCTATAAGAAAAGTGCAGTCCGGGTCTGAACTGTCTGCAAACAGCTACAGTTAACTTTGAACCTAACACCACTCTTAAGTATTCAACTCCGGTACCACCTTTAACATTCCTATAAGAAAAGTGCACTCTGGGTCTGAACTGTCTGCAAACAGCTACAGTTAACTTTGAACCTAACACCACTCTTAAGTATTCAACTCTGGTACCACCTTTAACATTCCTATAAGAAAAGTGCAGTCTGGGTCTGAACTGTCTGCAAACAGCTACAGTTAACTTTGAGTATGTGTCTAACTGTTTGAGTCAATCTTCATTTTCCCCTGGAGAGCACTGTGCTTTGGCTGTAAGCAGCCCCCCCCCACCACCACCACCACACACACGCATCTTCCACTTTCTCTTATTCCCTTCTGTTAGCAAATAGTATCAATAACTGATCAATACTGTGTGTTTGTTTATTTAAACTATACCACAGTAGCCTACTGATACAAGGTTATCCTGGTTTTCCACCTGATAAATAAAAACAAGACTTACAGTTTCAGAGCAGTCCTTGGTCAATTGTGATTGTTCTTAACACATACTTGTCTTGCTTTGGCTCATTAGCAGCAGTACAAAGAACTGCCTGCTCACACCCTTGTTCTCCCCTCCCCTTCCCTGTTTATTACCTTAAGACAATCCCAGAGTTAATAAATATTACCTGTGGCAGGCACCATTTGTAAAACTACAATCCACTCTGCTACAGGCCCCATGAAGGCTCAGTGTCTCTCCAGTAAGTGTTTTACAACTGTAAATGCCTATTTATGTTGAATTGTATTAGACATTTTACAACTGTTGAATTTCAAGCCTGTACTCCAATCTGCTTACTTACACTATCGGACTATTTACCCCACTCATAGGACCAAAAACTGGGACTGGGTTAGCCCTGCTCCGCTTCGCTCCCCTCCCTGCCCCCTTATCCCACCCACCCCCACTGTGTCTAAATTTATAGCCACTAGGCCACATCCCTACTTCCTCTCCAACCTACACAACTTCCTCTCCAATTCCCCCCCACCACTTTACTGTTTAACCCCTACTATTCCTCTGAAGCACATTGACCCCACCCATTGATGACATATAACATGTGTCTATAAATAATTATAAACTCCTTCCTCTTATCTTACCACTCTTAATTCTGCCATACTTTCTTACTAGCTATGAAAATCTCACATTCGTAGGTTTCTCTTATCCAAAATGCCAAACCAAGACCCCCCTACCTCCACTGACTGCGGAACTTGCCCACTACTACATTACCCCAAAAATTATAAATTCCAACCACTTGCTTCTAAAAAAACCACTCCAATCAACACCAAAATCCAAATATGAACTAAAACTACTATTCAAAGTTATTAGACTACTAGCGTATCTAAGAAAAACATAACCAAAGATGGGGACATCCATCCTAATCCAGGCCCAACCTTAACTCAAAATCCTACCAGCCCACCACTCTTCCACCGACTGGTCAACTCCCTCCTAATATGCCACTTAAACATTAGAAGCCTAAACAATACGATACATAGCCTGCATGCTGTACTAGCCACATACCTCCCCAACATAATGTGTCTATCTGAAACATGGCTCTGGCCATCAACCAAAGACAATGAGATCCTGCCTCCTGGTTACAATATACTTAGGGCAGATAGAGTAAAGAAAAGAGGAGGTTGAATAGCCGTCTTATATAATAGCACACTTAACATCATAACTAACCCTATACAACCACCCCAGGTCTCTAACGCTGAAATACTAGCTCTAAAAATTCTACTAAATAATCATAAGGGCATTAACCTAATTGTCACCTATATTCCCCCTGGGAACAATGTAGAAACACTAGAGGTCATTCTACATTGGATAGCCAACAACTACCCTCAAGAAACCATTGTCCTGGGCGATGTTAATATTGACTGGAACCAATGCACAGCACAGTCCAACCCCATCCCTGTTAACCTACATGGATTCTCTCAGATAATATCATCTACCACACGTACAGGTAACAATAACCAAAAAGAGAGTATACTAGACTGGATACTCACCAACAGTCATCCCCAGAACTATATGTCTGGAACTCTCCCCAATGATCTTAGTGATCACCTGCTCACATACATCATGAAAGACAAAATTAATTGTACAAGCTTACCTATTTATAGGTCTATCAGATCCAAGAAAAACTTTGACCCAACTAAATTTCAACTTGAACTCAAATCATGTAACTGGACAAAACTAAAGTTCCTTCCCCTTGATGAGGCAGTGTCATCATTTAACAATTCATTCCTTACTATACTTGACTCGCATGCCCCTAAACACTCAATAAGAATTAAAACTCAACTAGCACCCTGGCTAACAACAGACACCAAAACCAAAATAACAACTAGAGACAAAGCGTGGGATAAATGGCGCACTACCAAACTACCCCTAGATCGTATCAAATTCCAACAACTTAGAAATGAGACTAAAAAAGCCATCATACTAGATAAGAAAAATTACTTCTACAATCTGCAACATAAACATCAGAATAACCCTCAAAAGTACTGGGCAGGCATAAATAAACTTCTCCAACCTGGCAAATCCACTACTCCGACCCCAGGAACATTATCTGACAAGAGCCAATAAGATATAGCCAATTCATTCAATACTTTCTTCACAGAAACCATCCAGTCATTAGCTAACCAACTTTCTCCTCCCCACACTTCTATAAACACTATACCCAACTCACCACTCTCTTTTAACTTCCAGCCAGTGTCCACATCCTTTATCAGATCCCTTTTGAAAAAACTGAAGCCAACCACCCTTTCAGTCGATCTTCTGCCGGCTGAATACCTGCAAATTGCTGCAGATGTCATAGCCTACCCTATCTCAATCCTAATTAACAGAACCATAACCGAGGCTTCAATCCCCTCAATTTGGAAAATATCCTATGTTATTCCACTCCACAAAGGAGGTTCATCCACAGAACTATCCAACTATAGACCTATAGCCATACTATCACCACTTGCCAAAATTATGGAAAAGTGCATGCACAACCAACTAATGCTCTATCTAACCCAAAATAAACTACTCACAGACTCTCAACATGGATTCAGACCCCATCATAGTACAACCACTGCCCTCCTCTCTTTTACTGAAAACATTAATCTAATAAAATATAATAAAAAAATATCCTCCGCTCTCTTCCTGGACCTATCGAAAGCCTTCGATATGGTAAACCATCAGTCACTTCTATATACTTTAAAAACCCTGTATCTAGATACTCCAGCCCTTGACTGGTTTCAAGCTTACCTCACTGTGAGACAACAAGCAGTAATGTGGCAAAACAAGCTCTCCTGCCTACTACTAAATACCATAGGAGTTCCTCAAGGTTCCATATTAGGACCTCTCCTCTTTTCAGTCTTCATAAATGACATCCAAACAGTCATCCCTGAAGCCACCTGCATTCAATATGCAGATGACTCGACTATAATATGTTCCAATGCCTCTCTTGCAAATCTACTAACTACCACCCAACATAACTTCACCAAAGTCGAAAACTGGCTTGCCAACCATCTCCTGATCTTAAATCCAAACAAAACCAAGTTACTTCTCTTCTACCCAACCAATAGATCTCCGACTGAAAACTTCACTATAAAATCCAATAATGGGACCATCATCTCCCCAGACACCTATACAAAGCTATTAGAAGTAAACATTGACAATAAACTCAGATTTGATATACATATCAACCAAGCCATTAAGTCAGTCAACAAGAAACTTGGGACCCTATATAGAATTAAAGCCTTCCTTACCCCGAATGCCAGGGCAGCCACAGCCCATTCACACCTTCTCTCTACCCTACTATATGCCTCTCCTGTCCTCACTCACCTTAACAAATCTGATCTGGCCAAGCTCTCATCCTGCTATAATCACATTGTCAGGTTCGTTACAGGCCTACCCTACAGAACACACCACTGTACTAACCTGAAAAAGCTTGGATGGATAGAATTCCCACACCTTCTTCACCAGTCCCAACTCATAGAGGCCTTCAAAATCCTTAAACAACCTGAGAATACCCCAGCACTAAAAAACTTAATGACTCCCTACTCCAATCTAAGCTGCCTTTGCTCAGCAAACAGACTCCTTGTCCAAACAACTAAATCTCTCAACCTAGGTGGTGACGCGCTATTTGCCAACACCACTGGTAAAATATGGAACTCTCTCCCAAATAACATCATGCTTGCAACTTCTCTAAGTCAATTCAAAAATAGTCTAAAACTCCACTTCAAGTCACACTGGCTATGTCCTTGCTCAAACCCAGACTAGCTCTATGCCATTAACTAAAACATAAACAACTGGCTAAGATGATAAGTACTTTGTATACTGTGATAAAGAAATATGTATCCTGTCTAACTCTATGTCATTATACTGCCTACCCTCCTTGCTAATATGTTAATAATGTTACATTTGTAGTAATCTCAGAAATAGTAATGGCAGTCTTGTACTTGTATGTAAATAGCCTATGTTTTTGTTAAGTTCTTTCAGCTCATTTACTGTACCCAATTATCAATGTAACTCTGTTGGAGCTTTTCTCCCCGGGCCTCAGCTGAAAAAGGACATGTATGCAGTCAGACCATCCCGGTTAACAAATGTAAAATAAATAAAATAAATAAATAAAGTTGAAAGAGATGGAAAAACTGCCCAAACGGCCAATAAACTACAATTTCTGGGCCAGAAACCACTCTTGTGGTAGATAGGCTACCTAGTGCTTACCACTCCCACTGATAAGCTTATGTGGTAGTCATTTTGAAACCTGGAATGCTGAAGGAATATTTTTCCAGGCTCATTTTATGATGCCTATGAGTATATTTTGATTTCAGGTTATTTAACACTACCAGAACCCTATGAAACATCACTAAAAATACGTCTTCAAAGACACTGGTTACAACTTGTCTAATGGATATTGGAGTGAAACAAATTATAGAGGAGATACTATACTTTGTATTGTATGTGTTACTCACACTGACCCACCCTTTACTCCTAAGGTCACATCTGGTTTATCAGGTAGTGATAATAACGTTATCAAATCTGGTGTGGGAATAAGAATTCTTAATCATGCTGGAGTGATGAATAATACAAAGCAAAGAAATACACACATATCCATACATTGATTACAGTGCCACTAACCAAAAGTTAACTTCAAACATAATGGGAATCAGTACTACTGTTTCTGGATATTAAATGAATATGGATAATCTTATAGAGGAAAATATTACCCTTTAAAACAAAATTAAGAAGTATGCCTGTTAGTTACAACTCAATAATTTTAGGCTAGCCTTAGAAACTAAAAATGCAATTAAAAAAAATAAGAATCTATAAAAATGAAAAGTGAATACATTAAAATCATATATTTTACTTGGCAGAAAAAGAAAAGAAAAATACATTTAGCCTTGAGCACTGTGAGACATGAAACAGCAACTGAGTCTAAGAATAATAATGGAGCAGTTTATAAGTATCGAACACAAGTGAAGAGGGCAGATAGTGACCATATTACTGTGTATAAAATTTGCCATGGTTGTTAACAATGAATGAAAAACCTGATGTACTTATGACAATGCTCAAGATGCTTACAGTTAATATCCCTCAAGCAAATACCACAGTTAATAATAACCGTATGAACAGAAACACACAATGTATCAAGCTGTATGAACAATTTTAAGTGATATGAATGAAAGGAAAGCAGACAGCATTGATGGTATTACAAAAGCTTGAAAAAAACTTAGACGTACAGTTATTTAACCACTAGACATGTAATTCATGATATCCTTTGAGGAACAATACTTTCCAGAATAATGAAAGGGGTATTATAAATAAAAAAAATAATAATGAAGGTGACAAAGTGAATATAAAAAATGCAGGCTAGTTAGCCTTCTGACCAGTGTCAGTAGAGTAATGGAGAAGCTTATGGTAGGGTAACTATAGGAGGAACTTACAGGGACAGATGTGTGCAGCATGCAACAAAATGCCTACATTTCTAGCAGCTCTAGTGACTAACATATATTTTTATTACAGCAAAATAACAAATATCAATGCAAATTTTCAGGTAGATAATGGTATACATTAATTTTTCCAGCAAATTTAATGCAGACAACCATATAAATCATGTCAGATTTGTAAAAGTCTGGAATATCAAAACGGAGTCCATTCCAGATAAGTAATATGTTGAATAGCTAGATAACCAGAAGATATGCAGAGTGCTGCATTGAACAAGACATAAAATGTAACAAAAAGTATTAGGACCTAAATAGTGTACCTTTAAAGCTCAGTCTTGTGCCATGATTTATTTAATTTCTGCATAGTGGATATTATTAATGTCAGTAAATACATTTTATTTAATGCTTTAATAATATTAGAAAAACAAATATATTTCAGAAATCAGATTATCTTTCTTCTGTACATGCTGAACAAACTCACATTATGAGTTAAAACAAAAGACAACTAACTGTATCAGTGTCAACAAAACCCAATGTTTGTCATTTGATAGACAGGTTGCATATAAGTATTAAATCAGTCTTAGTAGGATGGAGAACAAAGCAAATTTTAATGATGCGGAAGTCTGGTGGATTATAAAGCAAGCTTCACAGATCAAACAAATGACTTATGCTGGGAAATCCATAGAATGGTATAGTATATGTTTAAGCATTTGAAATCTAAAAAAACCCAGTTGTAATACTAAATCTTTATTTCACTGTCATAAGATCCTGACTGGAATAGGAGAGCTCATTTTGGGCTCTGACTTCAAAAAATATAACAATACAACTGGAAAAATGTAGATTGAATAGAAGAACAACTGAAATGTGGTGGCCTTGAATTATCAGAAAAGACTGTATAGTCAGAGTTGTTCTTTCCAATAAGTGAAGAATTGGGGTAACTTTAATATTATTACAAATAAAAATGATAACTTTATACTCAAGACTCTCTTTTGTTTCGATGTTATAGTCATAACTGCTGGGATTTCCCACTATAGAAGCCCTTGGCCAGCTTGGCTAACAGAGAGTTTTCTCCTCCTCCTCCTCCTGAAGCCGGTGGACACACTGACCAATATCAGGATGTCTGGGTATAAAGAGAGTCTTTCTTGCTGTTGGAGCCTGAAGCAGAGTGCTAGTCAGTGCTTTGGTCAGTTCACACCAGAGAAAGGAGACATCCAAAGCTAAGTACCCTGTTAGGGAACTTCTCACATGTTTCTTGTCTAATGTCAGAAAAATGTAATTACTGTCGCTGCTGTGGTAAGCAGATACCACACTGGGACATTCACTCCTTTTGTGTAACTTGTTTGGGCCAGAACATGATGTTCTTAGCTGTCAGTTCTGTGCTCACTTTAATAGTAGAAATATCAAGCATACGGCTGAGATTTTAGCTAAGCACTTTAGTGAGTCACTAGGGCTTTTGCATCTATGTCATCCTTTGGTTGAGCTGAAGTTGATTTCCCTAGGCATAAAAAGGGAAAGTGCCTAAAACTTAGGGTACTGGATGACACTGTTTCACTGTCTACTAGTAAACGTAGGTTTGTGATCATCAAAGAAGGTGAGATACCTTTGCAGTCCCCTCCAACGATGAAGTTGTGAATCAGGCCTCCATCTATACCTATTCAGAGTCCTATATACCACTGGATCCCTCTCCTTCCTTACAAGTTAAAGGACTTAGATTGTCAGTTGAGTCTACAGGTAGTACACAAAGTCTAGCTTCTGATGACTGGTCAAAACTGAAGAAAGCCTATCTGGAGTCTCATGTTGTCAGGAGATTGCCTTGGTCCACCATCCTTGAGATTCGTCTGTCCATCTGCATCCTGGTTCTAGTGCAGACATTGCCCTCAGGCATAAGTCTAAGACATCCCATTAAAAGGCTGCATCCAGCTTGTCCCAGCCAAGGCCTACTGGCTTCCACTCACAAACCCAAACCTGTCAACAAAACCTTGTTAGGTTGGCTGAAGATTTGATCTCAATAGTCATCTCTCTCCCCCTGGTTCTACGCTGGAATCTTCTCCTGGTAAAAGAAAGAGGGATATTTCCCCTAGGTTTTTTCTGATTCCTTTGACTCTGGAGATGATAATGATGAATCCACCTTTAAAGATGGCTTATTTATTGCTTCCTATGGAGATTCAAATTTTGAGGAGAACCTTGCCTCAGCCCTCCCCCTGGAACTTTTCTTTGAAGAACCTTACATACCCTGAGGAAACACTTTAAATGGGAAGCATATGACTATCCACATCTAGAAATATTATTAGAGAATTTCTAAATTTCCCTAAGCATAAACCTCTTGCCATCCCTTCCATCTTTAGAGGTGATGGATGATGTCTTGTTGTATTTTTCACTGCAAACAGATTCCCTCCCCTCTGCAACCAGGAAACCTGATAGATTTTACAGGGTTCTGGACTCCCACAGACAGCTTTTCAAGAATCTTATGGCAGACCCTGAAGTGGTGACTCAAGGGCCTAAGGGAGTAAAAGCTAATACCTCCAAAAATCCAATAACAACTGACTAAGGAAGCAGATTCTTCGGCAGGTTTGGAAAGGAACTCTACACCTCTGCTGTCCTCATCATGAGGGCTTTGAACTGCAAGTTTTCCATGGTGAAGTATCAGGAAACCATTTTAGATCAGATGAAGCAATAACTGGTGGGGATTGAAAATAAGATCCTCTCCAGGAAACTGCTAGACTTATGCAGCTCTTGCTGTCATGTAGCTAAGCACTCCTTGCACTGTGGCTATGATGCTCTGTAAGCTTCCAGCAAGGAAACAGCCACAAGATCTGTCATTAGGGAAGTGTCCCTCCTTGAACTTGTCAAAAGCAGTCTCTTCGAGGCTCCTTTGGATAAAGATTTTCTTTGTAGCCCCAAGGCTGAATCCATGCTTAAGAAGATGGATGATAAGGACAATTCCATGCTTAAGAAGATGGATGATAAGGACAATTCCATGCAAACAGTCAAGGACTTTCTTTAGGTTCAAACTCCTTGCTTCAGCTGCAGTTACCATACCAAACACTTTTCCTTTCTGGCCTCCCAGACTAAGCCTGGATATAGAAGACCTCAAAGGGAAAGGGGTCAAAGGCAACACCAGCATCTGAGACAATGGCAAGCAGATTCCAATAGGCCTGTGGGAGCCCACCACTAGGAACCCAGCAGGGAGTGATCATGATTCTTTCATGACACATCCTTATCCCCTTCCCTTAAGTCCAATCCCTCCCTAACCACTTTAAGACTAGGAGGATGGTTATCTCTCTTCCTAAATAATTGGACCTTCAGTGCCAGGGATCAGTGGGTACAAATTCCAGTTCAATAGGCCTCTTGTTTAAACATGTTTCTCAGATATTCCAAGAAACTAAAAGATAGAGACCGTAAAGAAAATGTAGCTCCTGTGCAGCTAAGGTTCCATGGAACCAGTACCAAACTCATTGCAAAGAAAAGAATTTTACTCAAGGCTTTTATTGATCTTTGAAAAGAGGGTACTTAGTGTCCAATTTTGGACCTGTCGAGAGTCATCCAGTTCTTACAGCTACAAAAATTCAAAATGCTTACACTCTAAAAATACTACCCATGATCTATGCCAATGCTTTCATGGTAACCTTAGATCCATACATCTCAATCTCTTAGTGCAAGAAATTTGGACAAAGCCTAAAATAATGGGGGGGTGGCAAATGTCCAAAAATATGGGCAAATTAAAAAAAAATGCTCTTATAAACAAAGAAATTTGTTGGGGTACTTGGGTTTGTGTTAGCATGCATGTTCTGAAAGATATGAAGTGTAAAACAAGTCCGATGGGCAAATGTAGTTCATTATTAAAGACTTCAATCCCCCATGATTTGCCAAAAAAACACAGATTTTATGAGAAACAGACCAAAAATAAGTGGCACAAATCTGGACATTCTGCAAAAATCTGGACAGTTGAGATGTATGCTTAGATCTAAAGGACACATACCTCCACATTCCCATAGAAAAATCTCTCAGGAGGTTCTTACACTTTAGAGCAGATATGAGGCATTATCAGTTCTCTGTTCTGCCCTTTGACTTCTCTACTGCATCCAGGGTTTTCACAAACTGCCAAGTGATAGCATTCTGCAAGTCAAAGGACATTCAGATTTACCCCTACTTAGATGATTGCCTCATTCAAGCAACAGATCTAGAAAAACTCAAAGCAGATCTAATTTACACCCAACAGATCCTGGTTTCATTGAGGTTCACCTTCAATACACAAAAGTCTCAGACCATTCCCACAAACAGGATTGTGTTTCTAGGAGCTTTGCTGGACTCATCTCTTTAGAAAGCCTTTGTTTCTCCAGACAAGTTTACCTTTCCAATGCTGTACTTCCAAAAACGCCTTGTCAGGAGCTACTTCACATCAAGAGAGCTCCTTAGAGCCTTGGGTTACATGGTCTCTTGCATCCTCATTGTCTCCCTGGCCAGACTAAATATGAAGAAGCTGTAATTGTACCTCAGAAGTGTGTGGTGCCAACATTCACAATCCCTCAGAGAGAAGCTTTTCTCTTGTACAAAAAGGCAAAAGAATGTTCCGTTTAAGCTTGCTCAGCAAAATCACAACAATAACTAAAAGATGAGCGATGCACCACACCATAAAACGTATCTCAACGATTTATTCAGAGCTGTATCTTAACAAGACAAAAAACAACAAACAACGGATTAGCGCTTTCAGCTATCAAAGCCTTCTTCAGATTCACATTCAAAAGCCACATCTCAATCTAATATAAAGCATATAGCAGCCAATGACAAAAAAACATGTAAACAAGCTGCTTTGCTCTAACCAATACAAGTGCTTATACAAGCACTTCATCATCCAATGTGTTTCGTTATTCTAATTAGCTTTGACTAGCAAGTTAAGATGGAAAATATAAATTAAACTTCGCTTTCTCAAACATCATTGGTCTCAGCTAGCAAATGAAAGCAGAAATGTAAATCAGACTTTACTTGCTTAAAAATCATTGGTTTACTTTAAACATCATTGGTTTACTTTAAACATTAGACAAAACCTAGCTTTAACTAGCAAGTTAGGATGGAAAATTTAAATTAAACTTCACTTTCTCACATTTAACAAAACATATCTTACTAAAATATAAATAATTAAAACATTTTAGCATTTAAAAATACGTATGCAAAGTCCTTAATAACAAAGTACTAATAAAATATATAAAATATAATATATCTGTAAATTATGTAATATATACTACCTACATAAAAATTATTAAATAACAGAAGCAGAAAAAATATACATTGATAGTATAAGCAAACACTATAGTTGAAGATGTCATAAACAACGAGCCCTAGGAGCTATAAAAAGTCTGAACAGCACCATAAAAAGATATGATAACCATCTTGAATTTCTACTATAAACAACAGTGACTAGAAATAAAAATAAATGTCTTTATAGAATTGCGCTTTTTGATGAGTGAACTTGGAATAACTTGGTTTTTATTTTTATGAAGGCGATAGGGAATACTCTTTTGATATAAGTTCCCTATGTTTTGTCTAACGTCTAACGCAAACCAATGATTTCTAAGCAAGCAAAGTCTGATTTGCATTTCTGCTTTCATTTGCTAGCCCAGACCAATGATGTTTGAGAAAGTGAAGTTTAATTTACATTTTCCATCCTAACTTGCTAGTTAAAGCTAGGTTTTGTCTAATGTTTAAAGTAAACCAATGATTTTTAAGCAAGTAAAGTCTGATTTACATTTCTGCTTTCATTTGCTAGCTGAGACCAATGATGTTTGAGAAAGCGAAGTCTAATTTACATTTTCCATCTTAACTTGCTAGTCAAAGCTAATTAGAATAACAAAACACATTGGATGATGAAGTGCTTGTATAAGCACTTGTATTGGTTAGAGCAAAGCAGCTTGTTTACATGTTTTTTGTCATTGGCTGCTATATGCTTTATATTAGATTGAGATGTGGCTTTTGAATGTGGATCTGAAGAAGGCTTTGATAGCTGAAAGCGCTAATCCATTGTTTGTTGTTTTTTTCTTGTTGAGATACAGCTCTGAATAAATCGTTGAGATACGTTCTATATTTAAGCTTTTCCCTTGGCTCAGGAAATAGTTTGCCTGATGGGCCCAAGCATGCTTCCTTATCCTGGGCCTTGACTTCAGGTTCATATCTCAGGACTAAAATCTGACCATGGATCCCTTGGAAATAGCCTGGGGAGCCCACTACAACAACTTCTAGACTCAGGGCAGATGGAGCTTCTAGTTGAAGAACAAATGCATCAAACTAAATGAACTGATGGCAGTCCAAAAAGGCTTGATAGCTTTCAAAAAACAAAGGAAAGCAGGAATATTCCTGATAAAGGCAGAAAATACAGTAGAATACAACCATGTTGAGAAAAACTTTTAATACAAAAAGCAGCAGCAAAGCTTTTGGGTCTACACCCTTCCTCAATGCTAAATACAAAATCAAAAACACATGAGTTGCCTTTGTAAGCCTAGCCATGCAATCCAACCTGTTCCTATGTATCATGGGTGTTTATTAGGAGGGAGTATGCCAGTTAGGAAGTTTCTACAGGTTATGGGGGGTATGTTAGTTTGGCATTACTGTCTGCCTTTGTCTACAAGAGACATGAGGTAGAAATGGACACCCTGAGACAATGTAGCAAATGTCTCGTGTTCACTGACAACCTTTTAATCCTTAAAGAAACCAACACAGTATGCGAGAGAAGTACATACACAATTTCCTTTGAGGTAAATATCCATCATACTGAATGTCCAGTCAGCAAACAAGTATGTGTTTAGCTAACCTGCTTTACTACAAATCATCATTTTCACAAAGTTTCCATCTGCTTAGCATCATTGCAACAGTCTGGTAGGGTCCTGAATAAATCCTGAAGCATCCTTGGTATATAAAAGATTTATTTTACTGTTTTACATTTACTGCTTTATCTGCCAATTTTAAATCTTTTTCAAGTACTCCTGATATTGTACTGTTTACTGATTGCTGAGAACTGCACTTTTGAGAAGCTTTACTGGCAGTGTTGCTGTGTAAGTTACTACTTTTATTTTTGTTGGTACTTTAATTGCAGTGTTCCTGCAATTTCGGCCCTGTTAAAGGGATTCTTGCATAGTTTCTGACAGGCCCTTGGCTGATTCCCACAGAGCCCAGCAACCCTTGATGTCCTTGCCTGAGCCTCTGAAGTGATTTCCTTGCATCAAGTGCCATCCAGACACAAGCCAAGTACTTTACTCAATTCAAGAAGCTGTTTTGGTGATTTAGTGATCAACTACTGATTTCTTGTTTTATTTGTCTATTTATCTGTATTTAAGGCTACAATTACTGCATTTGTTCAAACTGTCTTCTTTAGGGTTTGATTGACCTGAAATTGCCTTGCCTAGCTAGTATGTTAAAGCTGTTTTATGGTAGCATACACTCTCAAGCAATCTTTTTTATGTTTTTACATTAAGAGCACTGGGATATTCATCAAGTGGCAGTAGGTGGTGTCCTGGTCTATCTGAGTTGGAAAACACATTAGTTAACCTATAAAACTAGTACTGGGACTGTAACCTTCAGTTTAGTGACACATTGCACAAGTGCAAAGCTTGCATGTCAGATAGCATATCCTAGCACTATCTTATATCACATCCTAGCACTATTCAATTCTAGTCCCTAACTCGAGACCATTCTAGAACTCCTCTGTAAAGCCCAGTATTCAAACCATAATAGCCCACCCTAATATGGGCCTGGACCACACAGATATGCAATTTTCAAATGGCTCCATAGCCTGCTTGGTAGAAATGGACATCCTGAGACAATGTAGCAATTGTCTCATGTTCACTGACAACCTTTTAATCCTTGAAGAAAACAAAACTGTATGTGAGAGATGTACGTACACAATTTCCTTGGAGACAGAAATCTCGCATATAAATAAGGTTGTCAGAAACATACACACTACATCCACCACATGGTGTCCACACAAATAGATAATCTTATGCAATCTCACCAGACCATGAAGACCTCCTAAGTGCAAAAAATGTCTATCTTCAGAAATGTCTAAACCATACACCAAAAGCAACACCAAACACTACACATAAACCTACACCCAATGGACCCATTAAAAACAAAGCCCATAAGGGAAGCAAACAATTTACCAAAACAAATTTGGAAATAAATCGCTATTCCGAGAAACATACACACAACACAAACACACACAAAAAACAGCAATCCACACACATACACTTAAAATCCTACACCTAAACTAAACTTTACATACACTACTAGCTATCCACTTACCTTAACCTGACCCTAACCCTAAGGTCCATCACTATCGCACACTCACCTCACCCGCGCCATAACCCTAACTCACCTAACCCACCCCGTAACCCTAACCTACACACAACTGCACACTTACCTGACCCGCTCCCTAATCCTAACTCACCTAACCCTTTCCCTAACCCTAACCAACACTCAATCGCACACTTACCTGAACCTGATTTGTAATGCTCCAACATATTGAAGGCTGAAAACAGTGAAGCCACAACAACGGCCCACCGAATTCTTTCCCTGGAAAAGAATTCAGTGTCTTGCACCTTCACTGTTTTCAGCATTCGTCAAAACTGGTTCGATATTATAACATTCAAACTTTATAAAATTCGATGTTATAATATAGACCCAGTATTCTCCAGCATGGTTTTCTTCCTGTGCATTCTTGCCTAACAAATCAGGTTTTTTATGAGAGTATCATTAGTTCCTTGGATAGTAGCTTTGCATCTAATGCAATTTGTGTAGATTTCACTAAGGTCTTTGATTTTGTCTCTAATGATGTATTACTAGAGACCAGTGCTTTTTTTGTAAACAAACAGCTGGTGGTACGCATATGTTGCATTTGGGTCAACCCCCCCCCACACACACAGCCATTCCAGTGTCCCATTATTTGCCTATTTCTCCCCAGTTGTCATAAACACTGTTCAAAACTCTCAGTGTGCATACTGCTTTCTGCTTTACTTCTATGATTACAGATATTTGGATTTAATTTAAAACTTTTATTTCAAATTTTCCAGCACAAACACTGATAGACATTTGCCAAACAAAGCAATACAGTCTCACAATGAAAACGGACTTAGAATTAAAACTTCTGTGACTTTGAAACTCACATTCATTGAAACAGCATTGAAACCCACATTCAAAGAAAATGCATCTGGCCAGTAGCAGATTAAGTTTACCTTTGGGCTGTTTTCAAATCATAGACCCTTGCACACATTTTAGGACCATGCAACATTTCTTTGATTCACCTTCCTGATTGTATTAAATTATAATAAATAATAATGAAATGATATCCCTTGTATAATGCAACACCACTTGTTAGAGCATGTTTTAAATTTATAGCCAGTAAGCAAAGAAAAAAACATATGAACACCTAACTTACATACAACTAGCCACAGCACACAAATTCATCTATAATTCCTCCAAATGCCCAGCCTGGCTTCACTTCTGACTCTTTATCAACCAAACCATTTGCTAAGATCTGAAAATCAATCACTTATCCATGTTAAGAGACCTAAACTCACTGTAGGCCAATACCTTTACTCTTTCACTGTAGCTAAACTCTGGAATGCCCTTCCACCTTCTCTAGGGACTATAAATAGTGCCCCATCATTGAAAAAAATCCCTCTACCAACATCTCTCTTCTCATTGGGTATGCCCTTGCACCATCCCCAATTCCTCAGTCACCTGATTACTAACCTGACTCATCTCTCAGATACCCACACTCTTCTTCACTCTCCCTAATGCGCACTCACCCTTAATCACAGCACATGTGCCTCACCCTGCCTCACATGGTGTGTAAAAATTGTGTAAGTGCAGATTATCATTATTGGTTTGATCTATTGAATACCTGTCAAGCACCCAAGTCTTCCACAAAATGTTGCTATACCTTGTCTATGTTACTGTGTCACTTCTGACTCCTATATTATTCTATTGTATATTGTTAAATGCTGTTATTACACTTGTATATTGTTAAATGCTGTTATTAACTCTCTAAATAATCTCTTAATTATGTGCATTGTTTTTTTTTTGGAGCTTTTCTCCCCGGGGCTCCACTAAAAATGGGCTCATTTCAGCCCAGTGGAATTTCCTGGTTAACAAAAGCAAATAAGTAAATAAATCAATAATGCCAAAACTGCCCAGTTTAGAACATTTCAACCATAAAATGTCACTCAAACTTCTGTCATTACAACCCACCAATATCAGTCAATATGCACAGTCTCTGCAGAAGTAAAAGTCATCTGAATAATTCCACATTAAAGAGATCTGACTGTAGCTAATGAAAAGGTTGCTGCTAGCAAACAATATTATATTTAACTATTTCATCTGCAAATTCACTGCTTGCTGCCCTTGAAGAATAAATTGCCTATGTTACATTAAAAATGATAAGCTGTAATGCCACAGTGGTACGGTGGTAGCGTTGTTACTTCACAGCAAGAGGTTCTCCCATTCGATTCTCGGCTTGGCTTGGGAGTGCCTTCTGTGTGGAGTCTGCATGTGCTCCCCGCAGTTGGGTAGTGTTCGAAAGACATGAGTGCGTAAATGGGCGTGCCTTCGTTGAAGGTTGGACGTCGAGCTGGCACCTCGGCGTTTCATAAAAAAAAACTACTGCCAATCATTAGTGGACTGGAGTTCCGCTGTGGCAACCCCTTACCTGGAAAAAGCTGAAAGACAAACAACAAAACAATAAAAATGATAAGCTGGTAATATTGCAATAGGGAATGGATGGCAAAATAAAACAGGTTCACGGTTACTAGGCATCTTATCCAAAAGAGGATATACTCAGGACTGCAGTACCTCACCCTCTTAAAATCCAACAGTGTATCAGCAATCCATCTACATGCTGTGGGAACTGAACCCACAGCCTTCTGCATCAAAACAAAAATATGCTACCTGCTGTGCTACTAACACTGCTTTAAAACTCTAAACACACAACAGTGATATCATTTGCTAAGCAAAGCAGTTGCATACTTTGGGTAGAGAATTCAGGCTCTTGTTTCCTGTAGCTAAGGTGCAGGGCTTGAGCCTAAGCAAATTACTAACCACCTGCTAACCCTAACTAGGGCATTTTGCTGTCTCACACACACACCTCAACCTTTTAATGCAAGAAATCTGGACAATGTCTAAAATAAATAGGAACAGATTATAAATATTTCTCCCATGAACTTAGAAAATTGCTAGACTAACAGGATTTAAGTTAGTATGCATTTTTCTAAAGGATATGAAGTCTAAACCTCAAATATCTGTCATTATTTAGCAACTTCAATCTTTTTATGAGGAAAAACAAAAATACGGGGCAAAAATCTGGACATTCTGAAAAACATGGGCAGTTGAGGGGTATGTGCTACCTATCTCTCTCTCTCACTCACACACACACACACACACACACACACACACACACACACACACACACACACACACACACCCAAACGCACGCACACACACACACACACACATACACACACACACACACACACACACACACACACACACACCATACCTCTCAAACTCTTAGCATAAGAAGTCTGGGCAAAGCCTGTCATAATGGGGGGACAAAGGCCCAAAACTAGGGACACATTTTAAAATATTGCTCTTATAAATTCAGAAAGTTGCTAGAATAACAAGATTTGTGTTTAAATCATTTTCTGAAAGATATGAAGTCTGGAACTAAACTCAAATGCATGCCATTAGTTAGTAACTTTAATCTTTAGATCATCCCGGTGATTTCTCAAAAAAAAAAAAGAATTTTGGAAAAGAATTCAGTGTCTTGCACCTTCACTGTTTTCAGCATTCGTCAAAACTGGTTCGATATTATAACATTCAAACTTTATAAAATTCGATGTTATAATATAGACCCAGTATTCTCCAGCATGGTTTTCTTCCTGTGCATTCTTGCCTAACAAATCAGGTTTTTTATGAGAGTATCATTAGTTCCTTGGATAGTAGCTTTGCATCTAATGCAATTTGTGTAGATTTCACTAAGGTCTTTGATTTTGTCTCTAATGATGTATTACTAGAGACCAGTGCTTTTTTTGTAAACAAACAGCTGGTGGTACGCATATGTTGCATTTGGGTCAAACCCCCCCCCCACACACACACACACAGCCATTCCAGTGTCCCATTATTTGCCTATTTCTCCCCAGTTGTCATAAACACTGTTCAAAACTCTCAGTGTGCATACTGCTTTCTGCTTTACTTCTATGATTACAGATATTTGGATTTAATTTAAAACTTTTATTTCAAATTTTCCAGCACAAACACTGATAGACATTTGCTAAACAAAGCAATACAGTCTCACAATGAAAACGGACTTAGAATTAAAACTTCTGTGACTTTGAAACTCACATTCATTGAAACAGCATTGAAACCCACATTCAAAGAAAATGCATCTGGCCAGTAGCAGATTAAGTTTACCTTTGGGCTGTTTTCAAATCATAGACCCCTTGCACACATTTTAGGACCATGCAACATTTCTTTGATTCACCTTCCTGATTGTATTAAATTATAATAAATAATAATGAAATGATATCCCTTGTATAATGCAACACCACTTGTTAGAGCATGTTTTAAATTTATAGCCAGTAAGCAAAGAAAAAAACATATGAACACCTAACTTACATACAACTAGCCACAGCACACACATTCATCTATAATTCCTCCAAATGCCCAGCCTGGCTTCACTTCTGACTCTTTATCAACCAAACCATTTGCTAAGATCTGAAAATCAATCACTTATCCATGTTAAGAGACCTAAACTCACTGTAGGCCAATACCTTTACTCTTTCACTGTAGCTAAACTCTGGAATGCCCTTCCACCTTCTCTAGGGACTATAAATAGTGCCCCATCATTGAAAAAAATCCCTCTACCAACATCTCTCTTCTCATTGGGTATGCCCTTGCACCATCCCCAATTCCTCAGTCACCTGATTACTAACCTGACTCATCTCTCAGATACCCACACTCTTCTTCACTCTCCCTATTGCGCACTCACCCTTAATCACAGCACATGTGCCTCACCCTGCCTCACATGGTGTGTAAAAATTGTGTAAGTGCAGATTATCATTATTGGTTTGATCTATTGAATACCTGTCAAGCACCCAAGTCTTCCACAAAATGTTGCTATACCTTGTCTATGTTACTGTGTCACTTCTGACTCCTATATTATTCTATTGTATATTGTTAAATGCTGTTATTACACTTGTATATTGTTAAATGCTGTTATTAACTCTCTAAATAATCTCCTAATTATGTGCATTGTTTTTTTTTTTGGAGCTTTTCTCCCCGGGGCTCCATTGAAAATGGGCTCATTTCAGCCCAGTGGACTTTCCTGGTTAACAAAAGCAAATAAGTAAATAAATAAATAATGCCAAAACTGCCCAGTTTAGAACATTTCAACCATAAAATGTCACTCAAACTTCTGTCATTACAACCCACCAATATCAGTCAATATGCACAGTCTCTGCAGAAGTAAAAGTCATCTGAATAATTCCACATTAAAGAGATCTGACTGTAGCTAATGAAAAGGTTGCTGCTAGCAAAAAATATTATATTTAACTATTTCATCTGCAAATTCACTGCTTGCTGCCCTTGAAGAATAAATTGCCTATGTTACATTAAAAATGATAAGCTGTAATGCCACAGTGGTATGGTGGTAGCGTTGTTACTTCACAGCAAGAGGTTCTCCCATTCGATTCTCGGCTTGGCTTGGGAGTGCCTTCTGTGTGGAGTCTGCATGTGCTCCCCGCAGTTGGGTAGTGTTCGAAAGACATGAGTGCGTAAATGGGCGTGCCTTCGTTGAAGGTTGGACGTCGAGCTGGCACCTCGGCGTTTCATAAAAAAAAACTACTGCCAATCATTAGTGGACTGGAGTTCCGCTGTGGCAACCCCTTACCTGGAAAAAGCTGAAAGACAAACAACAAAACAATAAAAATGATAAGCTGGTAATATTGCAATAGGGAATGGATGGCAAAATAAAACAGGTTCACGGTTACTAGGCATCTTATCCAAAAGAGGATATACTCAGGACTGCAGTACCTCACCCTCTTAAAATCCAACAGTGTATCAGCAATCCATCTACATGCTGTGGGAACTGAACCCACAGCCTTCTGCATCAAAACAAAAATATGCTACCTGCTGTGCTACTAACACTGCTTTAAAACTCTAAACACACAACAGTGATATCATTTGCTAAGCAAAGCAGTTGCATACTTTGGGTAGAGAATTCAGGCTCTTGTTTCCTGTAGCTAAGGTGCAGGGCTTGAGCCTAAGCAAATTACTAACCACCTGCTAACCCTAACTAGGGAATTTTGCTGTCTCACACACACACCTCAACCTTTTAATGCAAGAAATCTGGACAATGTCTAAAATAAATAGGAACAGATTATAAATATTTCTCCCATGAACTTAGAAAATTGCTAGACTAACAGGATTTAAGTTAGTATGCATTTTTCTAAAGGATATGAAGTCTAAACCTCAAATATCTGTCATTATTTAGCAACTTCAATCTTTTTATGAGGAAAAACAAAAATACGGGGCAAAAATCTGGACATTCTGAAAAACATGGGCAGTTGAGGGGTATGTGCTACCTATCTCTCTCTCTCACTCACACACACACACACACACACACACACACACACACACACACACACACACACACACACCAACGCACACACACACACACACACACACACACACACACACACACACACACACACACACACACACACACACACACACACACACACACCATACCTCTCAAACTCTTAGCATAAGAAGTCTGGGCAAAGCCTGTCATAATGGGGGGACAAAGGCCCAAAACTAGGGACACATTTTAAAATATTGCTCTTATAAATTCAGAAAGTTGCTAGAATAACAAGATTTGTGTTTAAATCATTTTCTGAAAGATATGAAGTCTGGAACTAAACTCAAATGCATGCCATTAGTTAGTAACTTTAATCTTTAGATCATCCCGGTGATTTCTCAAAAAAAAAAAAGAATTTTGGAAAAGAATTCAGTGTCTTGCACCTTCACTGTTTTCAGCATTCGTCAAAACTGGTTCGATATTATAACATTCAAACTTTATAAAATTCGATGTTATAATATAGACCCAGTATTCTCCAGCATGGTTTTCTTCCTGTGCATTCTTGCCTAACAAATCAGGTTTTTTATGAGAGTATCATTAGTTCCTTGGATAGTAGCTTTGCATCTAATGCAATTTGTGTAGATTTCACTAAGGTCTTTGATTTTGTCTCTAATGATGTATTACTAGAGACCAGTGCTTTTTTTGTAAACAAACAGCTGGTGGTACGCATATGTTGCATTTGGGTCAACCCCCCCCCCCACACACACACACAGCCATTCCAGTGTCCCATTATTTGCCTATTTCTCCCCAGTTGTCATAAACACTGTTCAAAACTCTCAGTGTGCATACTGCTTTCTGCTTTACTTCTATGATTACAGATATTTGGATTTAATTTAAAACTTTTATTTCAAATTTTCCAGCACAAACACTGATAGACATTTGCCAAACAAAGCAATACAGTCTCACAATGAAAACGGACTTAGAATTAAAACTTCTGTGACTTTGAAACTCACATTCATTGAAACAGCATTGAAACCCACATTCAAAGAAAATGCATCTGGCCAGTAGCAGATTAAGTTTACCTTTGGGCTGTTTTCAAATCATAGAGCCCTTGCACACATTTTAGGACCATGCAACATTTCTTTGATTCACCTTCCTGATTGTATTAAATTATAATAAATAATAATGAAATGATATCCCTTGTATAATGCAACACCACTTGTTAGAGCATGTTTTAAATTTATAGCCAGTAAGCAAAGAAAAAAACATATGAACACCTAACTTACATACAACTAGCCACAGCACACAAATTCATCTATAATTCCTCCAAATGCCCAGCCTGGCTTCACTTCTGACTCTTTATCAACCAAACCATTTGCTAAGATCTGAAAATCAATCACTTATCCATGTTAAGAGACCTAAACTCATTGTAGGCCAATACCTTTACTCTTTCACTGTAGCTAAACTCTGGAATGCCCTTCCACCTTCTCTAGGGACTATAAATAGTGACCCATCATTGAAAAAAATCCCTCTACCAACATCTCTCTTCTCATTGGGTATGCCCTTGCACCATCCCCAATTCCTCAGTCACCTGATTACTAACCTGACTCATCTCTCAGATACCCACACTCTTCTTCACTCTCCCTATTGCGCACTCACCCTTAATCACAGCACATGTGCCTTACCCTGCCTCACATGGTGTGTAAAAATTGTGTAAGTGCAGATTATCATTATTGGTTTGATCTATTGAATACCTGTCAAGCACCCAAGTCTTCCACAAAATGTTGCTATACCTTGTCTATGTTACTGTGTCACTTCTGACTCCTATATTATTCTATTGTATATTGTTAAATGCTGTTATTACACTTGTATATTGTTAAATGCTGTTATTAACTCTCTAAATAATCTCTTAATTATGTGCATTGTTTTTTTTTTTGGAGCTTTTCTCCCCGGGGCTCCACTGAAAATGGGCTCATTTCAGCCCAGTGGACTTTCCTGGTTAACAAAAGCAAATAAGTAAATAAATAAATAATGCCAAAACTGCCCAGTTTAGAACATTTCAACCATAAAATGTCACTCAAACTTCTGTCATTACAACCCACCAATATCAGTCAATATGCACAGTCTCTGCAGAAGTAAAAGTCATCTGAATAATTCCACATTAAAGAGATCTGACTGTAGCTAATGAAAAGGTTGCTGCTAGCAAAAAATATTATATTTAACTATTTCATCTGCAAATTCACTGCTTGCTGCCCTTGAAGAATAAATTGCCTATGTTACATTAAAAATGATAAGCTGTAATGCCACAGTGGTACGGTGGTAGCGTTGTTACTTCACAGCAAGAGGTTCTCCCGTTCGATTCTCGGCTTGGCTTGGGAGTGCCTTCTGTGTGGAGTCTGCATGTGCTCCCCGCAGTTGGGTAGTGTTCGAAAGACATGAGTGCATAAATGGGCGTGCCTTCGTTGAAGGTTGGACGTCGAGCTGGCACCTCGGTGTTTCATAAAAAAAAACTACTGCCAATCATTAGTGGACTGGAGTTCCGCTGTGGCAACCCCTTACCTGGAAAAAGCTGAAAGACAAACAACAAAACAATAAAAATGATAAGCTGGTAATATTGCAATAGGGAATGGATGGCAAAATAAAACAGGTTCACGGTTACTAGGCATCTTATCCAAAAGAGGATATACTCAGGACTGCAGTACCTCACCCTCTTAAAATCCAACAGTGTATCAGCAACCCATCTACATGCTGTGGGAACTGAACCCACAGCCTTCTGCATCAAAACAAAAATATGCTACCTGCTGTGCTACTAACACTGCTTTAAAACTCTAAACACACAACAGTGATATCATTTGCTAAGCAAAGCAGTTGCATACTTTGGGTAGAGAATTCAGGCTCTTGTTTCCTGTAGCTAAGGTGCAGGGCTTGAGCCTAAGCAAATTACTAACCACCTGCTAACCCTAACTAGGGCATTTTGCTGTCTCACACACACACCTCAACCTTTTAATGCAAGAAATCTGGACAATGTCTAAAATAAATAGGAACAGATTATAAATATTTCTCCCATGAACTTAGAAAATTGCTAGACTAACAGGATTTAAGTTAGTATGCATTTTTCTAAAGGATATGAAGTCTAAACCTCAAATATCTGTCATTATTTAGCAACTTCAATCTTTTTATGAGGAAAAACAAAAATACGGGGCAAAAATCTGGACATTCTGAAAAACATGGGCAGTTGAGGGGTATGTGCTACCTATCTCTCTCTCTCACTCACACACACACACACACACACACACACACACACACACACACACACACACACACACACACACACACACACACACACACACACACACACACACACACACACACACACACACACACACACACACACACACACACACACACACACCATACCTCTCAAACTCTTAGCATAAGACGTCTGGGCAAAGCCTGTCATAATGGGGGGACAAAGGCCCAAAACTAGGGACACATTTTAAAATATTGCTCTTATAAATTCAGAAAGTTGCTAGAATAACAAGATTTGTGTTTAAATCATTTTCTGAAAGATATGAAGTCTGGAACTAAACTCAAATGCATGCCATTAGTTAGTAACTTTAATCTTTAGATCATCCCGGTGATTTCTCAAAAAAAAAAAAAAAAAAGACAATTTTTATGAGGAATAAACCAAAAATATAAGGGAAAAATCTGGACATTCTGTGAAAATCTATACAGTTGAGAGGTATTACACACATATACACCCCTACATCCCTCTTAGACCCTCCCCCATACCTCTCAATCTTTTAGAGCAAGAAATCTGGACAAAGACACACATAATGGGGGGGGGGGGCAAATGTCCAAAAATAGGGGCACCTTTTAAATATTGCACTTACAAACTTCAAAATGTATGAACTTCCTGAAGGATATGAAGTCTAAAGCTCAAATGCCTGCCATTATTTGCTGTCTTAATCCTCAATGATTTGCAAGCGATTGCCAGAAAAAACACAGTTTTATGAGAAACAGACCACGGATCTGAGAATAAAATCTTGACATTCTGCAGAAATCTGGACATTTCACTCACTCACACACACACAAATACACACACAGACCCACCTACTTTTTATACACAAACACACGGCACAGACCTACCTACTTCCTATACACACACACACACACACACACACACACACACACACACACACACACACACACACACACACACACACACACACACACACACACACACACACACACACACACACACACACACACACACACACACACACACACACACACACACACACACACACACACCCGCCTCCCTATTTCTTGCACACACACTCCTCTTAAAAACTTAAACACACATGCACACCTACCACTCATTTGTCCATTCGCAGTCCACAGTCCAAACATCTTCAGGAATTCAAATTCCACGCGTGCAGACCAGGAAGATGTAAATTATCGGTCGCACATTGCACAGGTCTTCTGTGTCTGTGTGACCCGAAGCAAAGGGCATTCTTAAAGAAGAACTCCCTTAAAAAAGAAAGTTTTTTTTTTTTTTTTTTTTTTTTTTAAAAGAAACAAGGCAGCAGAGGTGCCGCTATGCTGTACTTGCACATACTGGCCAGAAAGCCCTACTAGAGACTATTGTCAAGATAAAATTGACCTATATGTGATGAGAAGGTTAGTTATCTGACTGCTGAATATAAAATGCAGAGTCTGAAGTAAGGACTGCTGCTGGGAATATAAGTATATTAGGGTGAAGGTGCCTCTGGGCTCAGCTTTGGGTCCGTTCATTGTTTTTTGGTCCTTTAATGTCAGACTGCCCTGTTTCAAACAATGTGTGGTTCAGTAAGTTTGCAGACAACATTAAATTAGATGTATTATATAACTAGCATAGGTAGTTATTTTTTATTGCAAAGTTATCTGGATAGATTATTTGATTAGACTTCCCTTAATACATGATTATGAACTTTGGACATTCCAGTTGTAATTATTCCTTAGATAACCATGTTTTACAAATGACTAGGGACCTTGATGTACTTGTGGAACCAACCTTGAAGTCTGATGAACACACTAAAACAGTAGATAGAAGGTGCTATGTGTTTATTAGGCACATTTTACGTTATATTTCTAGGAAGGATAAAAAAGATTTGATCCCACTATTTGTAATGAATGTTCAGCTTATTATTGAGTTTTGTGGCTCTTTTTTTATGTTCAAGGTCTTTCACTTCAAGACACTTCATTGTATCTAGAAGACGTACAAAGTGGGTGTCTGGGCTTAGGATGATGCCTTGTACAAGACGACTTGAGTACTTATCTTTGTATTCTGTTGGTTACAAACTATTAATGGGAAATTTAATCATTGTTTATAAATTCATTGGGGATAATATGATGGCTGCTACAATGGGAATTTACTTTGTTAATCATAATGTTTAATAATGCAGTGCATGGGTTTCACTCTAAGCAGTACTGACCAACAAAAGACAGAGGCAGAATGAAAAACAGATTTGTTTTATGCTGTAGCACATACAGATAACATGTCCACCATTTCTTCTCATAAACTTAGAAGTGGCTAGAATAACAGGATATGTCTTTCCTGCATTTATTCTGAAGGATATGAGGTCTGAAACTGAAATGTATGTCACTATTTAATGACTTCTGTCCTTAGTGTGGTTTGTCCAAAAACAAATATTTTATGAGGAACAGACCAAACCTATGAGGCAAAAATCAGAAAATTCTGGAAAAAACTTGACATTTGAGAGGCACAACAAGATGAATGTAAACATAAGGGACTGGGTTACACTGTCTTTCTGACAGCGCACGATACGTGATCCCCAACTTTGAAAGACGGTAAAACAATTAGCATGTTTTTTTTCTTTTTTACTGTAACTAGTAGCTTTGATCTCAAGGTAAATATCTTGGCATCCATGTCTTGAACACATAATAAGCAGGTTGTGGTCAGCTATCCTATCGTAATTCTTTCTATCATTGTTGAGCTTCCTTCAGTTGGCAGCTGTCTTACAACGTCTTTTTTCATCATAGAACTGGGTGGTTGTAGAACTCACTGCCAATAGATATAAGGAGTGCTAATAGACTAAAGGGCTTTAAGAAATTCCTGGATATTTGATTTAAAAATATTGTCTATGTTCCAGGCACAGTAATTAGTAAAACTGTTAAATGACTTGTATAGGCCTTGAGATTTTATAGTATATCATTGATTACTGATCATTGATCATTGATACACTTTAAACAGTACTGAGGGATTCATATATACTTAGCAAGTGAAATTTCAGTAAGTGACAATGCAATAAAATTAAATCCCTGAAAGCCACTTTCAATGACCCTCAGAGTGCCTGGCCTTAAACCCCCTCTTCTGGAGTTAGGGTTACCACCTGTCCCACTTTGCGAGGGACAGTCCCTCTTTGGGCAGTTGTGTCCTGCTAAAAAATCTTAAAAATGGGAAATGTCCTGAGATTTTAGAACAAAATTATTTCCTATATTTTATGTAATAGCTGCATAAAACAGTTATTCTGTATCTGAAACACCTAAATGTTATAAGAAACAGAATAATCAACTAAAATGTTACAAGAATAACCTTTTATTTAGGCAAAAAAGTGAATTTCTGTCCTTTGTACTGGCTGTGGGTATGTTTTGGTCTGCAAAATCTGATGTTTGTACCAAAAATGTCCCACTTTGGGCATTTGAAAAGGTGGCAACCCTATCTGGAGTCACACCCTCTACTTGATGGGAATACCTTTATACCCACAGAGATAAATAAATCAGATCCATGACTGAAAACAATGATGAAAATACAAACTCCATTGTCACTGAAAGTGTTTTTAGTGAAATTACTTTGTGGTATTGGCACTCACAGAAAGAACCTTCATACACCTATCTGACAACACACATTATTCAGTGACGCAAATGTGTGTGTACCATGACTAGTGAAATATATGCATGTCTCAAAGACAGTATTACTAGTTAGTAAAATGTGCTTAAATGCTGTATTCTTTGCATGTATTTGAATCTATAGAAAAAATATTGGTTTTCTTTTGAAGCAATGGTAATAATTATTTAAATGTACATAGCCATATAGGACACATACTTCAGTGATTAAAAATATATGTTTGGAATCACATAATTTATGTGAATGTAAATCCAGCAAGACAGAGGGACTCCAAAATGGCCAGTTTCAATAAAAACCTTTTATTGTCGACACCACAAGCACTTTCACAGACTAAGCTGCTTCTTCAGGTAATGTCTATCAAACTAAAAAAACTCAGGCCGGGATTCACTAATCCTCTGTGTAAGACTAACTAAGTCTTACTCAGAAACTGCAATCTAAGAGTATGATGTCAGCGCGTCATGCATATGCATGAGGGCACACTGACTCAACTCTAAGGCTAACACGGAGTGTGCACGAGTGCAGGGGGCATGTCAGACTGCTGAGCAGTCCAAATATCCACACCGCTGCAAGTGCCTAAACAGCAAATGCCACCAGACATGAGCGAGTCCACTCAAATGTGTAAATCTCCAACACAACACTCCCCCACATTCCAAACCCTTGTACAAATATAATAAAATGTAAAACCATTTTTTCTCATTCCCGATATAGCTGTCTGTATTTGCGCGTGTGTGCACAGGTTTGCCCATTGCTTAGCTACAGTTAGCAGTTCAGAGATCGAAGAGGATAATAAACTACTTATATGCAAAATAAGCCAAATAGCAATAGTGTAGTGGTAGAGCCTTCGCACATAGAGGAGGCATTCCCGGTTCGAGTCCCACCACTCCCCTTCCCATTTTCGGTAGTAAATATGTGCATAAAATTAATTCCTGACAGTTACCTTTTAAATATTAGTACAATGCATTGAAATGGCCTATGTAGTAGTGAACAATATTTTATATATATATAAGAAGGTAAAATGGACATGCATACTGATAAAGTCATACGTAATGTATGTTAAGCAGTGTGAAGCACTGCTAAGCAAAGTTTACCAGTACTAAGCATATTTAAGTATAATTGCTCATAGCTTAGCAGTGCTTTAACTAGTGCAATAGCTTTGAGCAGAGCTGCGCGTCATGCCAACTAGCGCAAACAAAACCTGTTTTGCATGTAGCTGCGCACCGGGCTAACTAGCGCAACGTCGGGCAATGTTGGGTAACATCGAGCAACGTCGGTAAACATAGAGCAACGTTGGGCAAAGTTGAGCAAAGTCGGCTAAACACAACCACACCCCCTACCGGTCAGGCCAGTAGTAAAATAAAAAGCAATGACAGGTCTCGAACCCCGGATAGTGTGCACCATAATCACAGTACTGATCCACTAGGCCATGACAGCATTTGATGTTCATGGACTGTAAACACACACATAGATATTAATCAAAGTCTACGCAGTGTGAAGAAGGTGTGAACTCAGCTGAGAATTTTCAAATCCGGCCAATCACAAATAAGTGCAGGAAATGAGGCATATTTAAGTTCCATAGGCAGGAATACTTGCCATAACTGGTTGTAGCTCCCATCTGCAGGTAGAAATGGCTGGTGTCAGAGAGCACAATGGTGGGGCATTGAGGAGTCAACAGTGATGGTTTGGCTCCTCGTCCATCATCATGATGCTAGACTCCTGCAGGGCCAGTTCCAGGGCACAGAATACAAAGCGGAAGCCTGGAACCGTCTTGCACATGAACTCACCAGTGCCACAGGCATCCCTCGGACTGGTGAGCAGGTCAGACACCACCATACAGACCTGAAGAGACGCAAGCAGGACCAACTGAACCAATGGATACAGGAGGCCCATGGGATGCAAAATGCCCCACTACTGTGTAGGTAGCCATGGAATGAAGTATGTAAAAATTGCTAGTGTAATTTATAGTATGGATAGGTATATGTCTCAATATCACTTCATTTACTTCACAGCTGTAGGTGTCCGTGCTGTGAATCAACAAGCCTATGCAGATAGGCTGCTAAGGCTGCACCACCAGGCAGGTTAGTAATTTTCCTGCATGTACTGTTATATAAAATAAGTGAGAGAGCCTGACAAAATGTGTCGTAGCCTAATAATAGAGGTATAATAAGGCTTGAATAACCTCTCTGCAGGTACTGTTATGTAAAATAAGTGAGAGAGCCTGAAAAAGAGTGTTGTAACCCATTAATAAAGGTATAATAATTCCAGAATTATTTCTCTGCATGTATTGTTATATAAAATAAGTGAGAGAGCCTGAAAAAGAGTGTTGTAAACCATAAATGAAGGTATAATACATCTTGAATAAGATGTCTGCATGCACTGTAATATCAAATAAATGAGAGAGCCACTAGAAAAGTGCATAATGTAATTAATAAAGGTATAACTCCTGTAGTGTGTGCGTGTCACTTTCTTCGAAATGTTGATGTACTCTTGCAGTATAGAAATAGTAGTGTTGTATTAAGTGCTGTCAACCCACACTTGGGTAGGCCCATAAAAAGTGGATGAAGGGAGTGCCAGTATCTCTTCAGCATATATACAGTCCTCAACTGTTGTTTCAAGGCTGGCATGTACAGGTAAATCTGGCACATGAGTAGCTTGTTATTGTGTTCACCAGACATGTCAGTGTGCTGCTAGAAATGTAGGGGGCTGTTAAAATATAACTGATAATGTCACCTGAACACATCCAGATATGTAGACATATAAATATAAATAAAATATATAAATACGTAGCAGTAACATCTGCATCCTGGACAGTTTGTATGTCAGATACAGGTCAGGTATATAAGGAACTAGCAAAGCACATTTCACAATGTAATGGACATTGCCTAGTGTAATAATACATGTAGAGGATATATACCTGATATATCTGCAGTCAGTAGGAATGTAGTATAAACTATAAATACATATAAGTTATTAATGGAGGTATCTTTTTACACCCTACTGTATGTGCATAAACAATGCAATTCCACACCTCAATGGGTATGTGTAATCTCAAAACATTTGTTGGGACATATATCCTATTGGTTTATAAACATCTGCATTTACTTTGATGCATGTGCCCTGTTCAAACACCACAATCTTGGTGGCCTGTTGCCACCAATCAATCCTGCATGCTGTTGGAATGTCCACTGTTGTTCTATATATGCATGTGTTATGCTTGCTGTTCAACTGTTTGAACTCTGGTGTGTTGGGTTAATGGGAATATTACTGCATGCTGTTACAACTAATTTGGAATTCTGTTGGCTGTTACCAACCCATATTGTCATTAAATTCTCCTAAACACAGAATGTATGGGAAGGCTGGTCCCAGCAGACCCACCTGTCCCACCTCAGCTGGCAATGGCACCTGGCACCAGCAGGTCCGGTGCCCAGCCTGGGACCTCCTCCTCTGTTGACCCTGTGCCACCTTTGGCCCTGCAAGTGTGGACAAAGGAGGGCCACCTATCACCGTCCGAATGGTCCGGGCTGTGGTGCGTAGGGAGATCGAGCGTTCAGTTGCTGATCCTCTACGCCAGCTCGAGGCAAGAGTGGCATGACTAATGGGTGAGCCTGCCCCTCCTACACAGCCCCCAGCACAGCCACCCTCCGGGCTGTGAAGGTGCAGTGCTGACTGCCCATGGGTGGGGATCTCAGTTCCACTGTTGCCATCTGTGAGCTCATGGGCTTGCAATTTCCAAACATCCTTCCCTGTCAATGGTGTTCACCCACCCCATGTGTCATATTACACCCCTGTATGCATCTTGTTTGTCTTTTCTGTTTACCTCCCCAACCTACCTCCCAAAATATACCTACTTCCCCTACCCTATATTCCACTCTCACCTGAAAAAAAAAGAAAAAATGGGCAATCTACTCCCACAAAAAATTACGCCCCATACATAGCTGCCCATTTTGCACAAATGTCCGCTGGACACAGAAACTGAAATTCAATTGCCAGTATAACATACTTTGTTGTCCTCACCCCTCTCTCAGGGGTGGAAGGTTTCAAATTTCCCTCCAAATTACTAGTATATGCACAGCTGTTGCTGTTAAAGAAATGGGCAGCTATGGACCTTCCCTACACCAGTCCTGTACATCCCAAGCTGTTTTCCCTACTGTCTTTCCCTCTTTGTGCCCCTTTTTCACCACTTTCCTATCTCATCATTTTCTTTTCTTTCAAAGAAATGAGCACAGGGGTTAGTGGGAGTAAGCACTTTTAAGCAGTAGTAAGCAGGTTTGAGTGAGTGTGCACATGTGTGCGCTTAGCTTAGTGTTGCTAAGCATTGCGCAAACCCGCTTTAACTGCTTAAAAGTGCCTTAGTCACCTGCATATGAGGGGCTTTGTTCTGCTCAGCAGAAAAATAAAACACCACTGTCAATCTCCAATCTCGGACCTTGGACACACTAGACTGCATGAAGTACCACTAGGTCACAGAAGATATATAGCAGGTTGCTGCTGAAATATATATATCATGCATCAGAATGTATGAGTGTAAAGGAAAGATAGGAATGCCATAACACAAAACTTGTTCTGTGGAACTTTACCAGCAGTTGTTGTGGAATTGCATTACATGACTGTGATAACAGAACCAGACATTCTAGCAGTAAATAATGTTACAGCAGCACTTTACAACCCCCACACAGTATCATAGCAGGACAATCCCCACCCAAATGTACAAATTACCAGTGTGTTCAAGGTACAGCAAGGATGTAGGTAGGCATACTCAGTACTGGAATTGTCCAGTTTTCATGAGCATCCTGTGATAATGTCAACAGAAGATAAAGCACAAACTGTGCAGAAGTGAGTACATTCATATCCACAGTAAAGCAGTTCCCAAACAGTTCATGTGCAAAATGAAAACATCTCAATAACTACATATGTATGCCAGCTATTTGCATAAGTAGAAAAGAAAATACATACTCCCATGTATCTTGTGTTAGCATTTGTAGGAGTGAGTACAATTCTACACTGTCTACTGTGTACTGGAAGTGGCAACATTCAGGTCTGAGTACAACATTCAAATCACTGGCTACACCCCTAGCATCAGTTATGAGAAGTATACCAACCTTCTGACTTACACAAGCAAACAAGCATGGTCCCCACTTTGGAAAGCTGAAAGAGCTATGCCTACCTGACTTAGCAATTTATAGTATTGGGTTGCTATGACAGTGAGTACTGCAAGTATCACACAGCAGGCTGCATGCAATTGCCAAATGGTGTCCACCAATTGGTGCAGAGGCCATCACATGCATATGTTCAGATGCCTATAAAAGCAGGCTGTACTTGCTGTCCACACATGCAATCACTTCACTGCAAGTATGGAGGGAGAGAGAGAGAGAGAGAAAGAGAAAGAGACAGACGGACGTACAGATGCAGCCAACAGCAGCAGCAGGAAAAAATAAAAAAGATAAACCACAAATATATTGAAAGAAAAACTAATATATAGCAAAAAAAAAGAAAAACTAAAAGAATATATTGAAAAAAAATATATATTGAAAAAAATATTGAAAAAAAAGTATATTGAAAAGAAAAATATATTGCAAAAAAAACCATCTCATATTGAAAAAAAAATTAAAAAAAAATATTTCAAAAGAATATATATTGAAAAGAAAAATATATTAAAAAAAATAATATTGCAAAAGTAATAATATATTGAAAAGAATAATCATACTGAAATAAAAAATATATCTTGAAGTAAATCATAAGCTATAAAAATAAAAGCTATTACAAAGCACACGAAACAGAGGAATACGAACACATACAAAGGTAAGGTATGTAACAGCTATGTATTTACTGGCATGTAGTAGATGTTTATGAAGAGTACTCTACATAGTTTGAATCATCCATATGTGGCAGCAGTACATATGTATGTACAGATGCCCTACATAACTACTGGCATGGAGACATCAGTGTGTAGCTGTGTGCAGTGGGATATGACTGTGACATATGTAGTTCAGCATTAAATGGCAAACATCTGATCCATGTTATCTGTGTTCTGTACAGTAGTGTGTACAATGTCTGTTTGTGGGAGTAGCTCATATGGTTATATAAACATGGATGTGACAGAGTAACAAATGCATGATAGTCATATTAATGTGTAGCTTAGCATTGGCAACAGCTGTACCAGGCTAGTATGTTAATTTAGCATTCGCAGCTATATATACATCCTCTAATATTACTGTGTGCTCACATGTGACACCTGTTCATGTTGCAGCAAGGCTCAACAGGTCAGCCGTGAGGTACACAAACTTACAACAGTGTTGACCTTGTGAGTGTATGGCACACAGATATGGAGAGATCTGTCTGTGTCAGATATATTAGCATCTGTACATGTACATAGAGCAAGGGACATATTGCAACTGTTTGTGAAGGGTGGACATATATATGTTGTTGAAGGTTGTTATGTGCATATGTCTATGTAGGTTGTAGTGTGTGGCAAACAAGACAGCATACAGTGATGTTATATGACATGTGGTGGTTAAACGCTGTGGGTATGATTCATCAGGTTTGTAGTGTTGCAGCCAGTGAGGCCTGCTAAAGCTACATGGGCTGAGAACACCTTCAATGTATTCCGCACAACACTGTGCAATATTATGGCATAAAGGTATACCTCACAACCTTTACATAATTGATATCCCCACCATGAAAGATGGACTGTATATGTGCCTATATGTATATCTACATGTACACCAATGGATGTTTATATGTATGTGTGTGTGTGTGTGTGTGTGTGTGTATATATATATATATATATATATATATATGTATATATGTATATATATATATATATATATATATATATATATATCTATATATATATATATATATATATATATATATATATATATGTGTATGTGTATATATATATATCTATATATATATATATATATATATATATATATATATATATATATTTATATATTTAGAGAGAGAGAGAGAGAGACAGGGTCATATTTACTGCAACAGATCCCTGATGACAAAGCCATGGACCCAAGCTTACTGTTGACACTGCATTGGCATACCTTCTAGAAAAGACTCTGTACCCATGAACTACCACATAGGTGGTAGTCTACTTAACACCGAAGGTGTGATAAGAGACCATGGGACACAGGTGGACAGTAGTCACCCCTTTGATAATCACAGTGCCACACTAGTCATGTCAACTGTCTACATGGCACACGTCATCACAAAAGGTGTGTCATCCAGGAAAATATAGGTCAGTGTTCCCCTCTACTCATCACACATAATGCCCATTATCGAATACAATGCCCAATGCAGTGTGTACCTCCCAAGACATCTACAGCAACTGGAAACGACACACACATACCTCACAAAGAGTAATACCGGCCTCAAACAGATGCCCTATGTAGACCATTTCACAAACCCACAGCTAGACTTGGTTGCATACCGCCTACATAGAGGTGACTTTTGCCTAAAGTACTAAGCTATGTCAAACCCAGAGCTGTTGGACATGCTCCACGTAGACAGATCACAATCCCTATGAGCTACACGCTCTAGGGACCTAAACCTTGTGACCTCAATAGACAGCACATGCTGGAGGGATAGATCCCTATCTCAGAGACATCCCATACTCTGGAACAAACCACCTCTCAATAGCAAACAAAGCCCCTAATTAGCCGTCATCAGAAATAATCCTGATGAATGTATGGGAGATTGGAAATACACCCCTGGAATCACCTCTGTGGCTCTGCTTGACAGGGCCACATGAAACGCACTTACCTGTGTGTCAAAGGCCAGGGTGGTGTATGGCTAGACTTCTATAGGCCCTAGGGCCAATTGCCTATTACCTACCTAGGAAGCGATACACACCCACATGTACTTGTTGCAATAATTGCTATGTAAGGTTGACTGAGTGTGATGGTGAATGTGTTGGTGAATGTATCAGAGTTCTGTATATGTGTGATAGCTTAGTGGGAAACTGTTTCAGTCATGGTATTATGTGTCCTAGCTGTGATCCCAGCAAAAGATGTGTATGCAATCGCTAGGCAGAAAAAGCAGTATGCCATATGGTCTGACATAGTCCATTGGTGTTGACTGGGGTGTCCCACTGTAGGTTAAAGCAGTATATGTATGCTTATTGAGTGTTACTGCTGGTGAATCCAACTCATGTATGAACTGTAGTACTACCTGAAGCTGTATGCCTACACAGCACAGTATGGTGTATGTCCACATTTCTTGGAACCACTGTTTTGTGTGTTCCCTGTTGTGCTCACAGATTACATACCTCAGGCATAAGGCTTTGTAACTACTGACACACAGTACTGTATGGTACACAGGTAAAGGTCATCTGGGTTGCCATACCTTTGTATCTGGTATTTATGTCTGATGTGTGTGTGGGTATGCCTGTACCATGGCCTCAGTCATATGTGTGTTACAGGATATAAGTGCGTATCTATCAACATGTGTAGTCTAGTACAGCAGTATGCCACCTATATTAATGAATGTGCACATATGTTAGGCAGGGGGTTGCCATCAACGACTAGTGTGGTATACTGGTAATACTGTAACTTGACTTTACAATAATTGCAATGGAATACATATTTCCTGATGCATTAGCTTGATATATACCTCCTGTGGCTAGGTGGTGCATTGTGTTGCATATAGTATGCCATGTACTGTTGTATAGTCTTACATACTGGTTTATCATTGTTGCTGTGCAAAACATGGTTTGATATATAGAGTGTGCCAGGCACTGTCAGGCAGTTGTGGGCTGAGCACTGATATGTGGTATTGAAAGTGTGTATCCTCTGACAGCCAATAGGTTGCTATATATGGCAGTTAATTGATATCTGTATTTTAGAATGTTAAGTGTGCCACATGACATGCTCACACATATTGTTTCATTGTCTGCCTGGGTAATGGCCCACCGTCGTAACCCCACCTACAGCACGGCAGAGGAGGAATTGATAACAGCAAGCCTGGTGCAGCACTATGCCCTGCTGTTCTCCAGAGCCAGCCAGGACCAGCAAGAGCGGACTGCACTGTGGCAAGATCTTGTCTGTAGGGTAAATGACATAGGCATGCATAACCGGACATATGAGCAGGCACGCCATCACTGCAGTGATTTAATTTGACATGTCCAGCAGCGTTCATCAGATATCCATAGACAACAGCTTGCCACAGGTGGTGGGGTACCCATCCATCCCCCCTCATCAGAGTGGAGGAGCTGCTCCTGAGCCAGGTGGCTCCTGGCCAACAGCAACAACATCAAGCAACATGTATCATCATGGAGGCCATAGCCACCCAGCAAGTTGACACGGAGCGTGCAGATAACATGGCATAGCTGTACACTACTGTTTCCTCTATTAGTAGAGCATGCTCATGTGAGATGTGTACTGTGTAGTTAAAGGATGTGGTGCCTAGTGTTGTGCAATACTAATAATTAGGAATCTAATCTGTAGGCCTGTGACTGTCAACCATTGTACTACTGTAAGAGTGCAGACACACAGTAGCAATGCCACAGTTGTTGCCACTGACAAACTGTCTCATATCCTTGTAGGTCCCTCTGGTGTGACAGCAAGGCAGCAGACCCATGCTGGTGAGTGTGTTCTACATTTAATATTACTAATTAAATGTGCATGTCATAGGTGAGCTGTAGGCCATGTACACATAAATTACCTATGCATAATGCATGCTGTGTATGTTTGCTGTGAGACTATGCACATCCCAGTAATGTGGGTAGCTGCCTAAAACACATAACAATACACAGAGCATCCCACACAATTGTGGCAACACTGTAGTGGACATTGGATATGCAGAGGCAATACACATGCACACAACATACACAACTTTGTCATACGTGGTACACGTTCACAAGCTACACATGGTGTATTCAGACACCCGCTGTAAGGTCACACTCCAGTATCCCAAATGTCATCCGCACAGCACAAATAATATACCTGAGGGGCCGATGCCTCTCATGTGGCTGTGCGACACTCTTCAACACATAACACATTCATGTTAGGCAATGCCCCCTATTGGGCACCATACAAACCCATGTAACAACTGGCTATGAAATGGTGAATGTAGCCATGGTACAGCAGTTCTGGTACAGCATGATATGTGCCAGTCTGGCACACATTAGTAGCCTTGAGTGACCACATGATGCTGAATGATGATGGCTCATGGTACTTCACCCCATCCAGTTACAGCGAGCACAGTACTACACATAGCATTAACTGCTGTGCACCTCAATGTTGTGTGTGTGCACACATATGGACCGATACACAATATGCATAGCAATCACATTTTGTGCAAAGTGACACATATATGCCTTGTAATGCTATTGAGTGTATAGGTGACATGACACACACTGTGTATGTGTGATGTTTAATGTTGCAGTTGTGTTGTAGCATGCCATGTCATGGCTGGCACTGGCATGGCCACAATATGTCCTACAGTCAACATAACCACTGTACAATGGCTATGTTGAGCAATGGTATTCCATCAGGTATACATGCACCACTCATCCTGTGTGCATACATAGCATGCATATGCTAAACCCGTGTCCACATTTATCTGCTAAAGACACAGACACTCTAATCAGAAATGGATATCTATGTGACACACAGATACACATCCAGCCATGGTATCTATACCTGTGAGTGATGGTGCACAGGACATTGCAGAGCTTTTAATACTTACACAGCAATGTTGCGTCCATGTACATATTGCGTTCCAGGGTGAGGCCAATCACTGAACAACAGCACACATGCATCAAAGCCATGTATACTGTTATTAGCAAGGGCTGTCTACACCCTCACAGCATACTGTTGAGCAACACACGTCCTGCATGCTGACATGTGTGATATCACTGTTTGCCTTGTGATACTGTACTATTGAGTACATTTTGGATTGCTGGTGGTGTGTGTGCGTGTGTGTGTGTGTGTGTGTGTGTGTGTGTGTGTGTGTGTGTGTGTGTGTGTGTGTGTCTATTTTAGTGAGGAGTGCATTCGTGTGCATGTGTGCATGTGTGCACGTATTCATGTGTGCATGTGTGCATGTGTTCATGTGTTCATATGTGCATGTATGCATGTGTGCATGTGTGCATGTGTTCATGTGTGCCGACATCATGTACAGGTCGTAAAGTGTGTTTCTTGACTTCCTTACACAGGTGCTGACTTTGGGCTGGTTCACTGCAGCAGGGAAACTGATGTCACTGAGCAAAATAGTGATAATGATGATAGGTGTGTTGAGGCATAGGCATATTTTCCAGGGTCTGTCGTTGGGCCACCAATCAACAGTACACAAGTGTCCACCCCATCAATGCACACAGTCATACTACCAATACATCCATCACCAATTCCCTTAGCTGAGGGATGACGTACAGTCGGCATTGGCCAGGACAGTGTGGTATCCATGGCACATGCATCCCGACACAGCAGCCATACCCAGATGTCTGGAAGGGTATCACATAGGCAGATGTCCAGGGGTTCTCGTCAGAGCACTGCTGCTCATTATGCCACTGGCAGACGTGCCACAGGTCTTACAACCTCACGCATGTTCCTGGCTGTTATGGAGGCACAGGCACGTATGGAACAGTACACCAGACAGGGACTAAGGGCACATAACACCGCCGTAATTGACAGTATCCATGACCTAGCTGGTGCCATCTGTAATTATACTGAGGTCACTGATAGACGTTGGGGAGAGACATTAGATGTCATGCGCAATGTCACGTCCGTGTGTCAGGACAGTGTGGGATGGTTGAGTCATCGATGTGGATGCATGCCGGCAACATCAGCAGCTGGCAGTCGTCACGGACGTCCCTCAAACCACAGCTGCTCCCGTAGTGCCAGTACAAGCCTCAGCAATGTTGGGGGTGGGCTGTCCATAGGACGTCCTAGAAGACCACATGCACATGGCTCTGGACAGTCCCAGCAGGGACCTGGGTCCAGTGTACATCCATCTATCTCTGGGTATAGTACCCAGTCTGGCTTAGTACCTGATAGTGTCAGTAGCACCCCTGCCAGGCACAGGTACCATATCCGTGGCCAGAGACGGTAATCTGTAAAGTCTCACAGGTACAGTCTGTGGCTGTCCCGCAAATACCCGTATATGGCAGCCACATGGTGGAACTGTATGCATGCAGACAAACACACACATAATCCAGACACCTAGGGCTAACACATACCCACACACATTACATCAACATTGGCTCTTACTAGTATTCTTGCCCCACACACACACACACACACACACACACACACACACACACACACACACACACACACACACACACACACACACACATACACACACACACACACACACATACATGTCGATTGGATTGCTCACTGTAGGCCTCTGGCAAACCAGCAACACACCCTGTGCATATGTTGAAACCTGTGCCACCTCTTGTCATCTGTAACATTGATGCAAGAACAGGCTACCATGGTGCTGGTGCACAGGGTGTCTTTATAGCAGTATAGCAATGTTAGCATGTTGTCAGCAGTAGAGTGTAATGATATGCTTGAAGGTGTAGCTGAGCAGGCATAATGCATTAAAGCTATGATTGTCATTGTAGTGTTGTTTACACCACTGTTAGTTCCAATTGTGTATTGCCCGCCCACGTGCCACTTGGCTGATGTGTGCAGTATTGGCAGCATATGTTAGAGAGTGGACAGTATGTGTGGGATGTGTGCAGCACAGATTTGCAGGTATACAGTTGTGAATGTGGTGGAGGTGCACTGTCTGCATGCACGTGCATAGTGGACACATGGGCAGGGTGACATGCTCTGTATTACACAGTAACACTCCATAGTTTCTATTGGTGGCCAGTATGCATTGTACTACACACATTTTGGAACCTGACTACACATGTGTGTATTACATGGTTTGACACTGTGCTGTGGGTGATACTATTACTATCTGTCATTGTTTTGCATTCTGGTAGTATACATGACTTCAACAGCCTGACCATAACCAATCGTTAGATGATGTCTTGACAACTGACACACAGATGTAGGACACACAGCAACATTTGGATCCTGCAGGTACTATACTATGCCAATAACCAGTGGTATTCACCTGCACCCATTACTGAGACCACTCCTGTTTGGCATATGCCTCTCTTAGGTACAAGCAATCACAGTAGGGATATGTCTGTCCACATCTGGTAATGCATACTGTGGCCTGTATTGCATTCTCCAGGTGACACACACATCCTCCACAAGGGTATCATACAGACAGATACCTGTTGTCAAACCCATGCTGTAAAGCTATAGGCCAAACTAAGCATAGTCATCCACCTTTACGGAACATAGTATATCCACAGTACCACCTAGGTAATAGCCACCAACTTGATGAACAGGTACCAATGTGTACATGCAACCTAGTATTACGTCTTCTCTCCTTTGATAATCACATTTCCTAAGGAATTTTGAAATCCCTCGGTGGATAACATAAGCAATAAGGGGTCTGCATGCATATCCACAAAGGTTGTTGTACACCATAAATAGTGATCATTGACAGACTTTGCTGCATTTGAACAGGTCTGACATATACCTCGGCCATAAATCCTCACTCTCACAATTCAATAGGAACTGTAATGAGTGTGTGTGACACGGATGACCTCGGCCAGGCATCACTGCAGTGGCTGGCTTTGTCACAAGCATACAGATGTGACCTAAGGTCTGGGAAGCAGCAGCACAGTTTGGCAAAGATGACAGCTGTGTTCTTGGGTAAAGTAGGGTTCCCACACATGCAATAATTGAGGTAACATGTACGTATATGTTTTTGCCTCACAGCTACCTCAAATATGCAATGCCTACTGATATGTTATACGGTAGTAAAAGTAAAACCCACAACACATTGACCAACAGTGTCACACACACTCACTGAATGCAGGATTCAAACCCCTACCTAACTACTTTATGATACTAGAGGAATACGCATTAACACGACGTGCTATACACATTACTGGGAGGTCTCATTTCCACAGGTATATTTGTAGGATGGTGACATCATCAGACTTGACAATGATTAGTATACCACTTTTAAGGTGTTTTACTACTCTCCAAAAAGGTAGCTCCTTCCCAAGGAGACCACACACAGACACACACACTTGTCAAGTGCAGGATTCAAACCCCTACCTGATTACTTTATGATACTACAGGAGTAAACATTTACAAAACACGCTATGCACATTACTGTGAGTTCTTCTTTCCACAGGTATATTTGTAGGATGGTGACATCATCAGACTATACAATGTGGGTTACATTAGGTGGGTTACATAGAAGGAATGTCTGAACACTTTGGCCATGTGACCATCAAAGGGGAGTTTGCTATCTACCTGTGTTCCCAGGGCCATAATGACTTTCTCCGTACATACTGGATTACCACCTATGTGGTAATTTGTGTGCACATTGTTTTACCCACAGGGGATGACTATGCATTCACTGGCATTCAGCTTGAGGGCATTGTTTTGACACCAGGTATCAGTCTCTGTAAGACACTTCTGGAGGATGTCTGTGTCAGCCGTAGAGTCGATTATGGACCACAGTTAGCAGTCATCTGAAAACCTGTTCAGCCATACAACTCCCATGCTTGCCTGTACCTCTGAGCAGTATCTACTGAACAGGTGGGGTCCCAGGACCAACACCTGTGGGATGTCATTTGTGACTGGCTTAGAGTCGGACATAGCACCCACAACTCTGAACATGTGTGTTTGATCTGTGAGCCACCTGGCCACCCATCCTGTGACATAGCTGTTAATGTTCAAGCTGGTATGCTTATCCATGATGACAGAGTGGGGAATGGTGTAGAAAGTCCTTAGTGAAGTCCAGGTGGGCTGTGAGGACTACTTTCACCTCCATCTATGTCCTTGGTAACTATTTGACATAAGTCAACTAGGTGTAGGAGACAGGATCTGCCTTTAACAAGGCGGAGATGTGTAGAGTCCAGTGTCTGGAGGTCTCCAATGTCTCTTTTTATGGGTTACATAACAATTTGCTCAATAGCTTTGTAGACCAGGCTGAGTAGACATATAGGGCAATGGTTTCCAGGTTCTGTTGTGGCACCCCCTTTGTGGAGCTGGATGATTGTTAGTGTATGCCATTCTTTGGGTACATAGCCTGTGGTACGCTTGAGTCTGGACAGTGGATGTAGGTGAGGGTGTAGTTCCTTTTGGGCCTAGTGTGGGATGCAGCCTGGGACACCATCCAGTCCCATTGATGCTGTGTTCTTAGCTTTGGAGAGGGCTGTCTTTACCTGCATGTCCATGACGTCTGGGTCTCAGCATACTTCTGTGATGGACACAGGGCCATTTGGGGGTGATGGGAGGGAGTTTACACTGAACTTGTCCCCCTGAATGTGGGCAGTGAAATTTGGTTCAGTGTATTTCTTTCCTTTTTCAGTAGCTGACAGCATATTTGGAAGTTGACACCTACATGTCTGGTATAGCTACCGAAGGCTATGCGGTTGTTATTCTTACATTCCTTGGCTATTTGTCTTTCGAAACAGTCCTTGGATTATTTTATGAGCGATCATTGTTTCTTCCTAATAATGATCAGTGATGCCTTTCCTTTAGTGAAGTTGGCTCTATCATGTGTTCGTTTCCTCCTTCTGTTGTCTAGCTTATTTATGGGCAACAACCACCTGATTGTTGTCTTATTTTTGGAGGAGTGCATCTGGATTTCTTTGTGTTGTCTCATTCCATGCATCCCTGTAGATGCTCATAGGATGCACTTGTAAATGATTCTGCAGATTGTATACCATTATCCTATAGCAAGAGGTCTTTGAAACGTTCCACTTTGGTCTTGGGAAGTGTGCAGTTTGCTTTGGAATATGTCTTCACAGTGGCTTCATTGACTGGGTGGGGGGTGGGGGTGGGATGTGGATGTCCAGTGTGATTACTTTATGATCTGATATTACCAGCGAGGGGTTTATCTCTGTTGTGGAACACTGGTACCCTATGTTGGTGATGATCATGTCCAGTATGTTGTCACCTGTAGTGGGCGTGGTGACCAGCTGTTCCAGGGTGTTAGAGTTTTTAAACTCTAGGAAACATTGGGCAAAGGACGTTGTACATGAATAATTCTCCCACTCAATGTTTGGGTAGTTGTAATCTCCTCATATAATGGTGTTTGACACGACCCTTGCATTTTCTACTGTTCTCAGAAATACAGAGTGAGGTTCCTGAGACAAGATACGTGATCTGTAGCAGGCTACAATCTGATGAGCAGCATTGCCCAATGTTAGTTGCACTTGCATGGTCTCCAAGGCCTCATGCAGTACCACTAACCTGAAGGTGTGGGTATCCATAAGGTAAATGGGTACACCCCTTCCTTTTGTATTTCACTCATGTTTTTGGGTCCGAAGGTCAGAGGGATTGTGAGTGTTTTACATGGAGCATGTCCAACAGCTCTGTGTTTGACATAGCTTTGTATGTTAGGCAGTGAACACCTCTGAGTAGGTGATATGCAAGGGAGTACGGATGGAGCATTTTGAGATGGTCTGTGTATGGCATGTATTCCAGGCCACTAATGCTCTTTGTGAGTTATTCCTGCAGGCTTTCTGGTTGTTGTGGTTGTCTTGTGAGGTACATAGCAGAAGTGGCGTTGTACTCTATTATAGTTCTAGTGAGTGATGAGTAGAGGGGAACAATGTCCTCTTCTATTCTGCATGAGACACATTTTGTGATGAGGTGTGCCACGTAGGAGGGTTTCTTGACAAATGTGGGAATGTGGTTATCACAGATGTGTCCACTGTCCACCTGTGACCCAAGGTCTCTTGTCACACTTTCAGTATGAAGTATACTACCACCTATGTTGTAGTTCTTGGCTACAGAGTTTTTAACAAAGGGGATGACAATGCACCTTTTGGCATTGAGCTAGAGCCCATGGCTTTGACAACAGCCATCTGTCTCAGTGAGGCCCTTTTGTAGGATGTCCACATCTTTAGTGTTTACAATTATGGCTCCTAGTTTGCAGTCCTCTGGAAACTTCAGTTGCCACAGACCTTCCATGTTAAATTTTACTTCAGGGAAGTAGATGCTACACAGCCTGGGATGGTATCTGGTCCCATGGCTGCTGTGATACTGGCTTTGGAGAGTGTTTGTGCAGCCGTGATGACAGCAACTTTGCAGTCTTCCATTATAGAGATGTGCTCTTTCATGGGTGGGGGGGGGGGGGTAAAGTTAACACTGATCCTATCTGCCAGGATGTTGGCAATATCAGTTGGGTCTGTATAGTCAGTGCCATTGAGCTGTAACTCAGAACAGATCTGAGTGTAGCCATGACATGGACCTGTCTGTTGGGCAGAGATCTCCTGAGTTAACAGTATGCAACAGAGTACAGATTGGGTTACATTCAGTCTTGTTGCATGGGGCAACTATTTGAGGCCAGTAATCCTCTTGTTAAGGTACTTCAGTGGTCTTTCTGGCTGCTGAACATGCCTAGTCAGATTCATCACAAGTGTGTTGTGGTACTCTCTGACAGGTCTGATGACTGCTGAGTACTGGGAACCTCCTTTGATCTACATGCACAGACCTTTGCCTAAGTGTGTGAGCATGCCCAGTATGAACTTTCAGTATGTTGCTGCCTGACATTTGCTTTGTTTCTTTACGTGTGTGAGCATGCCCAGTATGACCTTTCAGTGTGATGCTGAATGAAATCCACTACATTTGTTGGAGTGTGTGAGCACACCCAGTATAGGCATTTACACTCTATGTGTATGGCAAATCAAATTGCATTTTTACAGCAGGGCTCACCTTTGTGTCATAGATCAACAGGGATCATGCTGTGCCTGCAGGGCTTCCATGAGACACTTTGCATAGACTTATCAACATTTCTACATACAGGGGGGACAGCTATTCTTTGTACATTTCTAGCCGGGGGCACACCTGATTGTTACTGTGGGTGTACATATGATGAAGGTTTCAACTGTCACTTATACACATTTGCTATGCCTGCACTGCTATGTACGGTACACCATTTCAGTCTGTACTGTTGCCTATTGTACAGGCTTGAGGCATACTACTGTGCTACAAATCCTAGTGTCCAATGTCACGTATATTAGATTGCGATTTCATAGCCTACACAACCCACATCACACCACCTGGCCTGATGTTCTCTGTCTGCATAGGCCTGTGGGGGAAGTTACCCTTATGCCTCTTTAGGGGCATGATACAGCATTTCTTTGTGTTTGCATTAGTGTACAATTGTCCTGCTGTGTCAGTGCCACTGAAATGCTATCATGGCTTAGTGGTTCAGTACTGTGACTATAGTGCACAGTATCCTAGGTTCCAGCCCTATCACTGCTTTTTATTTTCATGCTGGGCAGACCAGACTGCTTAAGGAACAGTAAAGCAAATATGAGCATGTTTACCTGACTTTGCTCAACTTTGCATGACTTTGCCCAACCTTGCCCAACATTGCTCATCATTGCCCAACATTGTGCTAGTTAACACAGGCAATTTTGTTTACATATATTAAATATTGGTAAATGCTGCTTAGCACTGCTTTATATTGCTTAAAACATGACAATCATGCCTCAGGTGGTGCTGCAGGGCTGCCTATGTCGGATGCACATACTACACTCCCTATACATGTTTGGAAACAGTTAATGTCAAGTTAGGCATCCCTTTTATTTTATGTGTGAGTCAGAGAGAGGTATCATTTCCAGGGTTCCTACTAAGCCAGTGTATGTGCTATGCTTTGCTTCTTTGCCAAGGCCAAGGCATACTGGGCATGCCTCCTTCTGCCTACTGGGGCAGGCTCAGGTTGTTCCTCCCCTGAGTCATGCTGTGCCTGTGCAGGCCTTGGCAATGGTGGGGGCCTGTGTGGCCCTGCCCCATGCTGTTCCAGCTGCAGCTGTTTTTGCAGGATCATATTGTGTAGCATGGCACGTACCATGACAATTTGGCTACATGTAGTTGGTGAGTACTGCAAGGCTCCACCAGATGTGTCCAGGCACCAGAACCGTGACTTGAGCATCCCAAACACATGCTCAATTACATTTCATGTTTGTGCGTGTGCATCATTATGGAGTTCTTGTTCAGGTGTGTGTGCATTTCTGATGGGTGTCATCAGCCACGGCTCCAGTACGTATCCAGCATCCCACAGTAGGTGACCTTCAGGGATGTCCCCATTGGCAAATGTCTGGTACAGCTGCGTCAGATGCCAGGTATGGGAATCATGGTAGCTTCCAGGGCAGCCAGCACACACATTCAGTATTATGCCATGGGCATCGCACATGACCTGGCAGTTGATGGAGTGGAAGCCCTTGCGGTTGATGTAGGCCCTACCCCGCTCACCAGCTGGTGCTTTTGATGTGTATGTGTGTGCAGTCAATTGCACCCACTACCTCGGGGTATTCCGCTATTTGCTGGAAGAGGCACATATTGCTGGCCAATACCTCACGGGAATTGGGGAAATATACATGATCACCGACAGGTGCTGACATGGCATTCAGGAACTGGTGCAGTACCCTGGATGCTGATGCCTGTGAAATCCCCATCATATCACCAGTTGGTCTCTGGAAGGTACCTGTTGCTAGTATTCTTAGGCCAACACATACCTTGGTTTCCACTGGGATGGGTTCCCCTCTGTTGGTTCTGTGTGTGAGGCGTGGCCTGCACAGCTCAACAATTTGCTGCAGGAGGTCTCTGTCCACTCTATAGCGCTCCACTATCTCCAGCTCATGTAGCCCCTGGTAGGTTACCCTGGGTCTGTACATGCTTCTCCGTCTCCTCACTGTGGGTTGCTCAGCAGCATTTGCAATGGCACCACCCTCAGCATCTTGCACATGTTGCCTTATAATAGCAATGGCAGCCCCTAACATTTTTTTATCTGAGTAAAGCTTTTTAAGTTTTCACTTCTCTTTGTAGACTGCAGTGTTGCAGTGTTTCTGAGAAAAACATGGGGGAATGTTGTTTGCAGAGTTTTAAGTGCTGGGCTGGGCTGGCCTAGTGTACTGCCTGTGTAATTGGCTGATTCTGATTGATTTCACTTGGCAGGTCTGCTAGTTCTCCTTGCTGAACTTCCTACTACTTCTTTTCCTTCCTTTTCCCTTTCTGTTTCCACAGGGGGCAGCGACGCGCAAACACACGTACACGCATGCACACAGCCTTACACAGGCTTACACGGCCTTACACAGGCTTAGGTGGGTGCACATGCACGCACACAGGCTTAGACAGCCTTACACAGGTGCACAAATGCGCACATAGGCTTAAACGGGTTTACAGGCACGTACACGCGCGCACACAGTGTAAGCATCTTTGCAAGAAACTTTAGTGATAGCCACGGCGTACACCTTCCGTTTCTGGGTTTCATTTCAGACAACTGTAGACACGCCTCTTCCAGTCCTGAGTAACTCACAGCAAACACGTGCCACTCTGCTCAATAAGCTTACAGTCTTTGTAACATACCCCCCTCATGATGTCACCTATCTTCTACTCTTTTACTCCCCTAATCCTACTCTTACACTCTAGGGACATGGTTCACATGGCAGGGAAAATTGGGATTCACTATCCGTATACTCATTTGCATAGGATTGCCTACTAATTCTTGGTTACATCTCTCAGACTGAGCTTCCCCCCTTAGCAACCTCTACTCAGTAGCCATGTTGTCTTCAGCCTGCCATTCACCTGCATGTCAGATGAATATATTTAATAAAATGCCTATTTATAGGGTTTTTTCTGGTTTTTAGAGCGCTGCACGTTTGAGCGGCGCTGCACTACGCTTAAACATTGAAGATCAGGGGAAAAAAATTGTTTTTTATTATTTTGCAACACATAATAATGCCAATGGCCTTATATTTGGTCATTGCCATGCTTCCTCAACTGGATGCATCCTTTATTTGGAGCTGTCATAGCTCCGTTTTGCTATTTGCAGAACGGTACTCAGTTACCAACTAAGTACATTTCTGCAAATAACACTACTCTTACTCGGACAAGTTAGTGTTTCCTGGATCGCAAATTTACCTCATTTGCATAGCTTTCAGCAGCAGATGAGGTAATTTGCATATTCTAACACTGCCCGTGCAAGAGACGTTTTAAGAGCTAACATGCACGCCTCTGCTGGCTGTTCCTGGATCGCTCGGCAGACATGTTGGCTGTCTGGAGTCTTACTCTACTCTTAGACTCCTTGCAAGCCTTCGTGAATCTGGCCCTCAATTTAAGTAGCATATACTACCTCCCTTGATTAATCACGTGACATCAAGCCACTCAAATTATTTAAACAAACCGTCTCACAAAATCATATGCATAGCACCTAAGTACAAAAATCATAATGCATTCATAAAAATGCTTATGTAACATATATATATATATATATATATATATATATATATATATATATATATATATATATATATATATATGTATATATATATATATATATATATATATATATATATGGGTTCCGTTCAGAAGCTCGAAATACAGAAATCTCGAATTTCAGTATTTCGAGCCCGAGAAGCCAAATCCACATAATAGCGAAAGTTTAGAAGCGCAAAATTTAAAACCTCGAATACCGGCAGTTTTGAATTTCATGCTTCTAAAGTCCCGCTATGGTTGTGCATTCAGGTAAGTGTGTGTGTGTGTGTGTGTGTGTGTGTGTGTGTTAAGGGGTATGGGTAGGGGCTGTGGTGTGTGTCAGTGTGTTTTGTTGCTGAGATATGTTTGTGTGCAGAGAGAAAGTAGCTTGTGTGGTGGTGTTTTGTGTGTGTTTGTATGTAGTGCGACCTCGGAGTGAGAATATTTAAGTAGGGGGGTGTGGGGGCACAACCCCCACATGGGGGTGCAGGGGGGCTTGCCCCCCCCTTCTTTCATGTAGTAGAGTGATTGTGTGTGTTTGTGTGGTGGATGGTGTTTGTTTCTGTGTAGTAAAACCGTGAAATTCAAAACTTACGGTATTCAAGGTTTTGAATTTCGTGGTTTTTAGTTTTCGTTGTTTTGTGGATTCCACTTCTTGGGCTAAAATTTGAGATTTCAGTATTTTGAGCTTCTGAAGTGAATCAATATATATATATATATATATATATATATATATATATATATATATATATGTGTGTGTGTGTGTGTGTTTGTGCCTTTCGGCTTTTCCCGTTTAGTGGTCGCCACAGCAGAACTCCGGTCCGCTAATGATTGGCAGTAGATTTTTACGTGCTGGCTTGCCGGGCCTAATGCACAACCTTCAATGAAGGAATGCCCATTCACGCATGTCGCCACACAGAAGACGCTCTAACTGAGACTCAAACGGGCAACATCTGTGAGGTGACAACGCTACCGCAGCATCACCACCGCAGTATATATATATATATATATATATATATATATATATATATATATATATATATGTAGAACATTAAAAAATGCAATAATACAAAGACAAAAAACATTCATTGATTATTCAAAGGAGGTGGTATACGGTATTTTAACTGAGTTTTTTAGTTTGATAGACATTACCTGAAGAAGCGGCTTAATCTGTGAAAGCCCTTGTGGTGTCGACAATAAAAGTTTTTTTATTGAAACTGGCCATTTTAAAATCCCTCTGCTTTGCTGGATTAATTTTTTGGTTTTCTTTACTGGGACTTCTTTACCAGAAAGGGTTGGTATTTGTGTTTGTTCTGCTTATGTGAATGTAAGTTAATGATTCTAAGAGGCTGTATTGGAACTAAAATGAATTGGAAGTATAGAGTATAGTGAAAAGGTATATTACTTTGTTTAAAATAAAGCTGAACAACGTATATGCAAATGGGTTTTAATGCCCAAGAAATGATCAGTTTTATAGTCACCCTTAAACTAGCATCTTGTAAGAAGAACATAGATTAACTTCTGTGTAGAGAAGCCTGCTTGAAATTCAAGCTGACTGGTTTCAAATTGTGATCATGAACTTATGACTGGGCATAGAAACTTACCACTGTAATCTGTAAGGAAAAGTCTCATTACTATCCAGATGGTCAGTCAATACATGTCTCTGATTGGTGCACTACTGTAGTAAACTCAGCTGTTACTGGACATAAAAATCTATCACAGTAATCTCTAAGGAGGCTAGCCAAGGTGGTGCAGTGGTTAGCATTGCTGCCTTACAGCAAGAGGTTCTCCAGTTTGATTCTCGGCTGGTGTGCCTTCTGTGCTGTGTGGAGTCTAAATGCCCTCCCTGTGGTTGTGTGGGTTTTCTCCCACATCCTAAAGACATGCTTCAAGGTGGACTGGACACTCTAAATTGGCCCTAGGTGTGAGTGTGCACATATGTGTGTCTTCTGTGGAAGGTTGGGCACCAGGCTGATAACTCAACACTGTAAAACTCCACTGCCAATTGTTCTCCGGATCATTGTTCCACTGTGGCGACCCCTAACATGAAAAGCCAAAAGAAGAAGAGTAATCTTTAAAGAGAAGTCTCATTACTATCTAGAGGGTCAGTAAATATATGTCTCTGATTAATGCACTATTGTAGTAAACTCAGCTGTGACAGGAAATGGAGACTTACTACAGTAATCACTAAGGAGAAATGTGATTACTATCTAGGAGGTCAGTACATATAGGTCTGTAATTGGTGCATTACTCTGGTAAACCCAGTTGTGACTGACACGTAGTTCCAAATGTTCAAGTGGAAGAGCTCCACTTTGAGAGTTAAACCTATTTTGAATGAAACTTTGACAATCTAACTCTGTCACTATTACACCAAATAAAGTGTGTTGCTTGCTAGAGTGTTTATTGTTTACTGTTCCTGTTCCTTTAAGCAAAATGGCTGTTTAGTATTCCAAATGTTGATGTTTAATGTGCATGCCCCATCCAATTTCAGTGCATACCTGCCTTGTATAAGGTTAAGAAATCTCTTAAGCAAATTAAATTTAAGAAAGTCAGAAGTAAAACGTGACACTACTGGTACATTATTGGATACTAACCATAAATATACATTCCACACAGTATGACTAAAATGAGAAAAATAAATATATTCTTCATCCTGATGTGCAGTAGTACCAAAAGAAGCAGGCAAAACAATGTGATAGTTAATAGTTTAGGATTTAGAAAATTAATGTAAGAATAACCGTTCTTGTTGATTATACCAAGTACTTAACAAAATCCTAATTTTTCTAATTCTGCAAAGTAACTACGAAAGTAATTTCTGCTAACGTGACTATCTCTTAAAGAATGCATTTTCAATGAGTTGAAATCTGCAAGTTACTATAATAACTGAGCATGTCTAATTTTTTTCCCAAACTCTTAGGTTCAAAGTGCCAGTAAATGCACTTGAAAGCGGTCCTGATGATGCAAAGATTCTTCGAGATGAGTGGGTTTCAGCCATTGATAAATGTTCTCGTAAGTGGCAGCATGAATATGAGACAAAACCAAAAAACAACAATGATGAGTTATATGAGGCTATCACTGACGATCCTCGACCAGCAGTAATATCCATGACCAAAGATCATGGACCCATGTCTCCCACTTCAGAAAACCTGTCTCAGTCACTATACACACCATTACCATCACCAAAGAATTTTACTTCTTTTCAGCTGCCTCCTTACCACTTACCACCGAGACAGTCATCCTCACCTACATTCTTACCTACACCACTTTCTGCACATAGACCTGTAATTCCACCACCACCACCAACAATATATGAACTGGGAAAAACAAAGGCCATTCCTGTTCCTCCACCACCACTCCCTTCTGCTTTACACCTGTCACCTGCATGCAAGAAGACAAAAGCTTTTCACTGGGACATCATTACTACTGAAAAGGTTTGCACTAAACTTTTTTTACACCTTGTGTTATAAAGTAATCAATAAATCTCAGTGGACAGATTTATTAAGTTTGCAGCACAGATGGGGTCAGCTGCCTAGCAAAGCCTGCATTGTCAAATGATGCCTGTGTTAAAAATCTTATGGGCATTGTTATACAAATTAGATGGAGTATGAATCTTACACTGTTCACGTTTTTCTTTACTTTGCTTTAGTTCAAGGTGCTACTCACATGAGGTATCATCATTTAGATGTGATGTTAAAATGAAATCTTATCAGTCGGATTTGGTGGTTGCCCAACTGGATATAAAACATCCCATTTTATTTATTAAAAAAGGTTAAGAGTATTTCTCAGGTATTCTAAGTCTCTGTGACTCAGGTCTCCCTGCAAAACAGGCCACATCTAGTGGGATTAAAGCGGATAGCAAAAGACAAGTGAAATTTGAATTTAGATTTGATATTGTGGGTGAATCCCTCTCACACCTCACATGCAGAAAACTTTGCCTTACTTAGTATAATCAACTCTAAGGTTGCTGCATCTATAAAAAGTGTGGAATTCCCTCCCCACAGTGACCTCATTTGAAAGCAATTAATTTGCACACTTAGTGATGGTCACACTAACATCCATAACACTGATGGTATACTACCAGTTTGAATAGCAGCTACTAGTTGAATTTTGTCAGCCAATATGTATTTCCATAGTTGTGTATGATTACCATTTGGCCAAATATTTTTTTTTTTACTTATTATTGTCTCACCAAAAATACAGTGACTGGTTAGGGTACACACTCATCCACTCGTCTCAGATACTAGAAGATCAGAAGACTGTGGGGTCTGCTCCCATCCCAGGCATAGTGCTCTAGTATTGTCACTGTAGTGTAGCCTGAGAGGTTATTTGAAAGGTGTTCTTCTCCCTCCTGACATGCCATCCTTCAGATGAGATATTAAACGGATGTACCTTCTGCCTGTTTTGTTGTCGTTTCGGTGGTTATTAAAGAAGCTATGGCAGTCACCAATGAAAATTAGATTTTATATTGCAAAAAAAAAAAAAAAAACAAACAACAGAAACGTACCACATAGTATAAGAATATTGAAGGAAATTCATAAGAATCAAAGGTTGTCATCTTACAACCACATAAGCCATCCAAGATAGACTAATATGACAGTAATCTTCATGGTCTCTGATATATGGCATATAAATGTCATTAATCTCTTTTTTGTATAATATAACAATGTTCTTTCCAGTACTTTAAACCAAGCAGTCTGCATTACTTCAATAATTTTGCATATTTTATTTTTCAGTGATAGTACTGCATGCATATATCACCCTTGACATGTTTTTATGCCAGCTCAATCAGCCTGTTGTAATTCTCCTAACTATGAGAGGATCCTAGACTCTACACCTAAATTCAGGTATAGACACAAAGTTAAAAACAGAACCTACATAGCATACCTTTGGTACTATAAAATGTTTCCTTCCCCTTAGCACTGTCTTATAAAGTGTAATTAAGAAGAATCATTCACTGCAAGTGATTCTTTTGAACAATGGGATAATTTATTTTAATTTCACCATACAAAATATTTTATCAAGAATTCAGCATCCATTGGCCAGCTATATGGTGTAGATGAATAAAACCCCCATTGCACTGCAGACAACCCATGTTTTAGTTATAGCCAGGGAGATGGGGGAGCAGGATTGGGAGAAGGATGGGAATGAGTGCTGGATGCTGGTTCACCCATCCTGGAAGGAGGCAGCCTTAGCTCACTAAAATATCAGCGTCTGTGAGTTACAAATGGTATACTGCTTGTCTGGGAGGTTGTCTTATATCAGCATCTGTGATACAAGTGGTAGACTGCTTGTCTGGGAGGTTGTCTTATATCAGCATCTGTGATACAAGTGGTAGACTGCTTGGTGGGAGGTTGTTTTATATCAGCATCTGTGATACAGGTAGTATACTGCTTGGTGGGAGGTTGTCCTATATCAGCATCTGTGATACAAGTGGTATACTGCTTGGTGGGAGGTTGTCTTATATAAGCGTCTGTAATACAAGTGGTATACTGCTTGGTGGGATGTTGTCCTATATCAGCATCTGTGATACAGGTAGTATACTGCTTGTTGGGAGGTTGTCCTATATCAGCGTCTGTGATACAAGTAGTATACTGCTTGGTGGGAGGTTGTCCTATATCAGCATCTGTGATACAAGTAGTATACTGCTTGGTGGGAGGTTGTCCTATATCAGCATCTGTGATACAAGTGGTATACTGCTTGGTGGGAGGTTGTCTTATATAAGCGTCTGTAATACAAGTGGTATACTGCTTGGCGGGAGGCTGTCCTTGAGCAGAAGTACACATGTTTATCCTGAAGGCAGCGATTGCAGAGCTCATGTGGCTACATTATGGTGGGATGGCATTAGGCCACACTGTTCAGCAGGGCTATTGATTCTACACAGGCATCTGCCATTTCCCCACTGACCCCAGGTGTGGGTCAGGTTGAACCGGGTCTATATTGGATATACGAATGTTCACAATGTCGAATCTGACGTGGTGGGTGCAAGTAGTTTTATTTCCTGACATTTTTTAATGTTTATATTAGGTATTCTATGTTACTGGACTTCGACAATATGGTGTTGATCGTATCATATTCGAAGTTCACTAACTTCGAGTATCTAATATAAACCAGGTTGAATCCAGTCAGGCTACAGCTGATGATCGGGTATGGAAAAGGGGAAAAAAATTTACTATTCATTCTGTCTGGTGCCAAAGTGCCAAACTTGAAAAAGAGCCAACATTTCATCTCCCTCAGTATTTCAAAGACATGTCAATATAAGTCTGCATTTTTAATAACAAGCATAGCAAAAAAAAACAACTTTAAGAGCCTCTCATCTGAAGCATATGTTCTTAAAGTGCTTTGACACCAGGCTGGCAGCACTCCATTTCATTTCTAGCATGTTCTAAAAAATTCTCACCCTATCCATGTGTTTCATCTCCCCCATTGTAAAATATCTCACAGAGACAGGTTGAAGCATAACCCACAGATAGGGCAACATATCATCTGTAATGACTGAGTGAATTCTGTGATTTGTGTGAAGCAGAAGAGAGACCCCAGTGACAGTGCTGACAACTTGTATGCTGCTATTACTATGTTTGTTAATTAAATCTGAGTAGCAGGCATACAGTATACATGGGGTATTCACTGTACACAATTGCTTAATGGTTGTTACTTCACAGTCAGCTGGAAGAGTGGGGTTATAAATTGCATAGCGTTCCAGTTTGTGTATTTTAACATGTACCAGTCCTATACAGCTGTTTATAAATTAATGAGTCAGCTTAAGAGCTGCTCACCATCTTTGGAGTGAAACATGAAATTGTATGATCAGTAAATGAAAAGTTTGTTATAAGCAAAATAAAACAGATGTATTTTCTTAAAATACATTATTTTGTTCTCCCTCTGTCTTACACACACACACTCACACACAGGCACCCTTGTGTAAATAAATATTTAAATATGTATACACACACACACACACACACACATATATATATATATATATATATATATATATATATATATATATAGATTTACGACCATTTGATTGAACTGTACTTGATTGAAAAAAAAAATATTTGAAAGAATTTGTCTGAAGAGCAATTGACTGAAAACCCACTTCACTGAAACTCATATCACTGAAAACCCAAACGACTGCAACCCATTTCACTGAAAACGCAATTGATTGAAACCCAATTCTCTGAATCACAAGTTATTGAAAATATTCTACATAAGAAAATATAACATAAAAGAGTGGTTATGCAGGACGGCAAGCCCCTACTGTACCTCCCCTTGTGGGGGGGGGGGTTCCCCCCATAGCACATTAGTTATATATACTAACTCCACAGCCACACAACTACTTGAGAAACATAAAAAAGCACCATATACAGTGAACCAGTGTTGGTTCTCTAGCACTTATTCAATGTGTATGGTGTTTTTTTTTCTTTTCTCAAGTGGTGTGCAGCCTTGGAGTTAGTATATATTATTATGAAGGGTGCATGGGGTGCTTGCCCCCCTGCAAAAACATTATTTCATGTTTAATGTTTTCAGTGATTTGTGATTCATTGAAATGGGTTTCAGTCAACTCAGTTTTCAGTAGAATGCTTCTCAGTCAAATGGGTTTTCAGTTAATTGCTTTTCATACATTCAGTTGGGTTTTCAGTCAATTATTTTTCAGTCAAATTCTTTCAAACACTTGAATTTTCTAACTTTAAGCTTTTTCCCTGTAGGTTAATTCAAAGGGTTGCATTGCAAGTCCTAGTAATATGGGATGCAGGGAAGGTGAAGCAAGAGCTATGGCAGAAGTGCACCAGACAGAAATGCTCGTGGTCGCATAATGACAAAGAGCATTACATGTCTGACACTTTTATAAATGCTTTCAAGATTTTCCATTTCCTTTACTCTTAACTCATTAAAATTTCAACAAGCAAATTATTTTATGATTGCAAAATTCCAAATAAAACCTTAGTCTGCCCATTTTAAATTGTGACCATGCAATTGTACTTAAAAGGATATGGCTTTATTTAAAAGATAACACTCAGAAAACATACACATCAATCACAGTGTCCACACAGTAAGTAAATTCTGCCTGGTTTCTATGGCATGAGCTTTGATTCATGCTTCCTGTCGCTATGATTATAACTGATGCAGGCTATAAATCTGATTAATTATTGTCTGTCTATGCTCATTGCAGTGAATTTATCTTTGTGTGCAGAAACTGGTAAGCTGGAATGTGATGCTGGAAACAAATGTCCATATGCAAATGCACTCATGATTTGTACAGTGACACAACTGGTTCATGTAGACTTGCTTTAATGGTGTTCTTTACAACTTGTTTACATTTTTCATGCCACACATGCTTAATTTGTTTATTTAGAAAAGCAAAAATTGTTTTCTTTATCAATGTTTGGCATATATATATATATATATATATATATATATATATATATATATATATATACATATATTTCTATATATATATATATATATATATATATAAATTTGTCTTGTATACATATTGTGTCTATATATATATATATATATATATATATATATATATATATGTATATATAGATATATATATATATATATATATATATATATATATACATATATATGTATATATATATATATATATATATATATATATATGTATAGGCTTACTATCAAAAGCACGGAAATCACTTACACGAATGGTGATTTCCGTGACAAATAACGTCGATTCATACATATTAAGTAGGTTGTATGGTCGACCAAACAAAGTCGACAAATTCTGTCGACCATAGCTGCTAAATCCCCCATTCAGAGCAATGCTGTGAATCCCTGCCTTGTGTACACCCTTCTAAACGGACATACACATGAACGTCAACATTCCGACTGTCGCTCCTACCATGGTCGAGGAGGTGGCTGTTGGACATGCTGACCTTTTGCTTTTTGACTGTAAACCATATATATATATATATATATCTCCTCGCACCGCCAAGAGAATTCGCATTACCACAATTACCACAATTAATGGCCAAAGTCTCCATAGTAAAATTCTTAACCAACATGCCTGGCTTACCCACAACCAGCCAGACAAAATTGCCATCTCAGAAACTTGGCTGAAACATAAAGCTTTGATCATCTGAAGTGATGTGTATGGGTCCACTTTTTAATTTCGAAAGCCCAAAATCCCAGGTTTTTAAATACCGAACTCAAAACATCGAGATTTTGAAATCTCGAAATGAAAAAGTGGAACAAAAAAAAAAACAACTAAAACAATGATTTTGCAGTGGGGCAAGCCCCCCCCCCTGCACCACCCACACCCCCTGCATCTTAAATATACCATCTCCGAGATTGTGCTAAAATAAAGAGAATGGCAACATTCTCTTCACTGTAGTGCAATCTTGGAGATGGTTTATTTAAGTTGCAGTGGGTGTGGGGGGTGCAGGGGGGCTTGACCCCCTGCAAAAACATTGTTTTAGTTGTTTTTTTTTTTGTTCCACTTTTTAATTTCGAGATTCCAAAATCTCAACTTTTTGGGATCGGTATTTTGAAAGTCGAGATTTGGGGCTTTTGAAATTAAAAAGTGGACCCACATATATATATATATATATATATATATATATATATATATATATATATATATATATATAATTTTTTTTAATCCTTTCAGTCGAACTAGCTACTGCTTTGTTAAGCAAACGGATTCTTGTAGTGACTTTTGGTTGAGCTCTGCATCAGTACTGATTGCTGCACTGTATCCTCACCATGACTTCCAAGTTATTCTTACCTTTTTTCTCTCTTCCCCTGCCATAGTGTTTAAACTAGGTTGCATATAAACTTATTTTACCTCCCCCTCCCCATATTGTTAGTTACACTCCTCCTTCCTTGTTAAAAGTCTGTCTAGTAGAGTATCTTCCTAGTGTAAATTTTCCTAATTTCTGCCTGCTTCTTTTGTATTTCTCCTAACATTTGCCTGTTCCTTTTGACTATAGGACTCACTCATACTTTACTTACTCATCCTGTTGTTCCCAGGTCTCTGATTGTTTTTGTAGACTTTTTTATTACTTTGTATGCATTCCCTGGTCTAGGTCTGATTACACTTTATTATTTGGCCATCCCCTCCACTCCTGACTCTGTTACTGACCTTCTCACTCTAACATGTAAGAGGTTTTTTTTAAATCCTGGGAGCCATCTTTAAATTTCTCTAAGCAGCTGTATTCCCTGGTGTTCTGAGCTCCCATGTAAGCATTTTGCTTTCTCTTAATTGTTTTTTGGCAATGTAAACCTTTATTTTAGCCTTTTTTACTGCTATATTTGATTGTGTAAACATTTATCAAACTGACTTTCATCTTATGCTATAGCGATAGTGGCTGAAACTGTGATTGTTTTCTGTGTTTTACCTACTACTACTACTATCACTGCTTTACTTAAGTGCATATTATCCTTGTAATAGATATTGTTAATTTTCTGTAGACATTTAATTCAACCTCTGAGGTCTAACACTGCATCGGGAGCTGCACATGGGTTTTAAACTGAACATGTGCATTCTGTTGTTATATTGATTTTGTTTTCTGTACCTGTCAAGACCAGGGCTATATATGTATGGACCACGTTACTTGGCTGCATGTGGTTTTACAGTTAGTGTTTCTATTTTTATTCTGCAGTCAATTTATATATTTTAGCTGTTTTTATACAAACTGGAATTATTAGTTATCTGTGTTTATCTCCGATCTGTTTACTGATTGTAGCTGAGATATAACTGAACTATTATTGAAGTCATTGTTAAGTAATTCTGCTGCCTTGTTTTTGCTATACAACCTGAATGACAGTGATAGTAGGTTTGTTTCACTGAGGTTGTCTAACTCCTTTACTACAATTTCTTCCTTTTCTATTTTCATTTAGTCCCTGTACATCACGACTACATAGTGGGTCCGGTCTGTTCCCCTCCCCATTCTTGAGAGCGCCAACACTCCAAAAATATAAACTTAAGAAAACTTTTGGACTACTAGTTGATCACCTTCACAGCCTCTCTGCTTCTATCCAGGTGCTTACAATGGCTATTGCCCCCCCCCCCCCCCAAATAGTAAAACTCTACCTGAAACCCACTCAGTTACTACATCCCATCTGAAATCCCTCTAATTATAACCTCTGTTAAGCTCTTTGAATTATTCTATTGCTTACTTACCCCATAGAGCTCCACTGATTGTCTCTGCCTGCTCTGTTCACCATTAGGGCTCACTCTGCTCCCCTACCCTGCCCCCAATTCTCACCTGTCACCACTACTTCCACATTTATTTATCACTAACTACTCCCACTCCATCTTTCATCCAGTCATGTACTACCTCTCGCAGACACTGACAAACCTAACTTAAAGTGATTAACTCCATCAATACAATGCCTATTTCCAACACGTTTCCTTCGCTTAATACTGCCCATTGCACTCCTTAGCACCCTTACTTACCTTACACAACTCCCTTACATCTCTTACACCCTACCACTGCACTATATCTCTAACTACCAACATACTACATCATCCTCCTTCTCCTCTATAACCCATGAACTCTACCTGTCAAACATAACCCTCTTATATAAACACAAATTACTACCTATCATACCCTCTTCTAACTTACCATACCCTCCACTCCCTAACAAATTCTCTACCGATCTCCTCTCAAATCTTCTCTCCACATTAGACTTTATTGCCTTCATACTAGATCATATCTCCCTCTCTCTTTCTGGTGACATTCACCCCAATCCCGGGCCCAGCAACCCTCCATCCATCTCCTCTCCTCTTCCGTCATCCCATTGAACCACAAAGAGCATTTTCATTACCACAATTAACGCCCAAAGTCTCCGTAGTAAAATTCCTAATCTACATGCCTGGCTTACCCACAACCAGCCAGACATAGTTGCCATCTCAGAAACTTGGCTTAAACCACACATAAAAGGTAATATGAATTACTGCCACTTGTCTACCATATGATTCGCAATGATAGGCCCAACAAAAAAGGAGGTGGTGTAGCCATAGGGTCATAGGTTCATAGGTAGGTACTAGGCTATCTGCCCGAGGGCATTTATAAGCCTAGCCAGAGTGTGTCGGCTTTCGCCGCCCCATTGATTAATTAATTGATCCTCTGTCAAGCAGAGCCAATGAAGTGATCCATCCACTCGTCAAGGTTTCTCTTGAATAATGTTAGTGAGGGGTTCTGCTTGATGTAGTTTGGAATTTTGTTCCAAAGCATGGAGAGTCTCTGTGACAGGAATCTATCCCTCCAGCATGTTCTATTTATTGTTGTGGTGAGGTTTAGCTCACTAGAGTGCGTGGCTCGCAGTGACTTGGATTTCATTAGGTAATCTACTCTTCCACCTACTCAGTTTCCCTATATAATACTCTCACTCCAAAATGTCCAACTCTGAATTAACCATAGCTCTTTTAAAATTGAGCAAACACAAGTACATATGCATAGCTGCTCTTTACTTCCTTCCAGGTAATAATATCCCAATGCTAGAACACATTCTCTCCTGGTTCTCTCTAACATTAAAAACAAAACCCTCATCCTAGGTGACATAAATATTAACTGGGCCACCATTAACTCTCAATCCCCTACCCAAACAATCAACCTCTTTAACTTCACCCAGCTAATAAACTCCTCCACCAGGCCAAACAAAGATAGAACCTCCAGCTCCATCATTGACTTGATCTTAGTGTCTCATCCAAATCTAATCTCAAATTCAGGAATCTTTCCTGACTCCCTCAGTAACCATCTACCAGCCTTTGCTGACCGGTAATCCTCCCCCTTCATAAACAACATCACTACATTCAAACCTGAATCCTGTCCAGCTTCAACCCACAAACATTTTCAGACTGCCTAAAACTGACTAGACACCTTTAAGAACTCTGCCCCTTGACAATGCCATCAATTACTTTAATAAAACTTTTCTGTACCTATTCAATAACATTGCTCCTCTCAGGACCAAAACAGTTAAAGCTATAACTTCCCCCGTCTATCTAAGGAAAGTAAACAGATCATGCTCCTAAGAGACAAAAAGTAGAAACAATACCAAGGAAATAAGCAAACTAATACCCTACTAGAATGTAAACAAATCCGCAACTCCATAAAAAAACTAATAACCAGAGACAGCAAAACATATTACTCTAACTTTCAATCTGAACATACTAACAACCATAGAAAATTCTGGAATACTATCTCCTCTCTCCTTCAACCCGGCAGTAAAGACAACCCATGCCCAAATCCTAACTGGTCTGATCAAGAAACAGCCTCTCTATTTCACACCTTCTTTGTGGAATGTATAGCCAAACTTACCACCAGCTTCCCCAGCCCCTCCAATATGTCCCTCCCTCCCCATACCTTCCCCTCTGATCTCAAAACACATACCCCTTCCGTCAGCCTCAATCCTGTGTCCACACACATAGTAAAAAAAAAACTCCTCCTCCGACTGAAACCATGCTCCAAAGCACCAAATAATTTACCTGCATCCTTCCTCAAACTATCTGCCAACAGCACAGCCTTCCCTATCTCCATCATAATAAATAGGTCCATCCAAGAATCTTATGTTCCCTCACTTTGGAGACACGCATTCATCATCCCACTCCATAAAGGCAGTAAAAACACTGACACCACTAATTTCCATCCTATTGCCATACTTTCTCCACTCTCAAAAGTTCTACAAAAATGTATTCACTCACAACAGATGCTTTATCTAACAAAAAACAACTTCCTAACCCCCACACAACATGGATTCTGTCCTGGCCACAGTACCATCATTACACTTCTCTCCTTCCTCGAGTCCATTAATCATGCTCATGACACCGGAAAAAATGTATCAGCCCTGTTCCTAGACCTTTCCAAAGCCTTTGACATTGTCTCCCACACTATACTCCTATCACAACTCTCCTCCCTCAATCTCTTCCCTTCCACCATAGCTTGGTTCACCAGCTACCTCTCCAAAAGACAACAAGTGAAACATTCCACCTCTTATTTTCTATACACCTCTACTGGGGTACCCCAAGGTTCTCTCCTTGGCCCCATACTTTCCAATATATTCATCAATGACTTTCACCACTCCATCTCCAATTCTGCACTAATCCAGTGTACAGATGATTCGACAATCATCTGCTAAGCTGACACCCCTTCCGACCTTCTGCAGATAACCCAGTCAGCTTTCTCAAATAATGAAACCTGGATGCAAAATAACCACCTAGCTGTTATCGCCAAAGCAACCAAATTAATGATTTTTTCCCCATCTAAACACTCCCTCATTGATAAATACTCCTTCAAGATCATAAGCCAGAATAACACCCCCATTGAAATTGTCTCTCACCTCACTGCTCGACATTGTTATTGATGAACATATAAAATTCAATATCCACATCCAAACTAACATAAAAAAACACCAAAAATTAGGACACCTATATAGACATAAATGTTATCTCACCCCCTCCACCAGAAAGACCCTTGCTTCCACATACCTTCTCCCTTCCCTAATGTATGGTGCCACTCTGTTGTCAAATCTTCAGCTCAGCCTTCAAACTAAATTAGAAGCCTGCTACAATAAAATCTGCAAATTCATCACCAACTCTAGGAACTCATCCCATCACTGCAGATCCCTGCACTCACTGCAATAGCTCAGGCTTCCCAACTCTCTGAACCTCCTAAAACTCACCATTGCCTTAAAGATCATATTCACCCCATCCGCCTATCCCTCTCTCTCTCTACCTCCTTAACCAGTAGATTGCCAGGCACTCAGTATTACTGCTGCACATGTTATAACAGGACTGTCCAAGGCCAAGAATACAGCTTCTATGGGACCTGACAATATCCCTGGCTGTGTTCTACATGAACTACAGAGTGAACTGGCACCTCACCTGTGTGTCCTGTTCAATCACAGCTTCACCTCAGGGTTTGCCCCTACCAAATGTCACACTGCTACAGTCATCCTTTTCCACAAAGGAGGAGTGAATACAGACCCTGGGAACTATTGCCCCATTAGCCTGATGAGTCTGACATGCAAAGCTATGGAACACATCATCATGGACCTAATAAACAAGGATATAGGGAATCTCCAAACTCTGAATCCCACACAGTTTGGTTTTGTGAAGGGTAGATCATGCCTGCTCAATCTGGTCAACGTCTTTAAGTCAGTCACCAGAGATGTGGATGAAGGCAAGGTGGTTCATACAGCCTACCTTGACCTGGCCAAGGCCTTTGATACCATTCCCCACTCAGGGATCATAGAAAAACTCACTAAGCTAGGCATCAACCCCTATATTACTAGGTGGGTTGCAATTTGGCTCACAGATAGAACCCACAGTGTGAAAGTAGCTGACTCCAAGTCAGAATGCTGATCAGTCACGAGTGGAGTCCCACATGGTTCAGTCTTGGGTACTCTCCTGTTTGGTATCTACTTCTCTGAAGTCCAAGCCAACATGAAGGGACTCTGGCTGACAAAGATTGCAGATGATTGCAAGTTGGAAGCTAAGTGATGTTGACATCCTCCAGAAAGGCCTCACTGAGACCAACGAATGGCATTAGAAACATGGCCTTAAGTTCAATGCCAAAAAATGTGTCATCATCCCTTTTGGGAAAAACCCAGTTCCCATGAATTGCCACATCAATGGTAGTCCACTGAACGCAGAAGATGTTATAAGAGATCTGGGAACGCAGGTTGACAGCAACCTTTCTTTTGACCACCACATTGCCACTGTGGACAGAAAGTGCTATGTGGCACATCTCATTACTAAGGGTTTTGCATCCAGGAAGAAAGAGGTCATTGTCTCCATCTACTCTTCCCTCATTAGGCCAATCATCAACTACAATGCCCCATTTGGCATGCACCTCACTAGACACCTGCAACAACTGGACAGGCCACAAAAGTACCTTACAAAGAGGATCCTAAGCCTTAAACACTTGTCCTATATGGTCAGACTAAAAACACTCCAACTATTCACTATCTCATATTGCCAACTTAGAGGCGATCTCTGCTTGACTTACAAAGCCATGTCTGACCCAGCTCTGTTAGAAATGCTACATGTAAAGAAATCCCAATCCCTCCACACCACACACTCCAGTGACTTCAACCTCATTACCACAATCAACAGAACATGCTGGAGGGACAGGTTCATAACCCAGAGACTGCCCATGCTATGGAATAAACTTCCCATACATGTCAAATAGAGCACCTCACTGGCCATCTTCAATTGAAATCTTGATGAGTAGATGGGAAATAGAAAATTCACCCCGGGGATCACTCCAGTGACTCTACTCGACAGAGGCACTGGGAACTAAGGTGGGGTGGCATAATGCCAGGGTAATCCTATGGGCTAGGCTTGTAAAGGCTCCAGGGCCTAGTCTAGTACACACATATGAACCTATGAATTTATATTCCTAATTGCTCACTTTCATCAGAAAATCAGAATCTGCTCAAAATCTCTAAACCTTTAAGGCCACCTGGACACTCTCGACTATCCTGCTCCTTAGCTTAACTCTGGAACTCTCTTCCTCCCTCCCTTAGAAATACTCATAACCACTCTAACTTTAAATCCCTCCTCCATTCCCACCTATCTTCAAAGTGGGAGTGCCCCTGCTCCTTCCCCACACAGGACCCTCCTATATCAAAACCCACATTCTAACTCTGTGCATCATCTCTGCACTCACATCATTTGCCCTCCTACTCCTCCTTAACCTCCAAATTTTGTTATAGTTTATTTCCAACATTTTCTCACCCTCAGTTGTAACTCACTGTTAATGAAACTTAGACTGTTCTGTTAGATTTTTACTACTATTATTGTGGAATAAAAAAATAAAATTTTAATTCAATGTTAATGACTCTTAGACTGTACAGTTGCTAGATTTTATTATTATTGTAGAATGTAGAGGTTTTTTAATGTAGAATGCTGCATAAAGGTATATGACTGCTTCGCTTTGCATATGTATATGCTAATATGTTTGTCATTGTTAATGGAGCTTTTCTCCATGGGCCTCTATTGAAAATGGGGTGTTTTTAGGCCCAGTGGACTTTTCCAGTCATCAAACCAAAATAAATAAATAAATTATATATATATATATATATATATATATATATATATATATATATATATATATAGAGATATAAAATGTATTTATTTATTTTGGTATATATAGTTGTATATGAACGTAGGTATATATATATATATATATATAGATATCTATAAATATATATATATAAAAAATATATATATATATATATATATATACACACACACACACACACACACACACACACACACACACACACACACACACACACACATATCCATGCATATATTACATATATAGGTATATATATACATAAGTACATACATATATAATATATAATATATATATATATATATATATATATATATATATATATATATATATGTGTGTGTGTGTGTGTGTGTGTATGTATATAAGTTTATAATAAATAATGTTTGATCAAAACACAAAACAACTAACAAACTCACAGGAAATTAGTATTAATTGCCACTAAAATCATTGACAGAAAGTGGAATTTGCGATTATGAAAAATAAAAAAAAATTGCTTTTTGTGTGGGAGTTTCTACCCTACAGCCTCAGAAACTGACTATACTCATTCCAGTGTCACACAAACTTGAAAATGTGTAATGGTTGATATAACAAACTTCAATTGTTACTTAATTCAACAAACTGTACCAGCAATGGAAAACACACCATTTAACAACATAAACTGCATGCAGTGATAACTCATATAGCAGATATGTATCTGTCTTTCTCTCTCTCTCTCTGTATATATATATATATATATATATATATATATATATGGTTCCACTTGAAAACATTGAAAACCCATAACATCTAAATTCATAACGTCTAAACCACAACATCTAAAACCCAAATCATCTAAAACTCATAACATCGAATCTCAAATCATTGAAAGTGAAAAAGCAACTATAAATAACATCCCACAGAGGTTTTACTACGTTTATGCAGGGGGCAAGCCCCCCTGCACCCCCCATGTGGGGGGCTCTGCCCCCACCCCCCATCAATTAAATATAGCAACTCCGAGGTTGAACTACAGTGGGGAAAAATGTTAATTTCCTAACCCCACTGTAGGGCAACCTCGGAGTTGGTATATTTAATTTATTTAATTTATTTAATTTAAGTGGGGGGCGGAGCCTGCATAAATGTGGTCAACAGTGCGTGGGATGTTATTTATAGTTGCTTTGTAGTTTTCAGTGTTTTGAGATTCGATGTTATGAGTTTTAGATGTTTTGGATTTTCGATCATTTGGTGTCGCTGTTTTGAATTTAGATGTTATGAGCTTTCGATCATATGAAGTGGAACTATATATATATATATATATATATATATATATATATATATATATATATATATATATATATATATATGGGTCTACCTGATAACACCGACATGCGAAAACACCAACAAAGGAATCACCGACACCACAAAACCAAAAGTTCAAAAACACAAAACTTCACATGCCCGACAAACCACAATCCCGACAATCAACAAACAAAACAAATCCCATGTCCAAAAAGCACACACACAACACAAGCACACCAAAAACCTTACAAACCTACACTAAACCTTACATACACAACTATCTATGCACTAACCTTAACCATAATCCTAACCCTAAGGTCAGCCAATATCGCGCACTCACCTAACCCACGCCCTAACCCCAACTCACTTAACCCACCCCTAACCCTACAGTCTGTCACTATTGCACACTCACCTGACCCACGCCCTAATCCTAACTCACTTAATCCACCCCTAACCCTAACCCCACACTTACCTTAACATGTCGGTGTTCTCAGAGTCGGGATTTTCAACTGTCGATCATCTCTGTTGTCGATCTTCCGGTGTTGGTGTTCTCGTCATTGGCGTTTTGCAGTTTCGGAGTTATCAGGTAGACCCATATATATATATATATATATATATATATATATATATATATATATATATGCATCCATAGTTTATTTTGCCTCCTACTACAAATAAATGCCTGGCATAGGGTAGATTCTTCTTTGGCTCCAATGTGCCTGGAATTTAGCTTTCAGTATTGCCAAACAGCTTTTGCATTCCCTGTGTACAGCAAAAATATTAAATCCCTTGATGGTTTCCTTTCCAATAGCATGAAGAAGCATGACACCCATGACTTTCTCTGGTTTGTCCCCAAGTCCACTTGCAATGAGGTATACTTCAAATCCTTAGGTCCAGGACTTCCACAGTTCTTGGAGATTTCTTTGCAGCTTCAGAGCTTTGAGTGGTTAAAGTATCATAATATCAGGACAAATATCAAGGAAATCTTCTCAAAATTGATTCAGTAGTTGCTTACAAAGAGTTACAATATAATACATAGTTGCTTGGATTTGCAAGCCAGGTGAATTTTTTGAGGTGATCTTTATGTGAGAAAATGATAAACACTCTTTTTAGTTTGGTCATGTGATGTTCTTTTACTATTTAAATATGCTGAATTTTAGTAACAATTGATTTCTGAAAAGTCTATTTTACCTGAAGATGAAATCACTAAACTTTGTTGACATTTAAGTCTTTCTTTGCCTTTGCTCAACTATGGAATGGTTTTTGATGGTCTAGAGTTTTTAAGGATAATTTTGAGCTGAGAGGTAATATCACTCAGTTGTGCAGCTATTTTATTTGGGATGCTGCATATATTTTATTTTTTTGTTTAACATTTATTGACCTAGAAAGTTTGCATATATTTTATTTATTTTTATTTATTTAACATTTATTGACCTAGAAAGTCCAACTAGGACAGAGCCTATTTTCAGCTCCATACGCATGTTTTTAGAATGTCGGAGGAAACTGGAATTCTCAGAGGAAACCCACGTGAATGCAAGGAGAACATGCAAACTCAGCACAAGTTATCCCAGCTGAGATTCAAACCAGAGAACCTCTTGCTGTTAGCTGACAAGGTTAACCACTGCACCACTGCAAGATATATTACAACCTCTTCCAAAACATCTATGATTCTGTATGAAATCCACAAATCTCTAATCATAAAATCAAGAGCATACACTTTCTGAAATTTGTATTTTGTTCAGAGGCAAATCTCAGCACCCCAGTATTGTGGTGGTCTTTGCTCCAGACATCTTCCTACTTAATATGATCACTTCTAACGCCACTATTATCAAAGAAAAGGTAAATGTTTTGTTTTTGACTATGCCAAGAGAAAAGCAGCCCATCAGATCATGTTCTATTTTGGATGAATGGAAGACAGCACAATTACTATAGCATACTATTATCTTGAATTCTAATATTTTTGGTTATGATGGGGTACATTTGTTTTATAGAGGGGTAATTTTACTTGTCTCAGTGGTGGAAGACTTTCCTGTATTGCAACCTAGTTCACAGCTGTATTGACGTAAACAATAATAAATCAAATCAAGCTTTGAAATAGTACAATGCTTATGCAATATATCTAAATAGAAATGTAGGAGAATTAGAGTTGACTTAGATCTCTCAACATTTATGTGGCTGAAACAGCTGTGGTCAGAAATAAAGATCAACACAGAAAAGTTTATGACTTACCACATGTTTTGGGATTGGCGTGAAGGTGGAGCCATTTCCATTTTTATGTTGAGCAGTTAGTAATTCATAGGATCATAGGAGATTACTAAGCTATCGACCCGGAGGTAATTTTTAGCCTAGCCACTTCATCCCAATGTAATGCCATAGAAATGCTAGTCAATACCAAAGATTGCATTTAGTGATGACTGCCCATGTCCAGGAGGGTTGTGAGCTCTATCTCCAGTAAGAATTTATGGTGCCCCATTCACTCGTCCAGGTTCCTCTAGAACAGTGGCATAGAGGCACTCTGTTTTACATGAATTGGTAGCCTGTTCCAAAAACGCAGCATTTGCTGGGAGATAAATCTGACCCTCCAGCATGTCCTATTTAAATTGCAGGCCATTTTTATGTCCCTGGAATGGGTAGCCCTAGACCCAATTGATTTACAGATATGCACGAAGTTCATTAGGTTTGGGTCTTGGATTGCTCTGTAGGCCAGGCATAAGTCTTCCGAAAGAAGTCTATATGATACACAGTATAGTGACATGGACTTTAGTCAGTCTGTGTAAGACACATGCTGGAGCCCCTTGATCTTCTTTGTTAGAAACCTCTGAGGTCTCTCTAATTGCTGTAAGTGCTTAGTATGGTACACGCCAAATGGGGCATTATAGTCAATGGTGGGCCGGATAAGTGTCAAGTTTGGGGGTGTTATAATTTCTTTTGCTCTTGAGGCAATGCCTTTACTAATCAAGTGAGCTGCATAGAAAGCTTTCCTTACTACAGTAGACACATGATGGTCGAAGTTAAGTTTGCAGTCAGCATGTGAACCCAGGTCCCTTACCACTTCATGGGTACTTAGGGTATTGTGGATTTGATAGTGTGAGGGGACATTGTTTGTGCCAAAGGCAATTTCTTTGCATTCAGTTTGAGGCCGTGACTAATACACCAGATGTTGGTCTGCATAAGACCCTCCTGGAGTATACTGACATCATTTGGGGATTCAGTGATTGCACCTAGTTTGCAGTCATCTGCAAACATGGTCACCCACAACCCATTAGTTTTGACCTGAACTTCTGAGAAGTATGTACCAAACTGTAGGGTACCAGCACTGATCCCTGTGGCACCCCATGGGTAACAAGTCTTCTGGTTGATGTGGAGTCATCCACTCTGAGAGTGTTAGCCCAGTTTGTTAGCTAGAATATAAAATCTTAGTAGTCAATATTCTTCTAGGACAGAATTAGTCTACTCATGTTATAGATCTTATTAACATTAATCACACTTCAAATCAGTGCTATGAGAAATATCAGTTTTACCACATTGTAGTTATTACTGGGAGATTTTATCTATCCCAGTACAGACTGTAGGATGAGTCCAACTTTGCAATAAATATGCCTTTATAGGATTATAGGATCATAGGAGATTACTAGGCTAATGATTCTGGGGTCCTTACAAGCCTAGCCAAGAGTTTATCCCCAAAAAAGAAACCCCAGTCAGCACCTGTTGCCCCTGTCAGTGAGGGAAACAGGTGGAATCCCTGTGACATATTTGTGGCTGCCCATCCAATCATCAAGGTTGCGCTTGAAGAGGGTCAGTGGCGTACTTTATTTGACATGTATGGAGAGTCTATTCCAGAGATGGGGCAGCCTCTGGGAGACAAACCTGTGTCTCCAGCAGGTTTTCTTAATGTCACATATTATATTTAAGCCTTTTGAGTACTACACGAGGAGTTAGACTTACGGATATGGAGCATGTCTAGTAGAGCAGGGTATAAAATTGCCTTGTAGACGAGACAATGATCACCTCTGAGAAATCTGTATGATATAGAGTAGAGTGATAGTGATTTGAGCCTGTCCACATAGGACAGGTGTTGGAGGCCATGGATTCTCTTTGTGAGGTATTTCTGTGGCCTTTCCAACTGGTGCAGGTGTTCGGAGAGGTACATACTAAACGGGGCGTTGGACTCAATTATTGGCCTAATGGGGGAGGAGTACAGAGAGGTAATAACCTCCTTTTTTTCTGGATGCAATCCCTTTATTTATGAGGTGAACCAAGTAAAAGGCTTTTCTGACCACTGCCGCTACATGATGGTCAAATGTGAGATTATCAACTTGTGTACCCAGGTTTCTCACCATAGTGAATTACAAAGGTGCAATGGTTAGCATTGCTGCTTCACAGTGCTTGGTTCTCTGATTCAGTGCCTGGCAGGATAGCCATCTCAGTGGAGTTTCTATGTTCTCCATGCCCTTATACATTCCTGTTAGGTACTCTGATTTCCTCCCATATCCCAAAACATGTGTGCATGTAGGTAAAATGCTGATCTTCTGAACTGCCTATTGATAATGAAATTCATGTTCATTTAGTTGCTTTTTATCAACCATAATACATTAAAAGCAAGCAAAATAATATGCATAATAATGTGTAGAAAAGGTGATAAATAAGTCATATTAAAATAAAATGTGTGAAACTTTAACTTCCTTAGTTAAACATTAAAGTAAAAGGATGTGAGCACTACATGATTAAGTGTGCTTGTGTGTGTGTTGTGTGTGTGTGTGTGTGTGTGTGTGTGTGTGTGTGTGTGTGTGTGTGTATACGTGTATATATCCTGGACTGGAATTATATCCTATCCAAGATATTATCTTATCTCTTTGTATACACTGATTGCTGGGAGAGACTTAAGTGGTGAAGAAAAAGTATATTTCCTATTCTTCCCTACTGTTGGTTGTTATACTCCCATTTTAGCTGGAAGTTCATACTTATTTGTTTTGTATAATTACACAGGTGTGACTGCCTAGAATTGGTTTACCAACCTACAACATGTTTTTAAAGTGATTATTATATTTTGTGTGAACTCTGAACTCAAGAGATGCCAAAAATGTAACAAGTTCTATACTATAGGGGAGGATATTAGCAGATCCAGTGTTTGTGTAGGTAGAATATTTTGACAGAGATTCCTTCTGACAGAAATTGCATGATTTTTTTTAGGCAATTTGTTGTGTGGCTTTAACAGAAAGCAAGTATTGTTATTAGTGAGTGTGTGTGTGTGTGTGTGTGTGTGTGTGTGTGTGTGTGTGTGTGTGTGTGTGTGTGTGTGTGTGTGTGTGTGTGTGTGTGCTTTACTCAGTTACCATACAAAATAAGAGTCATTTACAAATAGTAAAGGTTATTAATAAGCAAGACAGTCTTAAATATTTATCAATAAATTCAGGCTACAGAAAACAATTCTCACCTTGCTGTGGATTCTGCTTCTAATACTTCTAATAATACATAGAAAAATAAATTAAGTAAAATGAAATCTGCTAAATTGCTTTTGAAATCATGATTACTTCCTGAAGAATTTAAAAAGAAATGGTGGACACATCTTGAGCACTTTTATGTCTTTAAAAATGACGTATAGTTAGTCAAATGAAAGTGGTCTTACAAAGTATGCATCTAGATGTGTGTGTGTGTGTGTGTGTGTGTGTGTGTGTGTGTGTGTGTGTCTGTGTGTGTGTGTGTGTACATTACACACACACACACACACACACACACACACACACACACACACACACACACACACACACACATATCAAAAGGTTACAGTACGTGAGAAAACCTGGACTACTCAAATGGACTTTTATTCATCAGATATTAATCTATATTGAAGTCAGACTAAATGACTAATTTATTATACTGCAAATGTTTACCCTATTTTAATGTTATAAATTACATAATACACCAAATAGACGAGTTTAGCTTTATAAATTTCAGAATTAACTACTTTAGATGCTTACATGGGTAACTTTCAAAAGAAGAATTGGTTCATTTAAAACAATTTTAATTTTTCAATGTTTTAGGTGTTCATTATCATTCATATTGCTATAAGCAAAAGATATGCTTTGAAATGCTTTAGCATCTTTACATTGGGAACAAGTATATGGAATTAAGTAAACTACTGCTATATCACCTGGTAATTGCAAAGTTTGAATCTAATGTTCACGAAAACCATGGGCTAAGTTAAAGTGTTATACATCAATGCCAAGGGATAGAAGAAACATATTGTTATTGCATTTCTGCATTGTTTTATTCTTCCTATTTATCCTAGCTTTTCATTTGAAATACTTTATCATTTTCATGTCTTTCTTCTACCAATCTTTCATGTGAAATCCTGAATAAGATCTGAAAAACATTGCAAAATATGTGGTGGCTGCCATTTATTAGATTATCGTTGGCATGGATAAATAAGTTTATTTTCTTAACAGGACTTGCAGGCTTAGTTATCTCATTTTCATATAGACACAGATTAATTTGGTAACTATATCTTTAAGTGTGCTTTATTTAATATGAGCATGATGCAGTTTTCATATACTTAATTGCTTGCAACTGATTTCTATATGATTTACATTCTTAAGATACTATGTTATAAAAGTCAAACATATTATATTCTCATTCTTTTTTGTCTTGTTTAGCATAATATATGCAAATTCTATACCAATGAATTTACTGTCATGATAAGAAATGTTTTATTTAAGATAAATTATTTTAGAATGTTTGTAGAAATAACAATTATAAAATAACTATTAATAGATAACACATAATTTGATTAAAAAAACTGAAGGAGACGAAGCGAAACAGGAACAAATGTATAAATAAATAAGACTTGATTTATTCAATAGTGTCCAGACAGATAAGCCATATCATAGATTAGTCATATTCCAAGTTTTATAAAATTATTTGAATTTCTAAAAGATACTATTAAGAACATAGTATATTAATGTTTTAAACATGTAAATAAATAAATATATAGGTTTTAAACCGGTAGAACTTGATTCCTTAATGTACAGACATTGAGTTGTACAAAATATATTAGTTTTCTGTAGGTAGTAGATTGTGAGTTACTTTATATGTGTCTTTATAATGTATATGGATTATCTACTTCTTTATCTTTTTCTTCTCTTCTTGTAGTAGCCAGTTTCCAGGCAACATAGGTTTAAGTCCCTCAACAGGTGGTTGAGGGGAAATTCACATTCAGCGGCAGTTGCCTGAAACAAAAGATGCCATGGAACATAACACTGATAACTATTTTCCATAGGAAATAATTGCCAGTGCAATTTGTAAGTGAATACCATCAGTGATTTCCTTCTTTTGCTATTCTGTGGACTTTGTATATATATATATATATATATATATATATAAAATTTAGGTCCATGGGGTGTGGGGGCTTGCCCCCACATTTGTGGGTAGAGGGGGCTTGCCCTGGATAAAATGCTTAAAGTATTTTTTTTTTCTCTCTTGTGTTCTGAACATCATTTATTGGTATTTCTGATGTTCTCAAGTTTTGCCATGCCCTAATCCATATTACAAATATGGCTTTAAGCCAAAAGGGCAGAAGAAGTCTCATTGTAAATATTATAAATGTCTTCTTTTTATATTTTTACTTTCATATTTTCCAGTAAAAATACCATTTTAGTATGAATATTCAAAACACATTTATATTTTGCTCTCACTCATGAATCACAAGTAAATATAATATTTTAGAACATCTTACAAACTTATTGAGGAATGACTTTTTAAACATTTTAAAATGACCAGCCAGATACATTTTTCCCCAAGAAATACATTTAGCCTCTAGTGAAAACTTTAAATTTGATGAGGAAAGCTTTAATTTATCAAATAATCTTCATATGAATTTAAAAGAAATAGGTATATCTGTTTTAACAAATTTATCTTGTCATAATATTGGATGCAGTAATTCATTCAGAAGTGAGAAAGAGTTGTTGGTTGCAGCAGATGTTATAATGGATAACAATGCATTTATTTCTAATTCCTTGTACTTAAATATCTGGTTGTCAAATAGTAAATTAAATAAATAAATATCACAGGTGTTTAACTAAGAATTAATATATATATATATATATATATATATATATATATATATATATATATATATATATATAATTTAATAATTGATAAAGCTGTGGAACATATTTTGTAGGCTTGAGGTTTCAATTGTGTAACAGATGATTTAAATAATAATATTAAATCTAAATATATATTTTTCCGCATTTCCAGAGACATTAATCATGTATTACACAACACGAGATTAATAGATACTGGTTCACCAGAACATGTTAATATTTGTATTACACTAATGTTTGTGTTAATTAGATTATTTTGACTAGAGTCTAAAATATCATTAGCTGAAGACATCTTTGTGAATTGCTTTGTTATATGTCCTTTTTTGACATTCTCAAGTAATCTGATCTATAAAATGATTTTTTCATAACAAAATTATTTGTAGTTTACCTGAATATTTCACAAAATCACCATATTTTTTTCTGAAAAGATTAAATAAATATTAGATGGATTTTTGGAGATCCACAATCATGTAATATAACTTCTGCAAATTTGTGGAATGCTTTTTCATGTATTTTAAACTCAGACTGACTTTGCTGGATTATATCAACATGGCTATGCCAGAGCAACTAAACGTATTTTCCAGAACATGAACTTTTTATAGATATACTTAGTCTAAGGATCCATCACATAACTGACTACAAATAATAATGTACAAAGAAAATGAAAAATAAACATGCATTCAAAATAACAACAAGAGAATATTTTAAGTATTTCCTTTACTGGAAAAGTAGTTGAAATTCTGGCATATTGGTCCTACAGCATTCAGTGAAATAAATCACAAGTAAAAACCAAGGTTTGTATAAATATATATAATCATTGATAATGGATAGTTCATTAATTTATAAAACTTTGACTTATTTCCAGCACACTATACATTGAATGCTTTTTAGAATCTGGGGTATGACACTACCAAATTAAGATAGTGTATTTCTTTCTTAGAACAAGGTTTATATCTGACTGGTATGGTTCAAATTTCTAGCATGTCCTATTATTGCAACTTTCTGATCACCAGAGTCAGCATTTTGGCAAAGAAGAAAATATTATGCCAGCTGGCTTGATTTATCTGTGCTTTTTATTTCTACAGTCTTCCTTCAGTCTAATAATGAATTTCCTTTTGATTTTACCTATATAAGGAAGCACACACTTGTAAATCATAAAAGATAGATTTTTCACATGTCATTTTGTACACAAAACAGACTTGCTACAATTTCTTCTCTAAGCAGAGTCTATAGCTGCAGTGTCCTCAAGGTGAATTATATCCCATTTTATTGGACAGAATTTATATTTTTGGATAAGGGCATACAGGTGAGTTAAATGACTATGGACCAATAGATTCCAGGTGTGAGAACTACTGGGAAATGTTAGTGCAAAAAGTGAAGGTATACAGGATCTGACATAAAGGTCCTGGTATGTCATGAACAAATAACATTTGACAACTTGGATATATTTCATAGAAGAAATGATAAATTCAATGGCATAGTAAAGTTCATTAGCAAAGTGCATATTCTCAACATACAGGAAACCCTGCATTCATTTTCTGCAAACTATCTAGAATGGCTCCAGTTCATAGTTCCTATTTTAGGTCCTGTCATGGAAGGGTATAATGAAATCACTTGAAATTTCCATTAAATATTTCCTGTACTTAAATTCTATGTATGCATGTATAAACTCTATGCCCTTCTATTCCAGTGTTGCAGTATTCACTAGAGGGTTTACCTTTCTTCCCATCAGCTTTTTGGGGAAGGTTTCCAAAGCTTTTCCAGTCCCTGATAGTGCATCGCACATCTGATGTGTTGGCAGGTACGTGAGCCATAAATGTGATGTCTGTGCACAGCAATCCTCAGAACTTTTCAGTCGCCAGCCATACGCCAGATGATCCTGCTACTCGCAGACATCGGATCAGTTTTGCATTAATATAAGTACCCTGTTGGGGATTTTCTTCAGTCCTTTTTGTATTACTACAGTCTGTTAATGTCCAGTAAGAGCAAGTGCAACTGTGGTTGTCAGATTCCTCACAAAGACACCCACAACCAATGTCTCTTTTGTATGGGTAGGGATCACAATTATAAAAACTGCACCATTTGTAAGTCATTCATCTCTAAGACCCTTCATCAATGATTTCAGGCCCTTGATTTGTACCTTGAAAACCAATGCCTTAGACAGATAACTCTCGGTATGGAAGCAGCTTCTGATGCCCCTTCCGAACCACCCTGGAAGAGGGCCAAGCCCACGTGGCTGTCTACTTCCACCATGCCTCCCTCCACTGATTCTCAGTCTGTAGCCACTGTTAACTTGGCTGAGGAACTGGTGTCCGCCACATTGGATAAAGTCGGTACCTATCAAGAGGCTGCATGAACCAGAGCAGACATGTCCGGGGAGGCTATCCTGGCACCTGATTCAGATGCCAGGGGGAACCAGGTTCTGGGATGGGCTCTTCAGTACAGGCCTCATCCGTTCCTTCTAGGACTACCAGGCTGACCACCAGCCAGACGCTGATTAGGCCTACCAAGAGAAAACAGAAGACGAGGCATATACTGCTTCAACCTCAGAGGCCTTGCCAGACTGGCAGGTCTTCAGCAAGAGCCTCTACAATGCCTTCCTGGCCCTTAGACACATGGCAGACCTCCCTCAGGCTGCTCCACCTCTTATTACTCCCTGCCATCTCCAGCCTAGCCAACCAGCAGAAGAGGAAATGTCTGACTCCTCAGAGGACTCCTTGTTCTACTCTTCAGACATTCATCTCCTCTGGGATATGGATCCCCAGAGGAAGCCTCTGCTGAACCTGACTCCCCTGTGGAAGACCTTGCTTTTGGGGACACAGTCAATCTTATGACAGAACATTTTAAATGGGATTGCTCAGACATGTCTGAAGCCCAGAAAAGTTTCTATGACTTGATCCTGATGGAATATCCTAAACTGGCCCCTATTCCTCCTGACCAGCCTGCCTTCCTGGATGTTTCTGCTGCAACATGAATCAATCCAGATTCCCAGCCACCTGCCCCTAGAAGGGATGACTGGTTGTATAGGGTACCTGATGCAAAAAAAATCCTTTTCTAATGCCCAGCAGCTGACCCAGCAACTATTTATATTACTACTGATAGGGCTGCCAAACTTCTCCCTACTGCCACAGTACTGCCTGCAGATAAAGACAGCAAGGCCATGGAAAGGTGGGGGAAGAAGATATACACTTCTGCCACCCTAGCCTTTCGGGCTACAAATTACCAGTCACACATGGCCAAATACTCTTTGGCTTTACTGGACAATGCTTCTAAGGAACTCAATGAGATCCCTGACTACTCTGCAAAGGCATCCCTGTCTTCCTTGCTCGGGCTCATCTCCCAAGTCAATAAACATTCTCAAAGGTGTGCATATGATGCAGCTGAGGCCTCTGCCAGGTCAGTTGCATCTGTCTCTGTATTGAGGAGATACTCCTGGCTGTGTCTACAGCCCCTACCAGATGACTTTAAAGCCAAACTCTTGGATGCTCCTTTGGATCACTCTGCCCTTTTTGGCACCAAGGTGACTGATCTCTTCAAGTCACTCCAGCAAAAAGGGAAAGTGCTCCAAGATTTGAAGCATCTGCTTGTCTCCCCAATCCAAAAATTTCAGAGGAATTATCCAACCAAGACACAATTTATAAGAAAGTCTTCAAGGCCTTCTGCCCCCTCCAGGTCTAGAAGACCCCACAGGAGACAGGCTACTCAGCCTCGGATTCCTCAGGTCATGCCCAAAGACCCCCCTTTCCAGAAAGGGCAGGCAGCATCTAACTGCCTGTCTCCCGTTCCCCCCTCCTTCCACCATACCTCAATCCTCCCATTTCTCTCACTGCCTCCTTGCATGGAGCCTGGTGACATCCGACAAATGGGTTTTGTTTATCCTGAAGGAGGGTTACTTCATGTCTTGGATGTCTTCACCTCCATGACTCCCTATACCTACACCCCCCATCAGTGGTCCCTCCTTCCTGATGTCCAAACAACCTGTTTCTCCAAGACACCGTAGAACTCGCCCCTCCCTCCTGCTCGAGGGAAAGGCTTCTACTCCACAATTTTTCTGGTACCCGGGAAGGAAGGACCATGGAGACCCATCTTAGACCTTTCCCATCTCAACCCTTTCCTGAAGGTCCCCTCCTTCAGGATGATAACACTACCCATTCTATTTCCCCTCATCCTTCCCCAGGCCTTCATGGTGACCCTGGACATCAAGGAGGCCTATCTACATATTCCCATAAAACCATCCTCTAGAAAATTCCTCAGATTCAAAGCAGGCTCCTCTTATTTTAAATTCTGTGCCTTGCCCTTTGAATTCTCTACTGCACCAAGGGCATTTACAAAATGCCTAGCGCCAGTCATCGCCTTCTGCAGGACAAGGGGTATGCACATTTTCCCATACCTAGATGACCCGCTCATTCAAGCAGCAGACAGACAAACCCTCCTTGCCCACACAAAGGACCTCCTGCTCCTGCTACAGTCTCTAGGGTTCCTCATAAACTTCCCCAAATCAAAACTAAATCCAACACAACACATTGTCTTCCTAGGATGCAGAATAAGAACAGACCTCAGGATGGCCTTTCTACCTCAAGAAAAAGTTCTTTCCCTGACCCAACACCTTCAATTTGCCCTCCTTTCACTCACTCTGACTGCGAGGGAATTCCTCAGTCTTCTTGGCCACATGGCAGCCACTATTCCCATGCTACCACTGGCAAAGTTACAGATTAGGAAAATGCAATGATATCTTCACTTGGTTTGGACCCAGCACTCACACCCCCTAGAGTTCAAGATCCCACGCCTCCCCTGCCTCCATCAAGAGCTGACGTGGCGGCTGACCCAGGATGCCCAAAACCCGGGACATCCCCTACAGTTGCTCTCCCCTTCTCAGATCATGCACACAGGCGCATCAGATCTGGGCTGGGGAGCAATGCTAGACACAACAACAGTGCAAGGTTTGTGGACAGACAAACACAAACAATGGCACATCAACAACAAGGAAATGTCAGACATACTTCTTGCCCTGCAGGCCTTTCAACCTTTCCTCAGACAAGGCATTCTGAAGATCTTCACAGACAACACCACAGTGATGTGGTACCTGAACAAGCTAGGAGGGATGAAGTTCTACCTCCTCTGCAGACTAGGCCTACATGTATGAGATCTGGCTGTCTCCCAGGTGTCTCCCTCCAGGCAGCCTACATCCCATCCCAACACAATTGTCAGGCAGACTCCTTAAGCAGAACCTCTTCAGACAGTCAGAAATGGATGCTGTCAAGAGATGTATTCCTAGATCTGATCCACAGATAGACCTGTTCGCCTCCTCCACAAACAGGCAACTCCAGAGCTATTGCTCCAGAACTCATGACCTGAAGGCTCTGCAAACAGATGTCTTCCTAATGTCTTGGAAGGGGAGTTTTCTATATGCCCCCCCTTCCCTCTGATCCAGAGTCCTACTGAAAATTCAACAGGACTCACCAAAACTCTTGTTGGTGACCCCGTATTGGCCAAGGCAGCACTGGTTCCACCTACTTCTTCATCTATCCAAGGGCAATCACCACAAGTTACCCGCCTCAGTGGATCTACTTACACAGCACCAGGGGACACAGATTCACCCACAGTGGAGATCCTTGCATCTCTCCCTGTGGCTGATAGGATTCTGATTCCCTTCAGGCACCTGTACAGTGAGGACATGCTCTTAGTCCTGCAGGAGCCTAAGAAACCAAATACTAGGAAATCTTATCTCTCTAAATGGAGAAGGTTTTCTATCTGGTGTCACAAAAGACAGACAGAGCCGCTGGACAGCAACTTGCCTCTAATTCTGTCTTACCTGTGTGAACTGCTGAAAGCAGGCTTGTCTTACTCCTCCTTAAAAGCACAGCTGTCTGCCATTTCTGACTGCCTGCCTATGGAACCTCCACTAGCTTCAAGACTTCCAGCCAATCTATTCCTAAAGGGTGTTTTACTCTTAAGACCCCCCAGAAGACTGACTCCTCCTCCCTGACATCTTAACTATGTGTTGGAAAAGCTCACTCTGCCACCCTTTGAACCAGCTGGTAAGGCTGACTTGAAATTTTGCACTTGGAAAATAGTACTGCTAATAGCTTTGCCATCAGCCAGGAGGGTCTCAGAGCTCCAAGCCCTTATGGCTACCTCACCCTTCCTAGTTGTCCATATGGAAAGGGTCACCCTCAGGATTAATCCTTCTTTCAACCCCAAAGTGGTCAATGACCTTTCCCTAAATCAGGCTATTCACCTGCCTGCCTTCTTTCCAAATCCTCAGGGAGACAGTGAGAGAGTCCTTCACTCCCTAGATGTACACAGGCAACTTAATTTCTTCTTGCATAAGACCAAGTCTATATGCAAATCAGACCAGTTGTTTGTTTCCTTCCACCCCAGGGATCTGGGGAAAGCTGTGGGGAAACAAACCATTTCTTCTTGGATTGCTAGGGCCATCTCCTTTTGTTACTCACAGCATGGAAAGACACTAACAGGCAATGTCAGAGCCCATTCCACAAGAGCCATGGCTTCCTATGGAGCCTTCTTTAAAGGTCTGGATACTAACTCCATTCTGGAAGCAGCGACCTGGTCCTCTGTGCACACCTTCACCAAAAACTATAAGCTGGACCACATCTCTAGGACCAGAGCAGGATTTGCCAGGGCTAACTTGCATGGGTTCCTGGAATCCTATTCTAGACCACCTCCCAGTCAGCAATGAGCTTTTGTTCTCACCCACTAGTGAATACTGCAACATTGGAATAGAAAGACATAAGAAAGTTGTGTAAAATCTTACCATAACCATAGATGTCCTTCTCTTCCATGTTGCAGTATTCCTTCCCTCCCCCCCCATCCCCCTGTTCTCCTTGCACTTGCTCTCCTCAGCTCCTATACAGGCTATGCCATCAGGACTGGCTTCATCTGGGGCTTCTTGGTTCTGAGGACCGATGCTCGCAGACATCACATTTATGGTCCACATACCTGCCAACAAGTCAGACATCCGACGCACCATCGGGGACTGGCAAAGGTTTGGAAACCTGGCCGGACAAGCTGATGGGAAGAAGGATAAACTCACTAGTGAATTCTGCAACATGGAAGAGGACATCTTTGGTTATGGTAAGATTGTATACAACTTTCCTTTCTTTAAAGGTGGAGACTAGATAGATGACATTGCAGCTGGTACCATAAAAACATATTATCTGTAATTTTGTTTAAGTAAAATTAACTCTTAAAAGAAAAATCTAAATAATTAATAGTGTTGTCATATAATTAGTAAGCAAATTTCAATCTTAATTTGTTATTAGATAAGCAGACATAAAATCCTCAAAATATTTCTGTAATTTTAGGATAAGTTGCAACCTCTTCCAGATGTGAAAGGCACACATTGACATACTAGTCAATATTCAGAATTATTATTCTGTCAAACTTCTCAAAAGGCTTAATGACTGAGTATTTTGCTGAAGATGTTGAAGTATCTGCCACTCTTCATGAATTAAGTTATACATTATTTTGCTATTTCATCACATTTGTTTATAATGATAAAATGCCATTCAAACTATGTAATTATATGGAAGGCATTTATTGGAACATTTTTGTATAGGGAATAAATGTAGTTTTAGATATAAATGGAGCAAAGCAATGTGCATAACTTGATATCTTAGGTTCATAGGTGCATAGATAAGTAGTAGGGTAGCTGCCCTTGTGGGCTGTTTTAAGCCCAGCTAATTTCCTTTTACTTCTTGAATTAACCTGTCCCATTTGTTGTTAGATTGTCCTTACCCATCCCATGCCTGTGAAATGGATATGTTAATTTTATGTCTATTAATGCTTATAGTTTTATAGTTTTATACACAGCTAGCTTAAACTACTGCAGCAGTTTCATATATGTATTTCACTTATTAGCTAAAAAGAACAGCCTGACTTTGTTAGAGTTCATTAGAGCTTAGCAAACAGATGGAAAATGTTTCTTGTAATCATTTAGCCTTGAAAGAAAGTTATGCATTCTGTAGGAGATAAATCTACTGAAAAGGAACACATAAGCCTGTCAAAAGTAAAGCAATAAAAGATAAGAAGTGTCCTCCTCTATGCATATTTTGTTATCTGGTTACTCCTTACAGCCTTGAAAACATGTGTTTATGTGTAATCAAAAGCGGAGAAAGCTTTGAACTTTGTACAATGTCATTTTTTTCTTTTTTCTACAGTTAAGATATAAAAGGAGTTGCATCTGAGTATACAGGTGAATTTCTCCATATTAAGAGATTCCATGTATCAATACTTTATAATAAAACATGTTTGCATCCAAAATATTTGACTATCTATGTTTGACACTGAACAGCTGCATTATATTATCTGCTAACATATAGTCTATTACAGTTGATAATTATGAATTATCTCTAGTGTGAATAACTGTGATTACACCATAGATAATTTGAAGGGACCCTTGCATGGAATAAAGCCTTTAGGAGTTGCCTCTGTCCATTTATAGTACAGGGGGAAGTCCTAGGGGTAAATTTGGTATTACCTATCCAAAGATCCAAGCTGCACTGGAATATGAACAGTGCTAAGATTTGGGGATTATGTTCCAGAGTAGTGATATCCTTTGCAAGATACACCTGTCCCTGAAATCATTCTGTTGATGCTGAAGAAGAGGTTTAGATCCTTGGACTGAGTATTTCTGATCCATATGACTTGCTAACATGCAATAGGTCAATCGGTATTGGGTTGGAGGATGCCTTATATGCCAGACACAGGTCACCTCGGGCACTGTGTAGGATACTGAGTATAGTGACAGGGCATGATATGGTCCATGAAGACCATATTGTTTAAGCCTTATTTCCTTTTACTAAGGTATGTCAGTGGGTGTTCAAGTTGTTGCATGCATCTGAACAGATACATTCCGAAGGGGACATTATACTCAATGATTGACCTAATGTTGGCTGAGTAAAGAGGGACAATAATATCTCTAGGTTTATAAGCTGCACAATATAGAAGGACATTCTCATAACAGTGGACCCATGCTGATTGAAAGTTAGGTCACTTCCCAAATCATCATCATCATTAGTCCCCCTGTTCCCATTTTTTTTACATGGGGTTGGGATATCATGTTAACTCTCACCATCTCTCTCTCAATTCAGTGCCAAACTTCTGCCTTCTTCAACACTCTTGTCTGATTTTTTGCAGATCTTCTTTCACATAATCAATCCACTTTGCTGGACATCCTTGTTTCCTCTTACCTTCTTCCTGTCTGTCCCAAATATTCTTCAACTAATTGTCTTCTCCTTTTCTGCACGTGTCCAAACCACTGTAATCTGTTATCATTGATCTTTTCTGAAATTAGAGCTACTTTGGTTTCTGCTCTTATGTCCTCATTTCTTCATCTGTCCCTCAATGTGCATGCTACCACCCTTCTCAGGCACTTCATTTCTGTCACCTCTAGCTTTTTCATCTGCTCTGCCTTTACTGTCCAGGTTTCTGTACCCTACAGTAATATATAACTTCCCAAATCCCAAATTAGGTCAATGTTCAGGGATGTATTGTCATTGTCGCAATTCCCCAGGGTAGACAACTTCCCAAAGCATATGATAATGCATTTATTGGCATTTCATTTTAGCCCATGTTTCTGACACCAGTTATTTGTTTAGGGCAACATTTCCTGTAGGATGCCAAAGGCATTTGTGGATTTAGTAACTGCTTATAGCTTGTAGTCACCTGCAAACTTAGTCAAAAATTGCCTTTTGGTATTACTTTTCTTTTTTACTTCAGAGAAGTAGATACCAAACACGAGTGATCCCAGCACAACTCTGGGGGACTCCACTGGTGCTTGACCTCTTTGTGGATGTAGATTCCCCAATTTTGATCTCTTAAGTAATATTTGTGAGCCAGTTGGTAATCCAGTTGGTGATATAGGGGTTTGTTCTCATTTCATTTAGCTTTTCTTTTGTGCTCATGTGGAAGATTATGTCAAAAGCCTTGGATAGATTGAGATATGTTGTTTGTGCTGTTTTATCTTCATACATTGCTTTGCTGACATTTCCGTAGAAGTTGTGTGGAGAAGACCGAGCAAACAAAGGATAAAAGTCCACCTTGGTTCAGACAAATCACAAATGTAAGCAGCAAAAAACCTACAAGGACCAAGACAGCTAAAACCATCAATTTAATTGTAAAACATAAAAGATAAGCATTTTCGGACAATTCCTTCATCAGATCAAACAACAAAGTGTGTTTAACTGTTTTAAGTAACACTTGACCAATCACAGACTCAAAGCTGCACCACACATCTTTCCTCTTTTTCAGAGTTCTTTCTTATAGCAAGTTAACCATTTCAGTGTCTGAGCTTGCATTCTCTCAAAATGGGTTTTAGGGGAAGATATCTTCAGCTTGCGTTCTCTCAAAATGGGTTTTAGGGGAAGATATCCATTCAATCTTGGGGTTTTATCAGCTTGCAAATCAGCTATCCAATGGGCTTCTGCCACTTCTGTTCAATTGCGTATATCACCCCTTCTTTAATCTAGTGAACATAATTGTAGTACCATGAAAGAAAAGTTGTAAATAAAAATTCTCTCGTCCTCTCCTTAAGAACTCGCTTGCCAAAAAAACAATGTAAGTCCAAGAAAACAGTCGCTTCCAAACAGGCTTGCAAACTTTTATTCCGTAAAAATGGGCAAAACAGTGATAAAACTGTGAGTGCTTTTGGGATAACCCTTCATCAGACAATGAAACAACTTTCATGAATCTATTTAAATACATTTAAAAACACAACCACCAATCATCTCACTGCCCTCCTTTTCTTAAGGGCTGGTCTTAAAGGTATACATGTATTCAAAACTGGAGGATGGTTTGCTGCTAGTTCTATAATCCAGTGTAGTTCATTACATTCAGTGACATTCACTATGTCCCTCCCCCTTTCTACTCACATGAGTAACCTGTATAACCATGAACTTAAAAGTGTGTGTTGGATTCTTAGAAGTATGTACATACAGAGCATTTCATTTATCTTTCTGTCTAATGCTATACAAATGATGTTGTATTCTGATTTTCAATTTACAATTAGTTTTCCCTACATAGTAACTGGGGGCATGACTGACAAATCGCTATATATACCACATTCTCTGTATGGCAGTCTGCATATAACTTAAACATATATACCTTTTTATTTATGGGGTGAACAAAGCTTTTCTTATCACTAATCATGAAGCATGTCTTGCAATGGCTGCAAGGAAAAGTACCTGTTCTATCTGATGTTAACATAGTTTTGTTTTTCTTTCTCATTCCTGGTTCTTTACACAACATATCTTTCAGATGTATCCTCACTTAACAAGATTTTCCAGTTTTGTTTAATTATTTCGCAGACCCCATTAATATTGTTGCTGCATTGTAACATAAGCCTATTTTTATTACTTCTTTCTATGTTACTATTTTGTGTCATTATGTTGTTCTCATGGCTTTATGTCTCATTAACTTTAAACCGTGGTCTAGCCTTTCCCTTTCTATCTCTTTTCACTACTTCTAACCCCTCTTGCATCAGGTTACTTGTATAGTCCCTTTGTACCTTATGGTTCTGTAAACTCTCCAGCTCTTTTTCAAAGTTGGCTTCTTCTGTACATAGTCTAGATGTACGTAAACCCTGCTCCACTACTAGGTTTTTAAAAGTACGTCTAGGGTGTATACTTGAAAATTCTAGATAGTGATTGCTCCAACAATTTTTCTTATATAGAGAGGTTGACATGCCAGTCTCTACATCACTGGTTATTCTTACATTCTAAAAGTCTATAGATTTAAAATCACTTTTTACTGTAAACCTTAGAAAATCAGTGGTTGTCTCTAGATGATTAACAAACCTTGTCAGTTCATTCTCACTATGTTGCCATAAAATATAAACATTATCCACAAATCGAACATAATGCAGTAAATGGTCACTCCACCGTTGGTCATTAATAAGGACATTCATTTCTTCCCAATACACCAATACTAGGTTGGCGTATGAGTTTGCACAGGGTGTGCCCATGGCTACACCCTGTCTTTGCCTATAGTATGAGTTGTAGAACTTCCAGAATTAACTGGTTTGATCTCCCATCAAATACTTTCTTTGTTTAGTACTTCCCTGATGGCATTTAAGCCATAGTCATTGCTAACACCGCCATAGTCATTACTAATAACAGTAAAAAGGTTATTGACATCAAGAGTGACCACTAATACATTGGCCACTGTATTGTTTTCTACAACATCCGATCATATTCAAAAAATGTCTTGCGTCTTTTAATATTTGTGGGTAACAGTACATCACTATTTTCAGTTTAGTTTCCACCCATATGGATAAGTGTTCTGTTATCCACCCCCTATCTGAGACTATCGGTCTCATGGGTAGTGGTATTACATTTTTGTGGATTTTTGGAAGCACTTTAAATATTGGTGTCACAGGATGTTCAATATGAAAAAAAAATCTAACAAATCTTGTTCCAACAATCCCTGTCCCTTAAGTTTTGCTCTCAGTTTACAAATTATATTTCTCATCATTATAGGAGAAATACTTGAGTAAGTTTATGCATCTTTAAGTAAATCATTCAAAGCTGAGGTATAAGCTGCAGTATTCAAAACAACAACACCCTCACCCTTATCCACTGACTTAATTACAATACGTTCATCTTCTATCAAATAATTTAGTGCTTCCTTTTCAGAAGCATTCAAGTTATCATATTTACTATAACATTTATCAAAATAATTTCTAATTTCAAATTCATATTTCCTTAAAAAAGTTTGTATTGTTGGGTGCATTATTGGTACAAATGTACTTGGATGTTTTAATATTGTACGTGTATTCATATTATTGCCATACATTTCCCTCAGTGCTATATTGCGCCCAAACATATGCAAATCTAAAATAACATCACTTACTTTTTGGCCTCTGCTCAGTATAAAAGACAGTCCTTTCCCCAAAACTCGTAACTTTTCTGGGGTTAATACCACATTGGATAAATTAAATACATTATAGTCACCCATAACAGTCAATCCACTATTTTCTGTCTCTTTACTTCCCTCTGTTGGGAGCGGCCTCTCTGGTGTTCGTTCTTCTTGTGCACTGGTACTGGGAAAGTAGGAAAATTCAACCCCTTTCCCATTTCTGTCAGGTTAAAAGTTTTTGGCCTGGCTCCTGGCTGAGCTTACTGGCTCCACATCCTGCAACTGATTCACCATGCTTGTTCTTGCTTCTACAGAAGATAAAATCTCTGTAGGCATCACATCCGAATTATTCACCTCACTTCGTTGTTCCTGACCTGGAATAGATGTTGACCTTCTCCCTTCCATCATCCGAGGGTGCTGAAGATTACCAGTTCTTTCCTGTGGTTCCCTCGGCCAGGTAAAGATTTGTCCCTTAAGAAAATCCTGATAGTCCCTGTGGATTTTCTTGATTTTAGTTGCCTGCAAATTATTTTCAAACAGTTTGATGCTGTCAACAGCTTCTGCATATTAAATGGAACCCAGTGGTATACTGTTACATTTGCTTTTGTGTTTTCTCTATATCACTGCATAGTAACTGCTCAACAGGAGAGAAATATTCTATCAAGAACTGCATATAGCGATAGCTAGTCTCTACATTAATCTGTTGCCAGCATGCAAGTAAATCAGGAAACATCTCTCCTTGCGCAGGCATACATAGTACCCTCATACCTCTTGGTACTATTTTAAACTGCAAGTAAGCCTCCATATGAAACCTCTGCCATTGTAACCATTTCAGTTACCTTGCCAAGCTATCAAAAGAGCTTAACAAATTGTTAAAGGTTTCATAGTCATTTCTCTCACTCAGAGAGCATGAATTAATGGAGACTCCTTCATTGTTTAAATCAATATTAGGGAAGGGATTCTGACCTGACGCCATATAAAATTTAAATACATCCTTACTTGTGTTCTGTTGCAGTTTGTGAGGATGGTAACCAAGTTCAGTATCTCCTGTTTTTTTGCTCAGCCATGTGGAAAGAAAAGAGCCCAAGGAACAAAACAGTAAATAAAAATTCTCTCTTCCTCTCCTTAAGGACTTGCTTGCCAAAAAAACAATGTAATCCAAGAAAACAGTCGAGTCCAGACAGGCTTGCAAACATTTATTCCATAAAAACAGGCAAAACAGTGATAAAACTGTGAGCGCTTTTGGGATAACCCTTCATCAGACAATGAAACAGCTTTTATGAATCTATTTAAATACATTTAAAAACGCAACTACCAATCATCTCACTACCCTCCTTTTCCTAAGGGCTGGTCTTAAAGGTATACATATATTCAACCCTGGAGGATGGTTTACTGCTAGTTCTATAATCCAGTGTAGTTCATTACATTCAGTGACACTCACTATGTCCCCCCTTCTACTCACATGAGTAACCTGTATAACCATGAACTTAAAAGTGTGTGTTGGATTCTTAGAAGTATGCACATACAGAGCATTTTGTTCATCTTTCTGTCTAATACTGTACAAGTGATGTATTCTGATTTTCAAGTTACAATTAGGTTTCCCTACATAGTAACTGGGGCATGACTGACACATCGCTACATATACCACATTCTCCATATGGAAGTCTGCATATAACATAAATATGTATTCCTTTTTATTTATGGGGTGAACAAAGCTATTCTTATCACTAATCATGAAGCATGATTTGCAATGCCTGCAAGGAAAAGTACCTGTTTTATCTGATGTTAACTTATGTTAATTGAATGTTAGAGTGCCATTGAAAGACAGCAGTGATATAAAAGGCATCTGCAATATTGTGAGAAATAACTGGAACATTTTAGCCAACAGTGATGAACTTAGGTTGTTAGTGGGAAACTTTCATAAGTTTTTGTATAAAAGGAACAAAAATTTTAAGCAACCTTTACACAAAACAACTACCAGCTTCAATACAAAGTTGCCTGCAAATGAAAGGGTTAGGGCATTTTGTTGCAGGCGATGCAAGGCTTGTAAAGAAATATCTAAAAACATGTTCATACACCCAATTACAGGGGTAAGATACCAACCTAAATCTTGGCTGATTGTTGCTCTTACAATGTGATATATCTTGCCAAATGTGGATCCTGTACTTTGTTTTATGTGGGTAAAACAAACAGAAGATTAAAAGACTGCATACTGCAGCACCTAAGTGACATTAGACTTAGTAAAAATACCAGCACTTTATATCAGCACAAGTTAAATAAACCTGAACATAACTTTACTTTCATGGTACTACAGTTATGTGAACCAGATAAAAGAGGGGGTGATATACGCAATCGAACAGAAGTGGCAGAAGCCAATTGGATAGCAGATTTACAAGCTGATAACCCCCCAGGTTTGAATGGATATCTTCCCTTAAAACCCATTTTGAGAGAACACAAGCTCAGGCGCTGAAATGGTTAACTTGCTATAAGCAAGAGCTCTGAAAAAGAGGAAAGAGGTGTGGTGCAGCTTTGAGTCTGTGATTGATCAAGTGTTACTTAAAACAGTTAAACACACTTTGTTCTTTGATCTGATGAAGGAATTGTCTGAAAGCGCTTGTCTTTTATGCTTTACAATTAAATTGATGGTCTTAGCTGTCTTGGTTTTTGTTGTTTATTTGCTGTTTACATTTCCCTAGAAGTTCACCATGTTAAGTAAGCATGACCTGCCCTTGCTTCCAAACTGAGATGGATTCAATGTTTGGAGGTTCCTTATGTTCTTCATTAGTTTCATGAAGAGTCTTTCCATGACTTTATACATGAGGCTGATAGACTTATGGGCCTGTAATTCCTTTGGCCTGTGGTAGGTCCTCCATTATGCAGAAGAATAGCTGTAGCTGTCCTCCATTTGTTTGGTGCAAAACCTGTATGGAGGCTGAGGTTTAAAAGTGTTAAGTGAGTGGCTAAATCATGCTTCATGCTATTTAAGATGCATCCGATAATATTGTCAGAATCTATCTAATGCAGTATTTTTAGCTTTTGATAGTGCTTTCAGGACTTTGTCTTGTTTCATAGATGGAGGTGAGTCGGTTACAGGTATATGGTTTGGGATAAAGGGAGGAGAGAATGGAGTAAAGTTTGAGGTGAATTTATCAACCATTAAGTTAGCCATATATTTAGCTTCAGTGTAGGTAACATTGTTCACAATCTGCTCTCCACATTGCTGCATTATGCTTCTAAGATTACTAACATAACCAACAAAAGGCTTTGTAATTGCTTTAGGCTTGGCTGGCTGTTTTAACCTCAAATTTGGCTTCAATAGATTTTATTAAGCTTCTGAGTTCTTTGTTTATTTTATTGATCAAGGCGCTGTCATTTTGTAAACTACTCTTCTTACTTTTGGTCATAATTATCTTCATTTTATTGTAAAGCTTGTTTGTAGTATGGTTCTACCAAGGGGGTTGTTTCTTAGGTTTGTGCTGCACTTGTTTCTACACTATACTATTGTGTTTATGCAGCTGTTTATATTCAGGTATAGTGTGGTGGTGCACATGTCCATGTATTCCGTTGAGTTAACTGTCTTTGTTGGGGATTTAAAGCTTGCCAATATACCATTTAGGAGTAGGCAGTTTGTCTTAGAAAACATTTTGTAGGTTCATAGTTTCATATATTCGTACTAGGCTAAAGACCACCAGGGTCTTTACAAGCCTAGCTTTGCAGGCCAATCCAGTTTTGTCAGAGTTCCTTGGATGCATATATAGTGGGATATGTTAGTAAAATGGTAGCTATGGGTTGTTTGGGATGAATATGTTAGTTGTGGATTAATTTACGTACTGTCAACTTCTGTCCATCAGAGATGTGGGAACCAGACTTGAGGTGAATTTGCAATTTTCCATCCAATGATCAAGGTTTCTTTTGAATAGAGTCAAGGATGAGCCCTGCTTCAGGTAGAAGGGGAGCTTATTCTGTAGTGCAGGGATTCTTTGAGACTCATATTGAGCCCTGCAGCAGGTTCTATTTATGTCACAAAGTTCAGGTCCATGGATCTAGTGATTCTGGTTCTGTTTGTCTTGTGGATGTGCAAGAGCTCTAACAGAGCTGGATCTGAGAATGCCTTATATGCTAGGCATAGATCACTTCTCAGAAACCTGTAGGAGACTGAGTACAGAGATAGGATCTTAAGGTGTTCTGTGTAGGACAGGGTATTCATACCCTGCATTCTCCTGATGAGGAACCTTTCAGGGATTTCCAGCTGTTGCAAGTGCCTGGTTAAGTACATGCCAACGTGGGCACTGTACTCAGTTATGGGGCTGATAAGGGCTGAGTAAAATGGTACTGTTACTAGCTTGGACCTGGATGCCATACCCTTGCTAATGAGTTGGTCAAAATAGAATGATTTTTCTTACTGTCTTGGCTACATGTTAGTTGAATGCTAGATTACTGTCTACATATGTTTCCAGATCCCAAATTATTAGGTAAACTCTTTGGTGTATTTTATTGATGAAGTAATTAGTGGATGCTTTCTCAAAAGGGAACTACGATGAATTTCTTTACACTGACTTTTAAATCAGTTATTTGTTTGTGTTAGACCCTCTTGTAGGATGTTGGTGTTGTGGGGCTAATCTATGATAGCTCCCAATTTGCAGTCATCTGTGAACTTGGTGAGCCAGAGGCCTTTGACATTAACCTTGAATTCCAAGAAGTAGATGCCTAACAGGAGTGGGCCAAACACAGAGCCCTAGGGTACTCTGCTGGTGACTGGTCTCTTGGTGGAGGTGGTTTCACTGACCATGACTTCTTGTGTCCTATCTGTGAGCTAGCTGGCAATCCGGTGAGTTATGTATGCCTAGTTCTGAGTGTTGTCAGCAATACCTGAGTGGGGTATTGTATCAAATGCCTTGACCATGTCAAGGTAGGTGGTATGTGCTGTTTTTCCACTCATCCATAGCCATGGTGACCCTCTCAAAGAAGTTCACCAGGTTAAGTAGGCAAGATCTTCCCTTAACAAAGCCAAACTGGGATGGGTCAAGTTTCTGTAGGTTACTAAAGTCCTTGCTGATCATTTCCATGATAATTTGTTCCATGGCTTTGCAAATTACTGCCAGACTGATGGGTCTGTAGTTCCTGGAGTCAGCTGATGGTCCATCCTTATGAAGAGGGATGACCATTGTGGCCCTCGATTCACCTGACACATAATCTTTTCTGAGGCTGTAGTTGAAGAGTTCCACAAGTGGTCCTGCTAGGTCATGTTTTAGTTTATTTAGGAGGCAACTGGGGGTATCATTAGGGTCCACTGAGGCAGTGTTTTTGGCCTTAGCAAGTACCTCCAGAACCCGCTCCCTGTTTACAGTTGGAGGGTACGCTAGAAGGGATTTCACCAGGGGTAGGAAGGAAGTGAGGGTGAAGTTAGAGCTAAAATGGTCAGACAGTATATTTGTTATGTCACCCGGGTAAGTGAAGGTTGTGCCCTTTACCCCCAGTCCTGCACACTGCTGATTATTAACTTTAAGGCCCCTGACATAGGTCAAGAAGGCCCCATGATTGACCTTAGCCTGGAGGGCTATCCTGACCTCAAAACTAGCCTTGTTGGACCTTATTAGACCCCTCGTTTTCTTGTTTAATTGAATCTTTGCCAAGTTTAGTAAAAACTACAAGAAAAACCTAGCCAGGTTTAGCTTGGCTAGGTTTTTTTGTAGTTTTTACTAATTGGTTTGTCTGTGATCTTTTTACTTTTTTGGTTTTGTATGTTAGCTGGGATATTTTGCAGACACCTTAATGGTTATGGATATCAGCTGGGTGTAAAGACCCTGTGTTTCTGAAACATAATCAAACAGTCCACTTTTGATGTGCTGATGTGGTCATAAGTAGGCCAAAACATGCATGCCCACAGTTAGTATTGATCTGAATGCATTCCCAAAGAATTAAAAAGAAAAAGCAAAAAATCATGGGCATTCAGAAGCCATATATCTGAATCACTTGATGTCCTAGATATATATATATATATATATATATATATATATATATATATATATATATATATATATATATATATATCCCATGAGCCTCTATTACAGGAGGTTTAAGGTATCACACAGTGAAAACTCTAGCTTGACTAGGTTTTTCTTGTAGTTTTTACTTATTGGTTTGTCTCTGTGACCTTTTTATTTTTCACTTATATATATGCCTAATCATATACATATACATATACATGCATACATCTTGGTGGGGAGGAAGGGCACTGCTAAGTTTTGAAATTCTTTTATTTCTAAACAAATAAATAGAAAAGGAGGAGAAGATGCAGGGTAACTGGATTCTTGGAGGAGAGTTAGTGGTGAGGCAGTAATGACCCTTTTAATTTTGACAAAGCAGCATTGGTTAAACCTACCATGGCAAGAAATGAGCAGGTGGGAAATCTGGAGGTAAAATGAGAAAAGCCATAATGTGTTCACTTTCTTCAGGGTGAAGTCAAAGAAATAGAATTTGGCTTCACAGGACTGGAATGCATGTAATTAAAACTGTTTTACTTTGTTGAATCTTATTTATTTCAGATTCACAAATCATTTTGGGAGCAGTGTGACTCAGACAGACTGCAAATTGAGTCTTCCCGACTTCTTGACCAGTTTGGTATTCAGGAAACAGGCCTTCAGACTGGCAGTGATTCTTCAGGAAACACACAAATCTTGCTAAACTCAAAAATTGCACATAATTTTAGTAAGTTTTTACAGCTTTAGTACTGAAGATATTTAATATACAGCAATCTTATAATGCAAAATCAATATATGAAATCATTCTTAAACCAAAATGGAAGTCAGAATTGTGCATGTAGTGAAAGTATTTTGATGTCATGTTTTATCTGTTTCCATTGCTTAATTCATTATGCTTTTATCTTTATTTTTTTTTATTGCTTGAGACTTGACTGTATTACTGCCTCTTCAGTCCACCTTTTGTCTTTCTGAGTTCCTACGTTCCTATAGCAGCAGCAGGGATCTGCATGGCATGTTGTTGAAATATATGTTATTGTTCAAGGCAAACGATAATACTGACTATTTCTAAGATTTACATTGCAATCCACATTTTTTGTGTAGTGCTTTCATAACACCTTTGTGGTTGGGATATGCAAATAATTTAAGTTTAGCTTTACAACAAGTAGTGTCATAGGTGTGAACTAAGCTAATGACAGATGGAGTCTTTTAAGCATAGTCATGCATCTCAAATTTCTGACAAATTCTGATACTGTTGGTAGTATAAGCAGGGGCTTGTGAGAAAAAAAATTCACAAGTATTAGCCTATAGGCGGAAAGTAATTCAACTACCTGGTGTGTAAGTAGAACCCACAGCCTTTTATACCATAGGAAGGTGTACTACCTGTTAGGTTACAGAGACATTTCTCTAAGTCTTGCAGTAAAAGGTATAGGTTCATATTATGCTATATGTTTGCAGACTCTTACACCTACCCATTAACCAGAGGTCAGACTCAAACACTGTATCTTTTATGAGGTTAACACTTTAAACATAATGCCAACCCTCCCCTTTGAGTCACATGACAGGCAATGCAGTGTTGCACTAACTCATTTTTTTTTCAATATGAGTTAATTTTCAATAAAAGTACTTTTATATTCATCTCAAGATTAGAACAGAATACAAAAAAAAACTTGATTTATTTAATACTGTTGGTATGTCTCTGCTCCAGTTTTGTATCATACATGATTTACTCTTGACTATTTTATACTTTGACAGGTTTAATGCCATTTTTCAATTTCCATTTAGTTTCAGTTTTTTACTCATTCAAAGTTTCAGAGAGTATTCATTGTACTTACTAATGTATCTCAAAATTAAAATAATAACACATATAAAGTTGTTATTATTAAAGATTAAAAATGGATTCTTAGGATATTGCATGCAAATTTCCTTATTTCATATCAGATAGGAGTGAGACCATCCTCCAAAAACTCAAAGAACTAAAATTGTAGGCATTAGGATTATCTATCACTGCAGACTTTTACATGCTGCTTAGTCCATCCCCTGTATCCCATATTTCTCTTTCTCTTATCTATCCCCCTCTCCAGATCTTCATGACCACATTAAGTGTTCAAATTATCTATATTGTGCCAGATTGCTCTATTCTAACATTCGTTTTCTTCCAGTAGTAAGTAGCTTTGTCATCAAATGTTGCCTTCTTTAAATTATTTTACTAACTGATAGCAATAATTAGGACTTTATTTTCTCAAAATTTCAATTTTCTTCTGTCAGAAATTGCATAATAGTTTAGGGCCCAGGCCCTCCATAATAACTATCGTATTATAAGCACGCGCACACGCACGCACACACACACACACACACACACACACACACACACACACACACACACACACGCACGCGCACGCACGCACACACACACACACACACACACACACACACACACACACACACACACACACACACACACAAAGAAGTTTCTCATGAATAATGTAGTTTATTCTACTCCATAATCTTTACACTTCTTCAATTGTTATTTATTGTCTGTGAGAGTTGTTGGCCATCTCTGCCTTTGGAAATTGAACATTTGATTTATGAATGCTTTGATGGTGCTGAGCTTAGCTTTCTCCTTTTCTCCATCTAGTAAGGGAAGCTTTTCACTGTATCATTTTCTGTTGTGTTGATTGTGAAATAAGAAGTCAATGAATGTGGTTTCCTCTATTGACCTAGTGTGAAAGGAATTCCATCACAAAATAGGTATCATTTGCTTTGGCAATTCTCTTGTTCTCTCCAGGTATGAGATTTATTAAGAATTTTCTCTTCTATGCTGATGCACAGGAAAGAGAGATTTACATTTTTGCAAAAAATTTCTAGAACTTGCATCTGTTACTTCTGTAAGGGGAATTAATTAGATAAATGTGCTGTGTGCACCACTTGTACATGTTGCTGTAACATTTTTGAATTTAGAAACAGCCATCACATAATGTGGCATGGTGTTTTAGCATGAAGACATGCAGAACCATATAGAGATGGCTCTGCAGCCATGCTGTGTGCTAAAGAGGTAGTCAAGGGGAGGGTCATATGCTAATTAGCCATATACTCCCTTCTTCCAGAGCCACCTCCAAGAAGGTATCTACAGGGGAAGAGATTCATTAAATCACTTAGATGTGTATATTAGCATGGCCTGCCCTACCATGTTACAGTATTGAAAATGGCCAAAAGGCTGTGTTCATCAACCGGCACTTAAAGTAGTAAAAGGATCCGGAAGACCACTAGCCACTAGGAACAACACACGTGTACTGTAATGGCAGCTGAACTAATAAGGATATCAGGTGTTAGGAGTAAAAACAGCCATCAGGGATACTATACTTGTGACTTAATGGTATTTAAAACAAGAGCAAAACATGGACTGATCCTCCACAGAACAGTTTATTTTATTAACACAAACACAACTGAGAGAAGCCACCACCCACTGCCTCCCGCTTACTTCTTAAGTTAAGAAAAAAACTAGTAAAGTTATTTTATTATACATACAGTCATTTCTATAAGCAATTGCTACTAAAATACTGTACTGCTTGCCTTAAAAGGGAAACTAAGGTGGTGGTGGTGCAACACAAAAAAGAAGAAGAAAATAGCAATATAAAACTTTCAGAGATTTCAGAGATTCAGATCGACAGCTACTCTACACTGTACGCACTCTAGGCAACCCAGGAGCTAAGCTATGGAGCTAGAGATCCTGGGGGAGATCCCAGTGAGATCGGGTAGGGGAAACCAGTGATGGCCAGGTTAGTTCCACTTCATCGATTCATCGCCAAACGCTAGGAATGGATTAGGGAAAAAAGAAGAAAAAAAAATTTCTGCTAGTAAAAAACTTGCTTGTGGTAACCAAATTTTTCAAACGATCGAACTAACAAGGTACTCAAAGTTTGATAAGCAGATGGAAGCTTTGAAAGAATAAAGAAATATAAGACAAAAGCAATGGATGATGAGCTTGTGTTTTTAACCATCAAACAAGATGGACAATGCTCCAGATCCATCAGAGTTCAAGGTACCATTGAATTTTCTGACAGTTTCACAATATTACAAGAACTCAATTTTTTTGATAATATGTATGCAATACTAATTAATAATTATTAAGAACAATGATGACATTAATTAACAAAGTTTATTAAGTTAAACAATTAGAGATTAATAAAGATAAAGAAATAATTGACAATTTTAATAAATGAAATAGAAAGAAATTGTAATGAAATGAAAATATAAAAAAAATGTAAGCAAAAAAAAGATAGTAAAAATAAAATAAAGCTCAAGCGTGATGATAAGGATTTGAGAAGTAACAATGCACACATTTTAAGGATTTTCAAAATTTTAAGGTTAATTCTAGAATGTAACAACAACACAACATAATGACGTAATAACAACAGCATGATCAAAGAAATAGTGATGTGACATGATATGATGAATTAGAATGAATTTTTAAGTGTTTTCAGAGAAGTTTAGAATGAAATGCTTCATGAATCAGGAGAACGAAAGAAGGCGGACAGAATCAGTATTACAATCAGCAGTACAATGGAGGCAGATATACAGATAGATACAAGTATTACAGTATTGAATGAACAACAAGAGGATTTGCCACAATAGTTAACCCTAATGTAATTAGTATATAATAGTAACAAGTTAAGTTATGATGTTAACTACAGAGGATGAAATAAATGATGAAGAATGATTGGAATATCTTTTATATACAATGTTAAGACTTTATGAATGAACAAGAATGATAATATCATTGGATGAACATAAGGATAATTATGTGAACAGGAGTATATTCAGACATCCACAACAGACAAGGAAAGAAACAAAGTGAATCAAATTTAGTTCAGGTGTGAGAAAAATTTTAAATGTGTTGTGAGCAAAGAAGGTATGGTGAATGAAGAAATTAAATAAGGTAGTTTCTTAAATTAGGTTCAAGTTTTTACTTTTTTAAAAAATTTGGTTACCTTCGAAGGTTTTCATGACTGGGGGTATTTTTAGTGAAGAATGTTCAATTGGAAATGTTTAAATTACTTATCATTTATGGGTGAAACAAGAATGTAGATAGATAAATTACACAACAAACAATGCAAAGATAAGGACTTAAAAAATTATTCCACCTAACAAACCCTAATGTCCACTTTATTTGAAATTTATTCCAAAATGCAGAAAATGAAACCTTAAAAGAAACAATCTATGTAAGGATAATTTAAAAACTTAGAAGGAAAGGCCTCTTTTCCCTCAATGAGTAATGCTCAAATGATGATCATAAAACTGAATAAAGGGAAGGGGAATGAGGATAAGGATGACTAATTTGGATAAAGTGGTGCTATTGACTTAAGTGAAAGGGACCAATAGGAAAAGGAGGAGAAAGTGGACCACATAAAAGAGGCAGACACTATAGTGATTTAGTAATTAGACATATTGAAGTGAGGAAGGATTTATTTGAAGGATTGCAATGAGAGTTGTTCTAATTGAGAATATGACCACCCATCAATTTGGCATCCTGTATTAATATATATGACCTTCAAAATGTTTACAGAAACAACCCCTTTTAATGGATCAAAAATACAAAAACATCTAAAATGGAGGCTATAGCTGTTATGTATAAGTAAAAACAAAAGAAATAGTAGCTAGTATTAGTACATTTATTTAAAGGTCTCTAAAAATTTAAATTTAGAATTAAGTTTAGCTTAGAAGATGATAAGCAACAATTGAAGAAATATATATTCATATATATTCATTTATTAGAGGGTTTAGAGATTTTTTTGAATAGTTTGGATGTGTTTTTAGAGTTTCACATAGTTAAAAGAAAACTTCTGGTTAACTTATTGAAAAAACGGAATTTTCGTTTTTTTTTTTCATGGAAAAGGAATTTTATCCATATGAGTGGATGAATGCAATGGGGGCAATGTATTGCAATCTTTGTTTTAGCTATGGGTATGAGAAAAACATGATTTAAAAAAATGTTTAAAAGCAAAAAATTGAATTTTATTTTAATTATATTTAAATATATTTAATTTTTTTTATGTTTTGAAGGAATGCAAATTTTTGATTTTTGGATTCCTTGAAAAGATAGGATTTTTTTTTAAAATTTACTAAAAAAACATTTTAAATTTAAGATATGAATTGTGATAGATAAAATTTTGTAAATTATAAAATTATTGAAACTAATATTCTATGATATTCCTTAAAAACAGCACAGAAAATTTTGATAGCTGTCACCCTCTACTTTCAAAAAAAAAACAAAAAAAAATTTAATAAAAAAGAGAAATTATCTTTAATAAAGAATAATTTAGAAAAAAATAATATAGTAAAAATAAAAAAATAAAAGCTGTCAGAACAATTAGATAAAAAAAAACTAGTTGTAATGGGGCAAAAAAGTAAGAAAGACAAAAGGAAAGAAAGTTTTAAGCCAAAATTGAATTGATACAACAAAGACTATAGTAAATTTAATAATATTTTAAAGTTTTAAAATTTAGGTGTGAAAGGCTTTTACTTCCCTTAGTGAAATAATCAAAATCTTTCACGAAAAGTATTAAAGAAGAATGTTATGTTTTTATTTTGATAATAACAAGATATTTAATAGTATATAGAAGGGGAATGATAAGATAAGGTTTTTAAGAGGAAGGAACTATTTCACTATTGATAAAGTCAATTCAAGATAAGAGTTCCAGAATGTTTTGAACTTATTTATGATATTTTAATGATTTGATGAATATGATATATCATACTTGGTGCTGGATTTACACTACTTAAAAACAATGTAAAAAAGTTTAAGTAATTAAATTAGTTGTATATCTAGCCACATACATGTCATGTCATTTTCATTCGCAAACTAGGAAAAAAAAAAACAAAAGAAGAATTGAGAATTTATTGAGCATTAAAAAAGAGATGTTAATAGGAAGGAAATTGTACACTAAACATAACAGTGTAGTAATTAAGTTTTTTTATTTTGTTTATTTTTATTTTATCAAGATAAAAAGAAATAAATGAGAACATTAATGAAGATTTGAAGACATTAGAAATGCCTAAAAGAGTTAAGGTGAATATTAAGGTTAAAACCGGATTAAATGAACATATATCTATTGTAAGTTATTTAAAAGTAAATCATATATTATATAAACTTTATAGTTGCTTCAATCAATATGTAGATACATTTTAATTATGTATATTAATTTTAAGTAAAGACCCGTGTACACATATCAGATAAATATTAGATTATAAAATTTGTTATATATTTAATTTTAATTTTATATATTATATTTTGTAACAAACATATTATATCATTATGTTCTTATTTTTTAGAATTTTTATTTATTATGTGTTTTAGTAATGTTTGTACATAGTAATGTTTTTTTTGATTTTATTAATTTTTGCAAAATATATTTAAATGGTATTTTTTTATATACATTTTTTAGTTTTTAACGTTTTTTGCTTTTAATTTTTTTTTATCTATCTATATTTTAAGCATTTTTTTTTTTTTATATTTTTTTTTTTACATTTTTTATAATTTTAACATGTCGTATTCATATAATAATTTTGTTATATTCTTTATATAATTTAAGCGAATGGCATAGTTATGTAAAAAGTTAAGTATCGTAAAAAATAGTTATGGGGTAAGGCATTCATTTTTTATTATTTTGTTATTTTTATAAATTATAAAAAGATGTTGTGAAAGATGTGATTTGTTGGTATTATGTTGTTTAGTGGTGTGTGTATAAGAATATGTTTAGTTTTGTGATTAACTCTGTGAGGCAATAACGGAGGCAGTAAGGCATTGTATTCTTAATGTGCAGTTCTGGTGTATGTTAAAAGGAACAGTTCTGTGGAAGATTTGATTGTTCCAGTCTTGTTTTTTTCTTAGTTTGGTTAATGGTATTTAAACTAGCATGCGAAGTGGGGAGTGAGGGGAACCACTAGACCTCCTAAGCCTATAAACAGCAGTGCCGATCCCCAACAATCTCTAAAGCACTCACCAAAAGCAACATCAAACACCATACATATGCCTACACCCAGTGAATCCCCAAAAGCAAAGCCCATAAGGCAAGCCACCGCATTACCCAGGACTCTTGTCATAGGGACTCCACTGTATGACTCACACAGATGCCTGATTCACCAGACTGAACAAAGTGAAGAGAATGGTTATTTGTTTATCTAGAGTCAGGATCTGCCAAGTTATGCATGCACTAAAGTCATTACACCACATGAACCAGTATGATTGTATCATAGTCCATGTGGGCGATGATGACCTGAGATGTTTACCTGGAGCCAGGATCTGCCATGTTATGCATGCACTGAAGTCATTACACCACAGGAATCAGTATGATTGTATCATAGTCCATGTGGGCGATAATGACCTGTGATGTTTATCTGGAGCCAAGATCTGCCAAGTTATGCATGCACTAAAGTCATTACACCACAGGCACCAGTATGATTGTATCATAGTCCATGTGGGCGATGATGACCTGAGATGTTTACCTGGAGCCAGGATCTGCCATGTTATGCATGCACTGAAGTCATTACACCACAGGAATCAGTATGATTGTATCATAGCCCATGTGGGTGATAGTGACCTGTGATGTACTTCCATGGACTATATGAGGAGAGAGATAGAAACACGGTTGATCTCTCTGAGTATGTGTTGCAAAAAGGTATGTGCCTTTCATTGAGCAGCATTCTACCTTCACCAAGGATGATGCCACAGTATGAACAAAAAATGATTGATTTCAATAATTGGATTAGTTTTTGGTGTCCTTCCATGAGAATTCAATATTTGCCAGCACGGGAGGACATGGTTAACAGACAATGTTACTTTGCAAAGGATGGTCTGTACCTGTCTCCAGTCGGCTTTTGAATATTGGTAACACTTTTATCCACTCCCTTAGAGCTCTTTTTAGTCAATACCAAATTAACAAACATAATGACATAGCAAATAAAACCCAAAGAAACCTAAAGGTGTTACTGCTCAATGCTACGAGTCTAAACAAGAAAATCCATATCACACAAGCTCTGCTCGCCCTGGAGAATAAAGACATCTGTGCCAATACTGAGACATGGTTTAAATCCGCAGAAAGTACTCCTGCAGTGCAAGGCTTAAGTGCCTTCCACAAATTTAGACCATCAGCTGCACAGACAAGGACAAAAGGTTCTCAGTCTATATTAACAACAAACCTAATTCTATGTTAGTTAACTAGAATGATGCCCTGCAATGTATCAATATGCACATCACCATAGGCAAAGTCCTATATGATATCCCAGCAAGCTATATACCACCCTTTATGCCCTATACCTAGTGGAGACACTCACCATTAAACCAAATGCCCTGTTCATGAGAGACTTTAACTACCTTTCTATAGACTGTGAAACATACAGTGCCTCATACTCACAGGTACAACAATTCCTGAACTTTATTAACACAAATACCCTTGACCAGATAGTATGCACACCCACCAGAAGTTCAAATATACTAGAAATGGCACTTATCAATATGGGAGAGTGTTGCACCCCCCATCCCCCCTACAAGTGTCACTTCTTCACTGGTGAGGTCAGACAAAATAAAAATCAAGTCAGTAGCTCAAGAAGACCCAGTAACAGTTAGGAACTATTCCAAAGCAAACTACATCTTATTAAGCATTGTCAGAATTCAATACCTCTCTCAACCCTGAGCTCACATCAGTCTATGTGGAGTTGTTCACAGAGACCCTGTGCAGCCATGTAAATGGCTGTATACAGGCTATGACCTAAGTAAGCTCAAAACAAAATCTAAAAACAAACCACAGTGGTAGAATCCTAACCTTAATAGGGTGTATAACAAAAGGAAAAATGTAATGGCTAAAATCAAGAACAGCAACTCCCATAATGACAGAAACTCTCTAATTAAACTAAACAGGAAACTAAAAGGACTAATTAAGGCCAACAATTTCAATTATGAGGTCAAGATAGCCTCATAGGCTAAAGACAACTAGAAGGCCTTCTATAACTATGTCTGAAACCTCAAAGGTGGCACACATTAGTTTGCCAAACTGGTGGTCAGTGGTATTACCTTCAATGAACACAGCAACATAGTTAAGTTCCTGGCTGACATATTCAGCTCAGACTTCACCCCCTTCCACTCCCTCCCCTGCCTCCCCCCATGAAATATCTATCACCCCCCAACTATTAACAAGGCGCAGATCTTAGCGGTGCTTGCTAAGGTCAAAAACACAGCATCAATAGGCCCTGACAATATCCCAGAATACCTTCTAAATAGCTTGAAACAGAATATATTAGGACCAGTTGAGCCACTTTTCAACTATAGCCTCAAAACAGGCTTTGTACAACAAGAATGGAGGATTGTAATGGTCATCCCACATCACAAGGATGGACCATCAACTGACCCCAGAAACTAAAGTCCTATTAATCTTACTAGTCTAATATGCAAAGACATGTAACAATTTATCATGGAAATGATCAAACAAGGCATAGGAAACCTTCAGACACTAGACTCAACCCAATTTGGCTTTGTCAAGGGAAGGTTGTGCCTACTAAACCTGCTGGACTTCTTTGAGAAGGTCACCAAGGCAAGGGATGAGGGGAAAATGGTGCCTACTGCCTACTTGGCCCTTGCTAATATTTTCGATGCAATGCCATACTCGGGTATAGTTGACAAACTCACCAAACTGGGCATAAACTCCTAAATAACTTGCTGGATTGCCAGCTGACTCACAGACAGGACACAGAAAGTCAGGACTGATGATACCACTTCCACTGAGAGACAAGCCATCAGTGGGATACCTCAGGCCTCCTTGCTGGAATCACGCCTGTTTGGTGTCTGCTTTTCAGAGACAAAAGCTAATGTCAAGTGCCTTTGGCTGACCAATTTTACAGATGTTAACAAATTAGGAGCTATCGTAGATTCCCCCATGACACTATTATCTTACAAGATGGCCTAACACAGGTAAACGACTGGTGCCAAAGTCACAGACTAAAACTAAATGCTTAGAAATGCATTATAATGCCTTTGGGAAAACTTCCACTTAAACTAATTACTCCATCAATAAGACACCCATAAAAGCTGACCTGGTAATTAGGGATCTGAAAACAAATGTAGGCAATAATCTGATCTGTGACCAACATGTGGCCAAGAAAGTTAGAAAATCTCTCAATGTTGCTCAACTTATAAATAAGGGCATGGCATCCAGGTTCAAAGGAGTCATAATGCCACTTTATTCAGCCCTTATCAGATCCATCAGTGGGATATGCCCCCTTCATCATGTATCTGACCAGACATATGTAACAGTTGGAATACCTGCAAATGTTCTTTACCAGGATATAAACACAGTGCTGTATATGAATCACCTTAAAGCCCTATTTATATACTCTGTCTCCTACAAGTTGTGAGAGGAGATGTATGCCTAGCATACAAGGCATCCTAAGATGCAGCACTGGTGGACCTTTTGCACATCTGCAAAATGAACAGCATCAGAACCACTAGATCCAAGGACTTAAATTTTGTTTGAGACATAAATAAGACATGTTGGTAAAACAGATATGTGTCTTAGAGTATCCCCATGTTCTGGAACAAGATCCCCATTCATGTGAAGCAAAGTCCATCCCTAACACAACTTAAACATAAACTTGACCAATGGATGGAAAATCAAAAATTTACACAGGGTCTGGCCTGCATATCTTTGTAGACAAAGGCAGACAGTAATGCCCGAACTAACATAATCCCCCACACACATAACCTAGAAAATTTATAACTGACATACCCACTCCTAATAAATGCCCATGATATACAAAAACAGAATTAGGTTGGATTGAATAGCTAGCCTAGTATATGCCTATGAGTCTAAGAAGGTACAAAATTTCTATGATTACCATAATGATAGACCTATTGGTATAACTATTGGAGTGGGATCATGCTCTTTAATAGCCCCGCCCACCTTCCATATCCTTGGCCTAGTGAGTCTTAACTATGGCACACACACACACACACACACACACACACACACACAAACACACACCACATATGTATGTGTGTGTGTGTGTGTGTGTGTGTGTGTGTGTGTGTGTGTGTGTGTGTGTGTGTGTGTATATTTATATATGGTTCCCTATCAGAAGCCTGAAACACTATAAGCCTGAAAATCAAAATCCTGAAAACTAAAGCCTGAAAATTCAAAATCCAGAAAACCCAAAATCCTGAAACTCAAAATCCTGAAAACACAAATAATGCTAATATGTCACTATAAAGACACTAATATCTACCAACTGACCCTGACCCTAACCCTAACCCTAAGGTCCGTCACTATCGCACACTCACCTGACCGCCTAACCCTAACTCACTTAAACCGCCTAACCCCAATATTTGTCACTATTGCATACATGCCTAACCTGCACCCTAAACCTAACTCACTTAAACCGCCCCTAACCATAACATAAAACCAACCGCACACTTACCTGAACCCAACGCATGACCTAACACCACAGGGCTAACAATAGCAAAGCCACAATGACGTCAGTATGTCCATTTTGTGTTTTCAGGATTTTGAGTTTCAGGATTTTGGGCTTTCGGGATTTTGAATTTTCAGGCTTTAGTTTTCAGGATTTTGATTTTCAGGCTTATAGTGTTTCAGGCTTCTGATAGGGAACTATATATATATATATATATATATATATATATATATATATATATATATATATATAGAGCTATATATCTATAGCTGTCTATCTGTCTATCTATATATCTATCTGTGTGTGTGTGTGTGTGTGTGTGTGTGTGTGTGTGTGTGTGTGTGTGTGTGTGTGTGTGTGTGTAAGAGATAGATATAGATATACATATCTATCATATATATATATATATATATATATATATATATATATATATATATATATCTATGGATTCGATACATTTGGTCAAATTACACTTAGTCAAAAATGATACCAAGCATTGCACTTCACTGAAAGCTCACTTGACTGAAACTCACTTGGTCGAAGTTCATTTGGTCGAAAATGGAATATAGCCTCTGCCCCACTGTAGTGCAACCCAGGAGTCAGAATATTAAATAAGGGGGGGGGGGGGCACAGCCCCCCACAAAGGGGTGTTGCCCTCCACATAATTTTAATGTATTCACTATTATAAGAAGGTATATCCATTAGAAATGCATTGATATATATATATCTTTAGTAAAAACTATTGGCATAATGTGGGGGGCTACGCCTCCCACCCCCCTTATTTAATATTTTCGCTCCCGGGTTGCACTGCAATGGGGCAGGGGTTATATTCCATTTTCAACCAAATGAACTTCGGCTAAGTGAGCTTTCAGTCAAATGAGTGTTCAGTGAATTGAAATGCCCGGAATCATTTTCGACTAAGTGTAATTCGACCAAATGTATGGAATCCATATATTGAGCTTTCAGTCAAGTGAGCGTTCAGTGAATTGAAATGCCCAGAATAATTTTCAACTAAGTGTAATTCGATCAAATGTATGGAACCCTCTCCTCCTATGACCCAGCACTACAACCTGTGAGAGATGCACTTACGTAGCCAAACTGGAAGCAAAGCTCTCTCCAGCCAAGACTGTGCTAGACAATCAAGAGGAGAAGGTTAGCACCCACACTACACCTTAAGCAACACATACCTCTTGAAAACCCTCACCACCAACACCCACACATAGCAACACTAAACACACGTATGTAGAGTCCCTTAACTTTAACCTACCCAAGCAACAAGGACCTCTGAAGCTGAAACACAAACAAACACCAATCACAGCCAAAGTATCACATAGCTCACAATACCAGTGTGCCACCCAACAACAGCCCCTAAGGCAAGAAAACATACCCAACACTTTAGTCATAGGTGACTCTATAGTTAGACACACTGATGTCCCACTCACCAGGCTGAACAAGGAGAAAACTACAGTCAGCTGCCTGTCAGGTACCAGCATCCACCACAGGCCTAAAGCAGATGCCCTATGCTGACCATCTAAAACAACTCCAGCTATACTCTGTGGCATTGTCAAAGGAAAAAACTTCAAAGACCAATACACATAAGGTTCAGTTAAGGCACTTTTAATTGACTTGCTGCAAGGAGGCAAAACATGCAAATACAAGGATTTGTCTAACTACTAACAGGAAGTATGCTTATTCTTATACTATTTTACAAAACATGGCCCTCTAAGCTGACGTAATCAAATACAACTTTTAGCATTGTTCTACAGCAGATGTTGCTCAGATTTTCTGCTGACATGACTAGATTTGTGAGAAACTTTTGAGAAAAACAACCTGGCCTTGGTGACCATTAATCCGTTTACATGAATCTGTTGTACAGTGTTACATTTCAAGGTACTTTTCTAACTCAGATATAAGCAAATGCTGATTGCAGTTCATATTTTCAAGCAGGCTTTGTACTAGTTATCTGTAACTTCTACAGCTGTGTATTTTCTCACAGCACAACGGAACTTCTTGCCTAAGTTTCATACAAGTAGTATTGTTCTATTCATTATTTTCCTAACGCAAGCAGAAATCACCTGCTTCTCAGTAAATTTCCAAGGAACAAGCAAGATTTTAGCTACCAATACAAGGTCAGAAAGCAACTGTAGTTTGTACAGATTTATGCAGTATGAAATAGAATAAATGTGTTAACCCTTTTCAAGCTCTAAATGCACTAAGCATATTGCTAATACACACATTAAAATATATTTTTCTAACACTTCCCCCCTATTAATACTTTCATTCTACTTTCAAAATAAGCATAAAAAGTTTGTTTTCTTCTCCTAACCTCTTCCACTCAGGATTTGCAGTTAAGAGAGTCATTCAGTTTAAACTTATGAAAGCATTTTCAATCTTTTAACAGTTCTTCAAACTCAGCACTTTGATATAAAGTTTCAGAAACTGATATGTCTATAAGGTCTTTAATCAGTCTTTTCATGCAGGGGATACCACAACAAACACATACTCCCAGTAGGAGCATACCTACACAAATGGCAATCAGGATGTTTATTAGGATGGTACCTCACCCCCAAACCATTTCTGGAAAAAGTCCGTCAGTGGGTTTGGGCCTGGTTTGGTCATGGCCGACACTTGCTGAATTACCTCAAGATGATTGTCTATCTCGTGTTTATGGTCAGGAATATATGAACAGCATTCTTCTTGGATTAAAGCGCACATACCACCTCTCGCTGCTAGGGTGAAGTCGAGAGCCATGTGATTTTGGAGCACTACAGTTCTCATAGCATTTAGTTCATCAGTTACCAATTTGAGAGCAGAAAAAGTTGCATTGCTCATTACTTCGAGAAGTTTTGACAGTTTTCTCAGCTCCCAGATCGATTTCACTGTGCCATTTGCTGGTGATATGCCTGCCCACGATATAACGCTATCACTCAAGTCCATGTGTGTCAGTCCTTTGCCTAGAGAGTGATGGTCTTTCCAATGCACATCGATTTGTTCCACTGGATTTACAGATTTCTTGACGACTTCTCGGAAATTTCGAATTTTTCCACGAGGCAAAACTGCAGTGTGTCATATGACCGGAACCAGGTAACCCAAAAAACAACTGCCGGACCAATTCTCAGGTAACCATTTGTATGCCTTTCTGCCACACACAAAATAACAGCCCTCTACTTTAGTAGTAACCTTGCTATGAATATACACTCGCCCTGTATGAAACATTTTTCTATCAATTGTAGGCAGCTGTTTATAAAAAACAGAATTATGTTTTACTTCATCAAGTGTTTTGTGCATCAATCCAAGAAATGAAGCATAGTTTGTATTACAATAAAGATCTTCATTGTTACCTTTAGTGTAACATTTATAAGGAACAGTCACATTGCAATTGCTCCAGCCCACCTGAACAGTATCATTTTTATAAAAACACACAATTCTCTTTTGTGGAACAGACAAGTGCAATGCTATTTTATCTTGTGCTATAATGGTTGAGGTATCATAAACCAAGTTCTCCCAGGTCTCATTGACCCCTAGGGGGACCATAGTCATTAATAACCCCCCGCATGCTGTCAGCAAAGCTGTGCAAATCCAGCAATTCAAAACATTGAAAGTCTCAGCATACACATATTTAATTGCCTGGTAAGTGTTAAAGTTTGGATGCCAGTTTATGAGTAATGCTTCACGTTTATTCAGTTCAGTCTGTGTGGCTGGGAAAAGAAAAGGCCACAACAAAAAGATTATTGTCACTAATACAATTAACAGGATGATTATGCAATACTTCTGAGGAAAGGGTTGTTCTGCATTCCTGTTTCTTCTGAACTCTATAATTTTTGCTCTTGGCATGTAACAAGATTTTTGTCCAGTTTAAAGTTTTTAACTAATTTACAGTGCATCAGGTGGATCCAGGAGGCATGCTCCGTGATTTTGACTGCAGTGGGTGTTGACAAAAGCACTTGGTATGGACCTTCCCACTTCGGAGATGCCCAATTCTTCGTCTTAACTACTTTCAGCCAGATCCACGCTCCAGGGGACACTGCCACTTCTCACGGTCTGGTTCATTCTTTATCTGAAACAGAATTTAACTGCAACCAATGTTTAGAATTTAAAAGGTTTTGCATATACTCAGCTAATGTACTGTCAGCTTCCTGGTCTGCGGGCATGAGAGATTTCCACTGAGGTATATAGTAAGCCCTTCCAAAGAGTTTTTCAAAAGGAGTCAATCCTTTTACATTCGGAACAGTTCTCATGCTCAACAGTGCTAGGGGCAGACAGTGCACCCAGTTTCTCTGCGTTTCTGTTATTAATTTTCTTAGCTTACTCTTTAAAATTCCATTATGCCTCTCTACTAGCCCTGCAGATTGTGGGTGATACACACAATGAATTTTTAGAGAAATGCCAAAATGTCTACTTAACTGCTGTATGGTCTGGTTTACGAAGTGTGTGCCATTGTCACTGTAGATCCTTTCCGGAATATCGAATCTAGGGATAATTTCTTTAACAAGAACTTTGGCCACAGTCGTAGCATCTGGATTTTTAGTCGGAAAGGCTTCCACCCATCTGGAAAACATATCTACAATGACAAGACAATACTTCTTATTTTCACATTTATTCAACTCTATGAAATCCATACAGATAGTATGAAACGGATACGGTGGTGTAGGAATGTTTATTACAGATGTGGCATAATGAACAAAAGTTTTTAAATCCGTACGTCATGAACACTTGGTTCACCAGCTGTACCATCCCCCCTGTTGAGACATGGCACTGCCCATGGCTCAACAAAGCTGCATATCTAAACAAATTAGATGGCAATATCAGTTTTCCTTCTTTAGAGATATACAGCCCCTTTTCAAGAATTGCTCCTCGTTTTACCCATCTTTTTTTTCAACTTGCGTAGTAAGTGTCTGCATTGTCTTTAACATTTCTAAGTCTAAAATCTCAGAGGGTTGTAGTTTCTCATTCAAAAGAAATACTTCTGAAGCTGCCTGCTTTGCAGCTGTATCAGCTCTCACATTACCTTTTGAAATCCTGTCCTGTTGCTTGGTATGAGCTGTGCATTTACAAATAGCTACTTTTTGAGGTAACTGAATAGAATCTAAAAGATCTAAAATAAACTGTGCATGATTGATTGGTTTGCCAGTAGATGATATCATTCCTCGATTTTTCCATTGTTGCGCAAAAACATGTACAGTAGAAAAAGCGTACTGACTGTCAGTAAAAATGTTCACACATTTACCTTTTGCTAAGGTACATGCCCGTGTCAAGGCAATCAATTATGCTGCCTGTGCAGATAAACTATGTGGTAAAGATTTTGCTTCTATAATGTCTGTGTCAGAAACTACTGCATATCCTACTAGGTTCTTTCCTGCAGGACCCCTTTTGCATGAGCCGTCCACGTAGTATGTCACCTCGGCATCATCCAAGGGAACATCCATAAGATCTTTTCTAGGCAGTGTCTTCTGCTCAATCACCTGCAGGCAGCTGTATGGTGTGTCATCTGCAGGGGTTGGGAGCAAGGTAGAAGGGTTCAAAGTCATACATCGTTCAATTGTCATATGAGGTTAGCTCAACAATATAGTCATACAGGAAAGATGCCTAGCAGAGGAAAGATATGCTACCTTCTCTTGTAGTAAAATAATCGTGACTGCATGAGGCACTCTCAATGTGAGAGGGTGGAACAACACTACTGAGGCCGAAGCCTGTACTGTCATTGTAGCTGCAACTATTGCTTGTACACAGCGAGGTAAAGACCGTGTCACTGGGTCCAGCTGTGATGAATAATAAGCAATAGGGCGTTGCTTGTCCCCATGCTGCTGTGTTAACACTGATGTCATATAACCTTGCTTACAATCTACGGTTTGGAAAAAACGTTTATGATAGTTTGGTAATCCCAAAACTAATGAGGACGCTATTAACTTTTTCAGTTTGCAGAAAGCAGTTTCTGCTTCTGGTGTCCATTGCAATAAATCCTGTGCTGCCATAGGCTTTTTATAAATCAGATTAGTCAACGGTGCAGATTCCAAGGCATAGTTTGGAATCCAACTCTGACAAAAATTAGTCGTACCCAGGAAGGACATTATTTCCTTCTTGCTAGTGGGTTTTGGTGCTTGCAAAATCGCTATTTTTCTGTCCTCATCTAATGTCCTACCTTCCTTGGATATTACATATCCTAGGTATTTAACTTGTTTTTTCCAAAGCTGCAGTTTATTTTTGTTTACTTTATGGCCTTCAGTGGCTAAAAATTGTAATAGCACTATGGTATCTTCTTTACAATCTTGCCGGGTGGTGGACGCCAGCAGGATATCATCAAGATAAAGTCAAATTTGACTACCTCTTGGTGGGGTAAATCCCGCCAAGTTGCTTGCCATTTCTTGTGAGAATATTATTGGACTTTCACAATACCCCTGTGGTAGTCGCGTATATGTATATCTTTTCCCCTGAAATGTGAATGCAAACCAATGCTGGCTGTCAGGGTGTATCGGTATCGAAAAGAACGCATCGCTGATATCTACAACAGAAAAATATTTTTTTGAGGTTTTAAGTCATTCAACAGGGTGTGTGGGTCTGGCACCGTAGGTGCCCTTGGTATTACTGTGTCATTTACAGCTTGTAAATCTTGGACCATACGCCACTCTCCATTCGCTTTCTTAACAGGAAATAAGGGTGTGTTACATGTTGAATCAGGAGATTCCACCAGCACCCATTCCTTAAGTAAAGCTGCTATAATAGGTTTGATTCCTACCTCTGCATCTTTTCTTAAGGGATACTGTCTTTTTTTATGGTCTAAATGCTGACTTTGGCGTGATAGTAACTGGTCTTGCTGTACTAATAAGTCCTACATCTGATTTTCCTGTTGACCAGAGAGTTTTTGGTATATTCTGTAAGGCATTCTCTTCCTCCTTCAATAGGAGTGCTAATCAGCTGTCCTTTTTAGACTGCAAGTGTACAGTTGGGTGGGTCTGAGTTATCCAGTTCAACTTCTGCATTTGTATTCCCTGTTCTGACAGTTCTAACTCTGTCTGTTTCTCCCATCTAGTGACTTTTTCTCCCAAGTCTACCCATTTCACATTTTTGTCCTTGGTTAAGCTAACATGTGGCAACCAATTAGATTTGTAAAGTGCAAAGAACTCCTGGGGCAATGAACAGCTGACTACACTGTTTCCTTCTGTGTCCCAGTACAGATTACGTAATATCAATCTGTTTGCACGATTTCTAAACAATTCTTACTCATATTCCTTATCAGGTCCTGGTGTGTTACAATAATACAGAGTACAGTGCAACAAATGTTGTCTATCAATGTCAAGGGAGGGGAACTTGCTGATGGCTACATTCATCAACTCCTCGGTCACCGCCCCTGGACCAGTCGTAATCAAGTCCTGGCTGTACCAATAAATCATTTCACCCTCTGATTGCACTGCAAAGGTATCAATTTGTCGCTGTGCTTCCATACCTTGCATAGTCGGAACTACTGCTATACCAAATAGCTGCATAAGGTCTCTGCCCAAGAGGTTTACTGGGAATTTTGCAGAAACAACAATTTTGCTTTTCTGGGTCAATCCTGAAACAGGATCATTTATCACAATATTATGGGAGAGGGGCTCCCGATACAGCTGTCCATTAGCTGCTTTCACTAATATGTAATCAGGTGACTCTGAATTTTCTGGCAGTTTGGAGGGATGTATCATGGTCCGTGATGCCCCTGAGTCACACAAGAATCTGACTTCTCTCCCTTCTACCAGGAGTGTAACTTCTGGTTTCGTGTCTGCTAAATAGAGCTCTAAGCTCAATAAAGCCAAATCCAGTATTTCATTTTCTTCACTGTCTGTGACTTCTTGCACTCCCTCTATTTCTTCTGTCACATTCTCTACTCCCTCTATCACATACTCATTTGTCCCTTTTCTGCTATCCCCTTCTAGTGATTCCTGACTATCATATAGTCAGTCCTCACCCTCCTTATCTTCTGTGGTTGCTTTCTTGTTTGTCTTGCAATCCCTTGCCAAGTGTCCCTTCTTACCGCATTTAAAACATTCACCCATTTTCTTTCGCCCTTCAAAGTCCTCTGATTGTTGATCAGATTGTTTGTTTCCCTGGGCATTTCTCTTGCCCTTTTTCCCAGACTGTACTACATATACTTCTACTCCATCTTCTACAGAAAATACTTGGGCTTTCTTTTTCTTTTTGCTATTAAACTGCCTTTCGGCATGCCTAGCATATTCAAGCAATGACTGTAACCTGCTTGTACGACGATCTACCATGTGCTTTGTAGTAAAACTGCTTATAGGTGCAATACTGCCTTTCAAAAATGCATTCTTTAACTGCTGCTCATATGGGGAATCATGTGTCTGATCTTCAGGAACCTGCATTCCACAATGGTTATTAAAACATTCTAATAGTCTGGCAAAATATCAGTCAATAGCTTCACCTTCCTGTTGGATGCATTGATTAATGCAAGTCCAGTCTGCCCTAGGCTTCCATTTCTCAGAGATGCGGTCTGTAAGACCTTTCACTCTGTTGTCTAATTCTGCGCTGCTATGTGGGAGGGGCCTGAACGCAGCGTCACGGGGATTCCAGTCACCACTAATCATGTGCCAATCTGGCCCCACAATTTGTCTGACTACTTTTTCTACCTCTTCTCCGTTTGAATTATAACTTAGCCTCATTCCTTGCAAATCTTCTAAGAACTTTCTAAAATTAACTTTTGGATTGGGAATTCCCTCAGTGGCTTTCCTGATGTCTTCCAGAGTCCAGGGTCTATACACTAGAATAGTTGGGTCCTGACCTTCTTGCCCTGCCTGAGGATTAGGCACTTCTATAAGTGGGCATATTTCTTCTTCACTCATAAAGCATGAATTTCTGCCCATTTGATATAACTCAATATCCCCTTTTGAGTTTCCTGCCCGTGTTCGAGACCTGGTCTCGACGGGATCTCTAATAAACGGTTTTGCTTTTGTAGTGTCTCTACTTACAGTGACAGCATGATATTGCAGGGGTGGACTAACTTGTTCACTTGCCTCATATTCTGGTAAGGGATGCAGGGGGGCTGACGCTATTACTAAGTTATTGTCCTCCTTATCTAAAAACATTGCTTTTGAATTATTACTCTTTTGTTCCCTTCGGTTTACTTCCTCAATCCACCTGTGTGCCTGAGGAATTCCTAATTGACGTTGCTTTTTTACTCGACCACTAGAATCGGTTTTAAGCTGTTTGACAAGTTTGAAAGTGAGGATTTTTCTAATTTATCATCAAATTCATACTTATTAACCCATTTTGAGTAGTATTTAATATTATCAGCATGCTGTGACTGCATGTATTTAGCGTCTTTGGTGAACGGCGGATTTTGGGACCTTTTTGTACAATTATTACCCATTTTGTTCTACCCATTCAATCGTTACGTAACTCCTTATTTTTAACGTGGTACCATGGATGTTTTTATAGTCTCTTCAGAATGACTGCCTACCTGGTCTGTTTCCCTGATCTATGACAAGACAGTAATCTTTCTGTCCCTGACTTATAAACAAAGTCTTAACAGAACAAATACAAATCTAGTCCCTGATCTAAAACAGAAAAAGAAGGTAGATTCACCTTACCTGAGCCTTCGTGATTGATCACCTGGTTCGAGTAAACCCGTCCTTCAGTCGCAGATCAGAAAGTGGCTGGCCTCTTTTGTACGACAATTCAGTCGGAGGGCTTTTCAAATAAGAAGAACCGATGTGGTTTCTTCCCTGTACAGTTTCAAGCCACCTGGCCTGTCTGATCTGAGGTGAAGTGAGGCTTTCCGGTCCGAAGGACCAATCTGTCAAAGGAAAAAACTTCAAAGACCAATACACGTAAGGTTCAGTTAAGGCACTTTTAATTGACTTGCCGCAAGGAGACAAAAACATGCAAATACAAGGATTTGTCTAACTACTAACAGGAAGTATGCTTATTCTTATACTATTTTACAAGACATGGCCCTCTAAGCTGACGTAATCAAACACAACTTTTAGCATTGTTCTACAGCAGATGTTGCTCAGATTTTCTGCTGACATGACTAGATTTGTGAGAAACTTTTGAGAAAAACAACCTGGCCTTGGTGACCATTAATCCGTTTACAAGCATATATTGTACAGTGTTACATTTCAAGGTACTTTTCTAACTCAGATATAAGCAAATGCTGATTGCAGTTCATATTTTCAAGCAGGCTTTGTACTAGTTATCTGTAACTTCTACAGCTGTGTATTTTCTCACAGCACAGCGGAACTTCTTGTCTAAGTTTTATACAAGTAGTATTGTTCTATTCATTATTTTCCTAATGCAAGCAGAAATCACCTGCTTCTCAGTAAATTTCCAAGGCACAAGCAAGATTTTAGCTAACAATACAAGGTCAGAAAGCAACTGCAGTTTGTACAGATTTATGCAGTATGAAATAGAATAAATGTGTTAACCCTTTTCAAGCTCTAAATGCACTAAGCATATTGCTAATACACACATTAATACATATTTTTCTAACAAGCATATCATCTACTCAGAGGTGATCTCTGTTTAACATATAAGGCCATTTCAAACCCTGAGCTATTGGACATGCTCCATTTAAAGAAATCCCAATCCCTCAGCGCCACACACTCCAGGGATCTAAACCTTGTCATCACAATGAACAAAACATAGGTTCCTGACCCAGAGACTCCCCATACTCTGGAATAGACTGCCCATACATGTCAAGCAGAGCACCTCCTTAGCCCTCTTTAAAAGGAACCTTGATGACTGGATAGGAGAAAGGAAATTCACCCCAGGGATCAAGTCAGTTTGCTAGACAGGGGTCCAGGGAAGTAAATATTGTGGGAATAAATATCCATGGAATTGTTATGGCTAGGCTTGTATATGCCCTAGGGCCAATAGCCTAGTGCCAACCTATGAACTTGTGAACCTAAAAATAGATAGATATAAATATAGATAGAGATATAGATGGAGGTATATATATAGATAGTAATTCTGTATTGACTGTTATGAACTCTGGGCTGGGCATGGTAATGTATTTGACAAACTGTCATTTAATGAGATGTGTTTTTCATAGAATAGTTTCTAAATGCAACAGGTTTTGCTGGAGTTTCCAAGCTGATCTTCATTTTGAATGAAACAGCTTAATGATTTGACCTCACCCGTGAGAACATGACACAGGGTTGGAGGGGGTGGGGCGTGCAATGCTCTGCCATATTGGTAAGAACAAGGTCCAGTATGTTTGAACCTATGGTTGAAGTGTGAACTAACTGATCAAAGGCATGTGAGTTAATAAAGTCCAGGAAATGTTGTACCTGTAAGTTGGTGGCAGTGTATTTTTGCCAATCTATAAAGGGGTAGTTAAAGCCTTCCATGAATAAAGTGTTTATTTGGATGGGTACTGCCTCTAGTAGGTCTACATAAGAATTGTGGGATTCTTGAGACATAGATGGGTAGCTATCTCTTGCTAGGATATGGTAAGGGACTCTATCTGTGGTGATTTGCATGTGGATCCACTCTAGGGTATCATCCTTTTAACCAACCTTGAGGTATACTTTTTGCTAATGTAGGTTGAGACAACTCAACCTTTAGTCCTTATCTGTGTGTCTGATGGTCTAAATGTGCGGAAGGCACTGTAACCTTGCACTGCTGGCATACTTTCTGTGGCTTTAACCCATGTCTCATAACAGCACAGATGTCTATATTCTCCAAAGTGAGTAGCGCTTGTAGGGTGTGGAGTTTCTTGTTAAGACTTATAGGATTGAGCAGTAGCACCTTTAGGTTCCTTTGGATTTTATTTGCTATGTCAGTAGGTTCATTACTTTGGCATTGCATAAAAAAGGCTGGATAAAATGTTAGTCAAAATCTGGAAGCCCAGGAGGGACAGGTGCTAGCCATCTTTGGCAAAGTAACATGGTTTGTTGACCATGTCCTCCCAGGTTGACAGATTTTGCATCCCCCTGAACTGCCACCAGAAACTAAGCCCGTTGTTAAAGTCAATAATTTTTTGTTCATACTGTAGCATCAGTGCTGCTCAGTGCAAGGCAAATACCAGTTTGAGGCGCATACTCAGAGAGGGCCATAACGTCTCTCTTCATATAATCCAGAAAGGTATGTCTCAGGTCATTTACGCCCACATGGACTATGACAGAATCATACTGGCACCTGTGGTTCAGTGACTTGAGTGTACATGTAACTTGGTGGATCCTGGCTCAAGACAAGCAACTGACTGTAATCTCCTCTTTGTCCAGTCTGGTGAGTAGGGCATTTGTGTGTCATACAATAGAGTCCCCCATGACAAGAGACCTGGGAAAATTGTTTGCTTCCCTTATGGGCTTTGTTTTTAATGGGTCCATAGGGTGTAGGTTTATGTGCAGTGTTTGGTGTTACAGGTTTAGACATTTCTGAAGATAGGCATTTTTTGCACACTTATGAGGTCTTCATGGTCTGGTGAGATTGCATAAGATTATCTATTTGTGTGGACACCATGTGGTGGATGTAGTGTGTATGTTTCTGACAACCTTGTTTGTATGTGAGATTTTTGTCTCCGAGGAAATTGTGTATGTACATCTCTCACATACAGTTTTGGTTTCTTCAAGGATTAAAAGGTTGTCAGTGAACATGAGACAATTGCTACATTGTCTCAGGATGTCCATTTCTACCAAGCAGGCTATGGAGACATTTGAAAATTGCATATCTGTGTGGTCCAGGCCCGTATTAGGGTGGGCTAGTACGGTTTGAAGACTAGGCTTTACAGAGGAGTTCTAGAATGGTCTCGAGTTAGGGACTAGAATTGAATAGTGCTAGGATATGCTATCTGACATGCAAACTTTGCACTTGTGCAATATGTCACTAAACTGAAGGTTACAATCCCAGTACTAGTTTTATAGGTTAACTAATATGTTTTCCAACTCAGATAGACCAGGACACCACCTACTGCCACTTGATGAATATCCTAGTGCTCTTAATGTAAAAACATAAAAAAGATTGCTTGAAAGTGTATGCTACCATAAAACAGCTTTAACATACTAGCTAGGCAAGGCAATTTCAGGTCAATCAAACCGTAAAGAATACAGTTTGAACAAATGCAGTAATTGTAGCCTTAAATACAGATAAATAGACAAATAAAACAAGAAATCAGTAGTTGATCACTAAATCACTAAAACAGCTTATTGAATTGAGTAAAGTACTTGGCTTGTGCCTGGATGGCACTTGATGCAAGGAAATCACTTCAGAGGTTCAGGCAAGGACACCAAGAGTTGCTGGGTTCTGTGGGAATCAGCCAAGGGCCTGTCAGAAACTATGCAAGAATCCCTTTAACAGGGCCGAAATTGCAGGAACACTGCAATTAAAGTAGCAACAAAAATAAAAGTAGTAACTTACACAGCAACACTGCCAGTAAAGCTTCTCAAAAGTGCAGTTCTCAGCAATCAGTAAACAGTACAATATCAGGAGTACTTGAAAAAGATTTAAAATTGGCAGATAAAGCAGTAAATGTAAAACAGTAAAATAAATCTTTTATATACCAAGGATGCTTCAGGATTTATTCAGGACCCTACCAGACTGTTGCAATGATGCTAAGCATATGGAAGCTTTGTGAAAATTATGATTTGTGGTAAAGCAGGTTAGCTAAACACATACTTGTTTGCTGACTGGACTCTCATTATGATGGATCTTTACCTCAAAGGAAATTGTGTATGTACTTCTCTCGCATACTGTGTTGGTTTCTTTAAGGATTAAAAGGTTGTCAGTGAACATAAGACATTTGCTACATTGTCTCAGGGTGTTCATTTCTACCTCATGTCTCTTGCAGACAAAGGCAGACAGTAATGCCAAATTAACATACCCCCCATAACCTGTAGAAACTTCCTAACTGGCATACTCCCTCCTAATAAACACCCATGCTACATAGGAACATGTTGGATTGCATGGCTAGGTTTACAAAGGCCCTGGTGGTTGTTGTCCTAGCATACACCTATGAACCTAAGAAGGTAAAATGGGTGGGAAAAAGTATTCAATCAGCTTACACAATTGACAATAGCAACCAAAGGGGAGGGAGGGACTTTTGTAGTCAGATTACCGTAAAAGGCGAAAGCAAGACACTGGCTTTGAAAACAACAACAGCAAAAGGTATGAAAGGATTGGGGAAAATTTTAAGCTGATGTAAGAAGACAGACAAATCAGGCACTATAACATGTCATCCACAGTATATTATGTCAGCATGCGAGCCAAAATGACCAGCAATATGTGTTGGATTAGTGATATACAGTCAATTAAACAATGACCAGGATAGAAAACAATCTATAAAACAGATCTGTACAAACCAGAAACACCTGATTTAAGAGCTTTTAAAAACCGCCAAGCTTCCACCAAGGCAGATGGTTAATGCTATGGCCTCAACTTTTAATAATACTGCTAGAGCTTAAGGAGGAGTATGCATGCATGTTAATGTTGACCTCTTCCCCCATTACCCCTACCTGTTTATATTTAGCTGCAAGTCTGTAAATAAAGCAAGGCAAAATGCTGTGTTTCATTTTCCTGTGTTGTTTATTCTCCATTTAACCTTCACAATTGTTTCCTCCAAAATGTGTTTATTTCAGGTTTTAACTAAATGTTCCTCAATGACAGAATAAGCTCTCAGTGCACAGGGTCACTACCTAGTAGTTAATGCATTTTTGTAAGGAAATTATTAATTAAAAAAAAAATCTGCTTTTTATTACCCTCCATAATCTTTTTTTTTTTTTTTCTCTTTTACCTCGTGTTTGCTCCAGTGCTTTCTGACCAACAAACCTTCTCCTGATCAGACATTATATGGTCCAAGGGGGTCATCATCCAGGGAGCTATGAGTGCATTTTGTTTTCTCACTGGGATAGTGGCAATGACAGCTTGTTCATTCTATGGCCTAGAACTGTCTCTGGTGGTAATGTGAACACTTGCTTTGCCAAAAGACTGCCTATGATTCATTGCCTGTGTATCCATACTCCTCCTTATGTTATGACAAAGCTATTGAAACGTCTGGTTTCTCGTAATTGACAGACCTCTTCTTTCCATCCAAGACCCTATCATCAGAGCAATGGCAGAAGCTGGGTAAAAATCACTATGACTTCCCCTCAGGATGGTCATGCTTCATCCACCCTGCCCTGCGCTGCCAAGCTCCCAAGCTGCTAGTCAGACTTGAATGGCCTGTGCTGTAGTTGGGGATTCATCCCTCTGCACCACCTATGCAGGCTTCATGATTTTTTTTTTTATGTGTAATTTTTCTTTCATTATTAGTGAATGGAATATATTATTAGTTTTTTTTATCTTTATTCAAATCATATTTTTTATCAAGCTTTGTTGCATTTTTTTTTTTTTTTTTTTTTTTTTTACATAGGTGAGTATGGATTGTCTGCAAGTCTTGACTTTACTTTTCTTGTTTTTACATTCTACATTGACTAATGTTTTATTTCCGCATAAGAAAGACCCGAAATGCAGTTAGAATAGTAATAATATTTTATTTGTAATTTTATATTAATGATTTCCATATATGTTTATTTATGTCATTTTATGTCTGCATTAATGTATATAAGGTACCAGTATTCAATTATATATATATATATATATATATATATATATATATATATGTGTGTGTGTGTGTGTGTGTATAAGGCATAAGGTTTTCCCTCTTCCCAGCTTTTAAAACAACCTCAGACAGATTTGAATCCCTTGAGATGGCAGCCTCTATTAGTTCCATTGTGAACCTAAAAAGCCACACCTTCTCTTCTCCTGAGATTCAAGTAGAAGAAGTTGTAATCATGGAAAGTTTGTGAGGAGATTTATCATCAGACATCAGGTTAACGGAAGACAATTTAACAATAAAAATGATATGATATGATTTTACAAGCATCATCAGTAATCAGGTTGAAATATGCCTGCATGTGGAGTTGTGGTGGATGGCCTACAGTTTCAGATCTGTATTGGGACTGTGTAAGAATGTCTTGGAATATTTATTGCACTGATTAAGAGGTGTGGACACTTTCTAAGAGACCGGATGTTCTCCTCTGAGCTTTACTGAACACTATGGTCACTGTTATTAGTTCTGATTTTCTATGTTATGCATTGTCAGGGGATTTGGTGAGGCTGAATACAACTCTTTTATAATCTTTACAATATGTCTTGGGTAGGAAACCAATAGTTTCATTCCCCATGGGAAGAGAGGCCAGGTGGGGTTTTCTTTTGTTCTTGGTTGTAAGTGGGAAGGGAAATCATACATAGTTTTGGATTGTTATCTCTTAACATTGTAGCTTAATCTTTCTTTTCCAGTGGTACCTTGCCCTTTTTCCTTGGTTGGTGGTTTTCATTTATATTGCAACAATATGAGACCCATATAGATTAAGGTGAGCTTGACATGCCAGAATGACACAATATAGCAGAACACTGTAGGATTTAGCCATCCTGCAACAGAATTTAGAGGGCTTACCTGGAATGTTAAAGGGATTTGCATTCTCTGCATGACCAAGGCCATCCTACAACAATTGGCTAGGGATTAGTTACACTTTTTATTTATTTATTTATTTATTTATTTATTGCAGGAAACCAAACTCAAGCATAAACAGGCCAATATGATATTTTCTAAATTGCCAGGAACTTGGTATGTATCATGCACTACCAATGTCAAAAGAGGTGGGTGACCATTTTGCTGAATAAATCAGTCATTTGATTGGTCAATAGAGGAAAAAGTACCATAACCAATCAGACAGATGGGTAGTCCTGGTACTCAGCATAACTTTTGGGTCTGTTTGACTCACCACTTTCTAAGGTCCCAGTGAGCACAATACTATACCTTTGTGAGCAATGGTTCAGGTTATTAAGTCCATATCAACTACCCATGATATGATGGTAGTAGAAAGAGATTTCAATGCTGAGGTCAACCACTGGACAGATAGGCTTCCTGCTGTGACTGTAGGTTACACAATGTATCATGGGAACCTGAATTCATGATACAAGGGTTGTAATTAGTAGACATTTGGAGAGCTTACCACCCTACAATTAACAACTATACTTCTGTTGGAAAATGTGGTGTCGGCAAAGGATAGATATGTGGTTGATTACCTGCAAGGATATCTCTTGGATTCCATATGTGAATATTCAGCCCAAAGGCCTCTCCAACAACTTTAAACTTCAATTATCACTGTGGCCCAATTCCACTCCAATTAGGTTTTTCAGTGGTGATTTGACCTACTTCTGCTTAAGAGCAAGGTGTTTATTACTTCTTTGAAACACTGTGCTCAAAACTCTTGGAAATGAGCACATAGGCCACTTGCCATCTTTTGACATCTGGGTATATTTTCAAATGCTATATGATGGGTGGATCATTTGTTACACCAAGGAGTTAAACACTGAATAAAACAGTGAGAAAATGAAGAGGGAAACTTTAATACATAATAATAAATGGTTGTATAAACAATGGGGAAGTAGTGACAGATTACTACAGCTAGAAATACAACAATTAAAAAAAAGTACAGGTCCATATTGCACACAGAAATTGCTGCTAAACAGGACAGATGGTGGTTGTTTTGTTAGGCCGAAGGCATCACCTCAAATAAGTTCCAAACTCATAAATGTAGAGCACGGCAGAAGGAAATGACTACTGGGGCTATGACTATTGGGGCCATTCACACCAGTATGGGAAGACACCAGGATATAAATAGCACCCTTGCTGAGGGGTACCAATCCAGCTCACAACTCCCTGATGTGGTGATCTCACCCAACTCCATGGAACAGTTTAAGGGGGAAACAGTTTCAATAGCTGGCAGAATCAGCAACTTGCCTTTTAAACAGACCCATCATAATTTCAGAAATGTGTGCATCCTTCAGTTCTTTCCCTAAGGGAAAAGCCCTGGGTTTAGATGTCACCTGACTTTTACAAATGTCTTAAACATGAAATAGCCACCCTCCCTTACACAAATTCTACTTGTCTCACTTGAGGAACTTCTGTGTGCTCACGGTTTGATGTTCCCTAAGCCATTCAGGGATCCCACTGATCTTCCCAGTCATAAACCAATTTCTTAAAATCTTCTCCAAAATACTTGCTAACAGGTTGAAAACATTTTTACCATAACTAAAGGTAATCATCCTGGGTTAGTAAATAGCAGGGCAGAGAGCACTGAACTTGTCTGCTTATAGATTAACATGCAAGCCTATTGTGTGTCACTGCAGATGCCTGCAGCTGTCTTGCTAATGGATTTGAGTAAAGCATTCGACTATTTACTGGGACTTTTTATGGTGCTTGTTGCAAAGGTTAGGGTTCCCACACAAACTCATCTAGTGGTGCAACTTACTTTATATAGATATGACAGCCTACATTTTCACTAATCATCTCCTTTCTCTCCATATTTTCTTTGCAAAGAAGTACAAGACAGGGTTGCTCCCTGTTCCCACACTTATAGGTTCATAGGTTCATAGGTTGGTACTAGGCTATCGGCCCTAGGGCCTATACAAACCTAGCCATAACAATTCCCTGGCTATTTCTTCCCATACTATTTACTTCCCTGGACCCCTGTCTAGCAGGGTGACTGACGTGATCCCCAGGGTGAATTTCCTTTCTCCCATCCAATCATCAAGGTTCCTTTTGAAGAGGAATAAAGAGGTGCTCTGCTTGACATGTATGGGCAGTCTATTCCAGAGTCTTTGGAGTCTCTGGGTCTGGAACCTATCCCTCCAGCATGTTTTGTTTATTGTGATGACAATGTTTAGATCCCTGGAGCATGTGGCTCTGAAGAATTGGGATTTCTTTAAGTGTAGCATGTCCAACAGCCCTGGGTTTGACATGGCCTTGTATATTAAGCAGAGATCGCCTCAGAGTGGATGATATGTGACAGAGTATAGCTGGAGTTTTTTAAGGCGGTCAGCACAGGGCATCTGCTTTAGGCCTGTGATTCTTTTAGTGAGGTATTTCTGTGGCCTTTCCAGTTGTTTCTTATTTGTCATTGAAGTCTATGTCCTGGGTATTTGTCTACAAGCACACATTCACAATAGTAAGATATGTATACAGAGTTTAACCCTGCCTTTAACTGCTTGGTTTATGAATGACTACACTGTCTGTGTTTCAGACCTTAGTCTATACTCTTGTACCTCAGAGCAACAGCTTGTTTTACAAGATTGCAAAAATAAGGCATTTTCCCTTTAAGAGTTCACAACACATGTAACCTTCTACAAGATGAAGACATTCCCATAAGAATAAATACTGAGTATGTGTACTTGGGTACATGCATGGCATTATACATGGATAAGTTTGTGTATCTAAATAAAAAAAAAACATCGTAGGAGATATAAAAAACAAATTGATTCATTTAAATAACTAGCCCCTGTTATTCCTTAATAATATAAAGGCTGTAAAGATGTATGTGCTACCTAAGGTTCTCGTCAATTTACACTATCATCTCTATGCCCAATACTTCAAGTTTCTAAATCAGTGTCAAGCCATGGTCAGCATTCTCTTGTGGAAAGAGAAAGCTACCCAAATTAGTCACAAGACATTAGTGTTGTCTCGGTCTAATAGAGGATCTGGTTTACTAGACTTGGCTGATTATTGATTTTTGGTGTTGGCTTGGTATTACTACAGTACTACAGCAAAACCAGCACCTACTGGAGCATCAGTTAATTAGTACTCAATGGTCTATCTCTCAGTCTTTCCACCACCTCCATTTTGCTCAGTCTGGGACCCAGGAGGAATAGAGCACAGGTTAGAGGCTCTTCAATGGATTAGACTTCAGATGAATCCCTTAATGTTTATTCCCTGTTATGAAACAATAATTTAATTACTGTACATTAATGAATGTTGTGGTGGTGGTGGGGGGATTGGATAAAAGGAGGCATTTTGTACATCTACGTACCTCCGACCGATTTTTCTTTTTATCCTTCGTAGATCTCAAAAAGTTCTATCGTAGTGTAAATATGAATTGATTGGCAATATTTGCAAGTTAAAGTGACCATAGGATCTAGTGAACATTCTTCTGTGTATCAGTGCATTTGCTTTGTTGAATAAAGTTTATTCTAATAAAAAAATGTTAAAGAGAAGTGATACTTTTTAATTTTCTTTTAATAGTTTTTGTTAATTTGATGCAAACCAAGTTATCTTTTTTTTGTAATACTAACCCATAAGGCCATAGATGCTTTTGTTTCATGTTATAGCAGTATGTCTCCTCTGTTCCAGACATGTATAGAAGCTTATCTACTGAACATTTGATAATGCTACAAGTAAAGAAAGTACCTGAGTGTATTGTGAATGGGGGAAGCGGATAGTCACTGTGGCAGTTTTTATCCAGTACTAGTCTAATATGCTAGTATGTAGAAAAATACCCAACTCCCGTAAAAACTAACTGCATACAAAATAATAAATAGAATACTTCAAACTGTATAGCAGAAACAGAATGAAGAGTGTATACCCAGGGCTAATTGCATTTATTTGTAAGAATACCGGGATTCATGTATTATATTAAGCAGTTTAGAAACTGGAATTAAATGCAGATATTTTCATATTTAAGCTTTTTGAGCAATGTATTGAAAAGACAGCTGCTGAAAATATTGAATTATTTGATACTACTGAATTATACAAAGATTAATGTAAAGAACATTTGTTTAAAGCTTGGTAAGGGACAGTGTACTCTCATGAAGCTAGTATAACTAATGAACGTGTTTACTCATTTGTTAGTCACACTTGGATTATTCATTAGTGAATAAACGCCTGGATTTTATTTCTATTTTTATTCCTGTTGTGTCATTCTCAAGTCAAGCAAAGTGCCGTATTTCGGTGCAGGTACACATTTTTTACATCATTTATATTCATAACTGCAGGTGTAAGTTGTGGGCAACTATAATACAGACATATGTTGGTAACATACTTGCAGTACAGATAAGATGAACTATTCCTAGATGCACATTCAAATGTTTATCACTCTGCTGAAAACATCATTCTATAGACCTGCAGACAACTTTGTATCCCCTCTTGGCTCTGTCCGGTAGAATACTGTTTTTGTGCCGCCAGATGTCCATTAATCTGGTAAGTGTTTTCGCTGTTGCTTTCTCTCCACACTTTTGTCTATTGAGATGGAGGATTGGCAGTAAATATTGTATAAAGTGTACCAGCTTTCACAACATATATGCTAATAAGGCTGGATTCCATCAGCTCGGGTGGGTAATTGGAGGTGGGATAGCTGCTGGTGAGGGGCTAGAAACCCTGTGGCAAGTCACTACCACACCACTCATCTGCTTCAACTGCAGCCTTGGCCAGGACTGTGGAAAGTGGCAGCCAATATGCTGCACTGAGGTGGCACTGTAACCTAAGAAGGGCAGCACCATGTTTCATAGAGGTGCAGCAGCAAAATAAGGCATTGTTTTGTTTTTATGCACACCACCACAATATTCTGCATGTTTGCTCATGCAGGCAGGCATGCTTTGCTTGTATGTGCATCATGCTAAGTAGCAACACTAAGGTGCACTACATGTTATTCAAATCCCATGTAAAGGACGAGTCACAGTGTGGCATATAGGTTTGCTGTATGTTTCTGGTGATTGTCATGATACTAGACCCCACATATGGTGCCAGCCTAAGAATAAAATATCAACATAGCTCCTGCACTGCCACTTCAGGGTGTGGCTACTAGGGCCTTAAGTAGATCCATTCAATAAAGTGAATGCCTGGTATGATCAGCATACCCCATGCTAGTGAAAAGTGCAGCATCCCCCATGCTAGTGAACAGTGCAGCATCCCTCATGCTAGTGAACAGTGCGGACACTGGCATAATGACATGCACCAGTATCCTGAATATCTCCAGTCCTGGGAAATAGAGTTTAGCCAGCAATGCCCTGAATGGCACTGTAATTCTCTGCTATTTCTACTGTGTTTCTGACTATAATTTAAAAGTTGTTTTTGCTTTTCAGAGCACTGTTCCTAGTAAAGTTTGTTTCCTCTGACCAATGCAAAGATATATCAGGTTGGCTACTGTGGCTGATTGTCTACTGCATGTGCTGTTGTTGGCAGCAGTCTGTTGTTTTGTGGTGCAGGGTACATGGCTGTACTTATGTGAGCTTGTAACTACCATTTCAAACTTCTGCTGAACTTCACATAGATGTTGTGTAGCTACTTCTGCTTAATTACAGATACTTGTGGCAGTGTGGCTTATTTTTGAGGCTTTGGCACCACTGTCTATGCTTTATTCCCATACACATTGTAGTATTTTATATGTGTTAAGATGTAGGCACCATATCAGGCTTCTGCTTGCATGTATATGGGTAGGTGTGATTTTGCTTTTCTTCCTGCAACTTCTTCACACATGGATGTGATAACTTATATGTCCCTTGTGCCTTTCAGCATGGTCAGAATGTGAGGAGAATGCTGATGGTTGCCACAGGAGCTAGCAAGGACATATGGTGGAACAGAGTCAATGGACTCCTATTTTAGTATCTGTTCAGCATTGTGTGTCAGCTGTGACTTGTCATCACTAATGACACCCTTTTCTTTGTGTTTCCCCTCCTAGGTTACAATACCACTTCAGAGCTCCAGCCACATTGACTGCCACTTTCCACTTACCTAGCCAAGGCTGCAGCTGAAGTAGATAAGGGGGTGGCAGTGACTTGCTACAGAGTTTCAAGCCCCTCACCATCAGCTAGCCCTCCCAAGTCACTCACCTGAGCCCAGCTGGTACTGGAGTAGATGGCGAATGACCGGACATTGAAATGCTGGGTCACTGAACATCAACCCCCTTCTGAAGGAGATTTTAGATTTTCTGGATTGGTTGGTTTCTGCTTTCAGGCCACCAAAGGCAGGTGTGCACACCACTACTGGCCATCCATACCCAGGACCTCCATCTACTGGAACCCTGTAATATTTATTTGAAACAAGGGAGTGTGAAATTGTTGCTGTTTGCAATGTTGTCCTTTGCTTCTATCATTGTCATCCTGAAGCACAGCAATCCTTATAATCACACAATATATCCCTCCTTTTTTATTATTGTCTGTTTTGTACAACAATATACACTCTCCATCCAATTTTAGATGTCCACCACACTGAATCATATTTCTATGGATCACAGTCATGATGTCATTGCTTTGCAAATCTCATATAAAACTAAACTTCTACATTAAATGAATATTAAGGTATAATCATTTTCAGTTTTAAAGGCAAGTTATATGTTTTTTGGATGCTTTTCCACAATCCACAGGATACCATTTCAGATTATCTGCTTTGCAATATGTATCAAATACTTTACCATAGGTCTATTAGTGTTCTATAAAATTAAAAAAAAAAAAACACTAAATGCCAGATGTATATATTTTTGTGCAAAATTCATCTGTGGAATGGAAATAAAATGTTAATGAAAACATTTAACAGATTCTGTTGTAGCACTAATGAAAGGAGACATGAAACCAGAGGTAAACAATCATTTTTTTCTGAGATTATTTCCATGTAGAAATATGAGTGTTAATACAAGGAGCTTGTCATTAGATTAGTTGCATTATGGCTGTTAGTGTTATTGTAATGCCGTAATTCTCATTTTACACAGCATCTATTATTGACAAAGTCTCACATAACAACTGTTTAGTTGTACATATCGTCAATATCTTTGACTACTATTTAAGGGAAGATGTGTATTGAGATATAGTAAAGCTTTCTGCTTTCTAGTGGGAAGCTAACTGCAAAATGGGGATCACCTTCATGTAACAGCTACCTGTCATATTCATCTTTGTGGTCTAACAACCACAAGTAGGCACGCACATACACACACACACACACACACACACACACGCGCGCGCGCATGCACGCACGCACGCACGCACACACGCACGCACACGCACACACACACACACACACACACACACGCACACACACGCACACACACACACACACACACACACCATACAAACAAGCTGACAGACAGACACACACACATATAAACTGAACTCAGTCATAGCGTAATTTTGCTTCTTTGCTGGCAAACTCAAGTCACACGTCACTATACTTAAAGTGATTCACTCAGATGCCTATTTGTATGTTGATAATAGTGCTACTGGGCACAAGCAAAGTAGTGCAATCCAGCCACATTGAATATCCTTTTAACAGATAATGAGAATATATTTTTATATGCATTACACATTTGACAGATTCAGAGTTTTATTTCAGGTCATCAGATTTATGTTGCACCTTTATTACTTGTTAACTGCAGCAAAAAAAAAAAAAAAAAAAAAAACTATTATGATACATTGACTGCAGGGGGCAGTAAATACTCATGCTGTTCAATTTACTGTCTGCTCTGTTTGCTTAACTTGACTACAAAATGAGTAAACTGCTTACATAGTTGTGGATAATTTTGATATTTTTAACAATATTAGCACTTCAATATGTGAAATCGCTATGTGTTGGACTATTTTACGTAATCGATGTACCAATTATCTGTTCCAGATATTGTCCTTAAACGTTTTAATGTGAGGCCACATCAACTAAAAGACAAATTGTTTATCATAAGAGAAGAGGATGGTGGCCTGACGGATGAACAGATCACAACATTAAGAAGGTACATTTTTAAATAATGAGTGTATGCTTTTCAGTTAAGACCAGTGTGTAATAATTTAAGTAGCTAGGGATGACACATTTGCCCATTATTGGCACATACTGTAATTTCAATGAGAGGATAATAAGTCCCGTTTTAGTGCAGTTCTTCTAAAATATACATGAAATAAATCTATTTCTTAGTAAAGCTTACTGAGGCAGTGGTATAAGTTAAACACAACATGCTTGATAAACAGGTCGTATCATGAATATGTGCCATTTTCTGTTTATTCAAGGTGTGGAAGGTCTGACCTTATTATGAAACCTCATCTGATTTAAAAAGGCAGAAAATCCTGAAATATCAGATGTATGTGTTTAAGCTGGTCAGTATATGTAAGGATGATTTCTGAAGGCACAGTATTGAGGACCTACAACAAGATACTGAGTGTGAGCAACAAAGTCAGTGTAGAATAGGATGGTCAGGCAGAAAAACAAGGAAGGCCAGATAAGTAAGACAGGGAGGATCATAAAGGGTATTCCTTGCCTGCTTCAAAAATAACAGATCCAACAACTCCATCACTCATTTCCCTGTTTGGATTCATGATTTCAAAAAACTGATTAGCACCCTCTTGTCAGGTGTCTATACCATCAACTTCTAGACCAACCCACATGTTTAGCTGTAGCCATTACCAGTGACTGAACTATAGCGTAAAAAACATACTATCACAAACCCCTCCTTCCTTGGCTTACTTTTACTTTCAGGTTGCATCAGCCAAATCCGTTAGAAGGTTTCTTGAAAAACTTCACACTTGAGGCAATCATAACAAAGCTAGCATCTACCCTGTCTTCTTTTGACAAGCAATTCACTCATATGTAAAACCCTTGGCTATATCTTTAACCTATTTTTTAACTGCTCCCTTCCTATTTCAAGGCCTCTGTATCATTCCTAGACACACAAAGCCTCCCCCTACCTCCTCACAGGATGTTAGACCCATTTCTATCCTTTTGCCCTTAACTGAGAATTTGACATAATGTTATGCAAGTAGCTATATGAACACACCAATAAATAAAGCTTCCTCACCAGTGCACAACATGGTTTCTCTTCAGCTTTGTAATGGACTCATTATCAAATCCTTAGCCATGAATGATAACAGAATTGCCTCTGTGCTGTTTGGCAATCAGCAAAAGATGCCCAGAAACAAAACTCAAGTCATTAAAAACCTCAGACAAGTCCATATAGCAATAACCCACGCATGGGTGGTGGGTTAAATGCTACCACCCGGCAGGTGCAAACACCGCCAGCCCGTGGGTGGTAATTAAACCCACCACGCGAAGAGTTATATATGTATTATCATGACATTATTTAAGAAAAACTATTACTTTTCTAAAATATAATAATAATGTCTAATACCTGCAGATGTGTTCCATCCCAGATGTCATGGCATCGCGGCAATTCTGACCAGCCACGCCAGGGGTACATCAAACTAATGAGCAGCAAGCAAAAAGAAACAAGAGAAAGATCTTTTTGTTTTTCTTTCGCTATGTTAAATACATTTAACATACATCTTAAAATTACAAATAAACAAACCTGTTCTCCGTTTTTTATTGGTTTTCTGTTTGTCTATAAGTAAACTAATTTAGCATGATTTCAAAAAAGCAAGAGAGATCTCCCTTTCTTTAAACACTTTTTTACTTAGCTTACTATATAAGAACATGGCGAGACGGAGACAAAATAAAAGAAGCGGAGATCTCCGTTGTATATTTTAAACTGTGTATTCTTGTTAAAACCAATTAATTTAATGTAGAATTGCTTTATAAAACAATATATGTTAAAAAAAGCGAAGTAATTTTTCAATGCGTATAAACTTTCCCTAGCGAACGTATAACGCAATGTCGGCTCTGTGACAATAGTCAATAATGTATAGTGCAAATACTTTGGGCTAATCCTATATCCCACCCTTCCCTTTACAACCCACGGTGATTATTAGCTGACAAAGTAAATAGTCATCTCAGGGTGGATACTCTATTTGGAATCATCTTACCCCCCCCCCCCCCATGCCAGCTGGGCACTATCTCTAAGTATTGTAATCAGTTGATTAAAATATACATTGCTCTTTTATTATTATGGTGTGACTAAAATGCTCACAACATCCAAATCACACTAAATAGTATCTGTGGCTTCTTCTCCTTAGCATCCCAGACTGAATACCACTGCACCTCGTTCCTGAGGGGTAATTGGCTGCCTGTTACAGCTTGGCCAACCCTGCCACTATTTACCTTTACCTGTAAATTGCTCTATGAACCCTACTATCATGCCCTTGCAAATAAACCTAAGACTAAATTCCCCTTACACCTCCAAATTCAGAACAACAGTACTGGTACCTTCCATAGCCCCCCATCCCTTAACCTTACCATTTAGGAAAACCTTCTGTAAAACTATACCGTCCAATTGGAATCACCTTCTCACTGATATCAGTATCAGAAAACTAAACAAACTGCAAACAATTCAGAAAGAAAATAGTTGCTCTCCTAAATGAAAACTGTAGCTGTGAATGATTCAGAAATACAAGCTTGACACCCTCTTTTACTGATAAAATGTTAACTGAATGACTCATGGATGCCTCCAGCCGAAGATCACAGAATATTTTTTTTTCAGTTTTCCTCAACTTTTTTCATATATTTCTCTTTTTAGATTTAATGGAATGGAATGATATTATAATGTACATTGTAAATAATATTTGTTATCATGGTTACTTGAAATACTCTTTGCTATCTGTAGTCAATGATTGATTGGAATAAACTACATTGTAAAACTCCCAGATAGTGTAGTGTAAACCAGGTTATGTACATATGCAAATATTCTTTACTTGGTGTATTCATGTTCACTGATTTTTAAACATCTACTGCTTGTTTAGTCAGTTTATAGTACAGTGCTAATGAGCTGTGCCTTTGCATCTGAGTCATGGCTGAAAAGGATCCATGGATCAGCCCACCTACCAAGATAAGAAATACAACTAAATAAATAAATTGTTATAAAAGTACCAGTACTCCCCTGTGAGACAGCAACACTGAACAGAGGTGCCATACTGACACCTCGTGGTGACCATGTTGTTGACAGATTTAACAAACTAAGGTAGACTATACATAGGCTATGACTGATACTCCAGAAGTGTCTGTTTAATTGTGAAGGTATCACTTTCTGCATGGAATAATTAAAAACAAGAAGTTTTCTGGGGGCTTGAGAGGATCTGCAATCTGCCAAGACCCAGCCTTTACCTTAGTGTTTTGCGCAAAATCAGTCCAGACTACTTTCATAGTACAAAAGTTTTAATTTGTGATGCAGTGATTCAGCTAGTAGAACATGAGCTGCAGAGATGGTGAGTAGTAGGGGATGAAAATATATCAATTATCTAGTCTAAGGCTTGGGTTATACACATCTTTGGGTACTGCACAGAGGCATGCAGCCATCATAACAGCCTACACTATGTGGGCTGCTTGATACCTGCCATTAAAGGCTATGAGTATGGAAAACAGCTGCATACACTTCCTGACACCACCTTTCTAGTGTGCGCTAATCCTAAAACTAACACTGCCCCTACCCGCAACCATACACCTTACCTTATCAAAAACCTTTTCCTTATCACTACCACTAAACAACACTCTCAGACATAGTTCACATAGACTAGCACACACACACACACACACACACACACACACACACACACACACACACACACACACACACACACACACACACACACACACACACACACAACACACATGCACAACACTAAATCTGTTCCCTTCAGTAGCCTTCCTTCTCATTGTAACCACAAATACTTTCACAGACACTTTCACTCCTAATGCCGAATCTTTTGATATTTCTTAAATTTTTGGCATTAAAATGCACTCCTTCATGGGTTTGGCATAAAGGTCAAGGGGTTTACCTCAAATATAAGAGGTACAGGGTTTGATTCTCACCAAGGAAAATTGGCTAAGCTTAAAAATGTTCCATAAGGAAGCTGGCCATTGATTACTCGAAAGAGGGGAGTACACACACACACACACACACACACACACACACACACACACACACATACACATGCAAAATCTACTTGTCTGCACATGTGAATGTCCTTGTCATATTATCAGTGCCAGTAGTAAAATCCTGCATCACAGTCTCCATAAATAAAACTTCAGTACAATTTTCTTAGTGCCACATTAAAAAGCTTTCAGTCAGAAGCAGACCATATCAATATATCATTGCTAGGTTTCTCTGAGAAAGACTGCATCTGGGAAGCATTGCTAGAATTGCATGAAGTAAACAGCTACATACAGATTGCGCTGCTTGGATGCTTTGAGAATAACTCATAAGCAAATTTAATTTCTAGATTTATCTGAGGTAGACAGCTACAAGTTGAATAACCTACTAGGATTGTTTGAGACAGTTATGTGTAGCTTGCATTTCTGGCTTTGTCTATGACAGCCATCTATGCGTGGACAGAGCTATTGAAGGTTATCAAACATTCCTTTTGCCAACCTTCAATTTTATGTAAAAATAATAAGCACAAACTGCATTCATCGAGAATGCATAACACTGAAACACTCCTTTGCAAACTTACCTAACAGCTAGCACAACCCCTAAGCCTATAATATAACATCTCTGCATTATCTCAAAACAAACTTTATAGCAAAATAATGCTTTATTTTTTATTTGGGAGCTTCAGCCTCCAAACCCTCCCAGTCTGGGGGCCTTCACTCCCCACCCTTCCTAAACTTAAAATACTAACCTTGTGATTGCACTACTGCAAAGATAAACGAAAGTCCAAATTCAATGAACCACTGTTGACATACTATAACAGAATGCACAAACAGTGATTACAACACAACAGTTTAAACAAAAAACTTTCCATTCATACATCTCTAACATCAGTGATGATTAAACTGCAAAGTCCATGCACATGTTACATACTATTATTGGCAACCTCAGTCTTAGTAATAGCATATTACCTTAAAAACAATGCTCAACAAAAACACACATCTCAACGTGCACAAGAAAACAAATAGGAATGCTTGACAATGTTCAATGACAGTGAGTAGACTCCACAGCAGGATTTGTTTTTGTCGTGCACAAGTTTATGGTCTGCAGTGTAGAGTTTGTTTGAGACAGCCATCTACATGTGGTTAACTTTAGTGGACTGACACTTTTACTAAAACTAAGGTACCCATTTTTTTAGCAGAAAACAGTGACCACTGGAGCACATTTGTAATGGAAACATGACAGCACTTTCCAGATACAATTACATTATGTAGTAATCTATAAATTATGCAACATCAACCAGAACTGAGGTAACTGCTTATCAGAAATCCCTTATTGAACATATTTTTATTGGAAAAACAGACAGATGTGAAGTCAGCGATGACACAATAAGGATTCAGCACATGATATTTCCAAAAACAGTAACAACACTGCATTTCCAACCCCTCTTTTGCCAAATTTCTTATTGCTAAATGCTAACTGAAATAAGTATATGTGGGGTCAGTACCTCCTAACCTGCTACCTTGTTATTCTTACTCTGAGTTTACATTATCTATAATTTGAGTTACACCAAGTCTTTTCATAGCTCTTAATGTGCTGATCACTCATAGAAAGTTGTAGGGCAGATGGATAACTTTTATTTTTATATATATGTCTTTTGCCTCCATGCCTGTTGAATATCAAAAACTTCTGATCAGACATACCCATTCCTTTCTCCCCCTGGGGCTGTTAACTGGGCTAAGGGCAAGATGACTTCAATGTGGGCCAACAGTCAGACAGCCATGAGGGTACTTTTTTATGCACTAGCATGTGACAACTGAGAGTGTTTGTGAGCTGGAGGACTGGTGATCTGCATCATTTCTGAGGCTTACAGTTCTATCCCCTGTGGATGCACACTCCTGCACATCCAAAATGAAGGCCACCACCCATCAATGTCCCCAAGATATGTATATGTATTTGTAACCCTGCTCCCTCATCTGAGGAGACATCTGTAATACATCCACCCATACTATTGTCATTGAGTGCCCACCCTGCTAATAAGATTTGGATCACCTGGCCAAAAGGCGAGGCTTTATCTCTCTACATTACTGGTGTTGACCTGGGCAGATGGATAAGTGATATAAAGTACCTCTGGATATGTAACAGCCCTGTAACACCCCTGCAGTGGCCCAGTAATCAATGAGCCTCAGTCCTCACCACTAACACCAGTGAGGGATGTGCACATTGGGAGGATGACAAGTACACACATAGTAAAGTACAATTTCCCTTAATAGCACACAGATATCACAGTCAGTCTGTGGCTGGTTTCTCTCTCTCTTTCCAGATCCCCAATAAGACTTCCCACTGTCACAGCTATAGTATTAAGATATCAGCTGAGTGGTCAAGCCAAAACCTCCAGCACCTTCTTTGTCCAATCAGTGCTTCATGTCCCTGCCCAAGTAGCTCACACACACACACACACACACACACACACACACACACACACACACACACACACACACACACACACACACACTTTGAGATATGATTTATATACAAACACATAGGCACTCCTGGGGAAGGCTGGCACAGGTTTACAAGCTACGCCCCCTTCTACCCAGACTATAAGGTAGTAATCACTGCCACCAACCAACTCTTTATCAGCTACTACAAGGCCCTTCCCAAAAAGTGACCAATTCTACTGTGCAATGTTACTATTATCCAAATGGTAAGTGTGACCAAACTAAGGCTATTCAAGAGTGGCCTTTACAGTATCACCAGATACATATGCAAGTACTCTAAGAGCTTAAATATCTCTAAACAAACCAGTCACAATTAAAAGGTTTAAATATATATAATAATAAATATGCAAGTCCTACTACCCTTACTCCTACTAGCCCTGACATCCCTTTCCTACACTACAGCCATACAAACTAACCTACCCTTAGACACCACCTCATTCCATAGTACACATACCGAAAGACACATCACCTTCCATATATGCTTTACAGTCTGTCCAACATTATTTTCCACAAATATTATGCCACACACACCCAACACCCATCTATCTACTACTATCAATAGGAAAGCAGTATACATATCACTCTCAAACCTAACCTATGTTATCAAACACATATTTAAACTCAGTATAAGACTCCTCATAGCTGGTGACATACACCCAAACCCAGGACCCTCCTTTACTAACCTTCCAAATAGAGCTCAATCTGATCTCCTAATAATTAATATCAACATAAGAAGTATTTCAAATAAACAAGTAGACCTACTGCTTTTATTTCTCACTAATCCCCTGACATCGTAACCATTACCGAAACATGGCTGAAACCACATATCACTAGAGATGAGATTCTATCACCAGGTTGCAACATCCTAAGACTAGATAGAACAAATAGGAAGGGTGGTGGAGTCGCAATTCTATTTAAAAATTAAATAAACCTCCAACCATTTCATACCCCTCTACCATCATTTCAAAATGCTGAAACCATAGGCTCTATTCTATCAATAAACAATGAGAAAAAAATTAACATCCTTTGTTGCTACATTCCTCCTGGAAATAAATCCCCAGCCATAGAAGAAATCCTTCAATGGTCGAATCAAAATTACCCTCAGGAAACAATTTTACTAAGTGACCTCAATACCAACTGGCAAACCTTCAGCTCCAAAAACCCTACCAACAGTATTAACCTCTACAACTTCACACAACTAATTCAAGACCCCAACAGAATAGATAAAAAAAAACATAAACAAACCATTATTGACTGGACACTAGTAAATACCCCCAAACATCACTATCAGGTAGGGTCCCTACCTGACATACTCAGTGACCATCTCCCTACTTTCCTCCTCAAGAAATGAACCAAAATCCCCAAACACATAACCTATAAAAACATCAGGGATGATCGTAACTTAACCCCAAACAAACTAAACAGCATTCTCCACCAATGTAACTGGCTCCCTCTAAAAACCCTACACCTAGATCAGGCCGTAGAATACTTTAATAATATATTTATCTCAGTTCAAATTCCATTACACTTTTAAGAAAGAGAAAAATCAAAGCAAACTATGCAACATGGTTAAGTAGGATACAAGAGTCCTTCTTAAAACCCGAGACAAGACCTGGAAGCAATGGAAACAAGACAACTCTGAACAAACCAAAGTACAAACAACTTAGGAACCTAGCCAAAATACAAACCAAACAGGAACAACAAAACTCCTTCCTAGGTATCTAAAACAAACACGCAAACAACCCCCAAAAGTTTTGGCATTCTATCAACTCATTGCTAAAACCTGGAACAATTGCTACCCCCACTCCCATCTCCCCATATACTAACAGCAAAGATATTGCCTCCCAGCTTAACTCTCACTTCATAAACTCAATCCATACTCTATCCAACCAGCTATCAAACACCAATACCTCATCTAACACAACCACTAGAAACACTCCTGACAATACTACCAACCCACCATCCTTCTCCCTCTCCCCAGTCCCTACATCAAAAATTAGAAACCTGCTCCACAAACTAAAACACACCACACTAGCTGCAGACAGTATACCCACTAACCTCCTAAGAATGGCAGCTGACTCTCTTTCTTATCCAGTATCAATCCTAATAAACAGGTCCATTCACAAAGCCTATGCACCACAACTATGGAAAATATCCTACATTATACCTCTTCACAAAGGAGGCAAATCTTACGATTTTTCCAACTGCAGGCCAATAGCTATTCTTTTCCCATTATCTAAGCTCCTAGAGAAATACATGCACTCACAAGTTATGCAATTCCTAGATACTAACAAGCTTCTCTCATCCACCCAATATGGTTTCCGTCCTCACCATAGTACAACTTCTGCTCTTCTCTCTTTCACCAACCTGGTTAATCAACATAGAAACAACAACAACGTTATATCTGCTACCTTCTTAGACCTCTCATCAGCTTTCGACATGGTCTCACACCCTAAACTACTGGACAGCCTTCATTCTCTATCCATTACTTCCTCTACCATCTCCTGGTTCAAAAGCTACCTATCAAACAGACAACAATCTGTACAATGGAATAATGAGCTATCCCCTCCTCTCCCTAACTCAATAGGAGTACCTCAAGACTCTATACTAGGCCCACTACTTTTCACGATGTTTACAAACAATCTATATACCTCCTCTAAGCAAGCCTCACTAATTCAGTATGCAGATGATTCCACTCTCATCTGTGCAGCTCCATCTGTCAATACCCTCCAACAACTAGCCCAGGAATCTTTCTCTGCTATTGAAAATTGGATCACCGACATCCAACTTATACTTAATCCCACCAAAACCAAACTTCTGCTGTTCACACCTAATGAAACAACCCCCCCCCTCCACACTTTTTCTATCTCATCTAGGAATGGCTCTATCATCTCTCCATCCACTAGCACAAAACTCCTAGGAGTTGAAATAGACAACAACCTAGCATTTGATCTTCACATAGCACAAACTATTCAAATGGTTCATAAGAAAATGGGAACCCTATACAGGCACAAAAACTATCTCACAGAAAAAGCACGCATCACTCTAGCTCAAACACACCTCCTATTGACACTTACTTATGCAGCACCTTTCCTAACCCACACTAACAAATCAGATCTGGATAAGTTAGAAGCATGCTACAACAAAATAGCTAATTTTGCCAACAATTCCCCCTTTAGAACTCATCACTGCCAAATACTAAAAGAAATTCAATGGCTTGAATTTCCTAACTTAGTATCTTACCAACAACTCACCTATGTCTTTAACGTCAGAAACCACCCAGACAAAACTCCATCCCTCAGTCATCTAATAACCTCCCACTCTTCCAGTTGCCCTCTACGCTCTTCCAATAAACCCCTCCTCAGTGTTACTACTGCTAACAACACTGCAGGAAAAGCCCTTTATTCCCACATCATAGCCAAAAAATGGAAATCTCCCCACCAATATAACCTCCACAACAACAAACCCAAACTTCAAAAAATCACTCAAATCTCATTTGGATTTGCCCATGTATCACATGACAGTCCCTATACCTTTCTTCTGTCTTCTATCAATCTACTCCAGTCTAAACATCACACTATATCTATGCACATTGAAATACTGACTCTTGTTATATATCATATTCTGCTCCCTTCTATACATACTAAATATTTAAGCAGTTCTTACTACCTTTGTAAAACTATCTCAAACTGTAACTTTTGTCCTGCTAAACCTGGTAACTACTGGGAACCAAACTCTGAATATATCTGTCTAAACCCTTTCACTGAACCCTTGTAAATATTTTTCAAAACTGTATCTTAGTCCTGCACTGCAAGTTTAACTATAGTTAACAAAGTAAAGAATAACTCTACTTGTAAATACATTTTGCGCTATTACCAGTTTTGTATGTATATCTCTAATTGTATAAATGTATGTATATCTCTAATTGTATACATGTCTTCTTAATTGTGGAGCTTTTCTCCCTGGGCCTCCACTGAAAATGGACCTGGTCCAGCTGGATTTTCCCGGTTAACAAATGTAAAATAAATAAATAAAATAAATAAAAGCACAAGACAATACTCAGTAACTCAACACAGTGACAACAGAGTTCAGACTCACAGCAAATATTTGAAAACAACATTGCAGGACAGTCTCACATAAATACAGAAAACATCTATACTGATCTTACTATATTCCTATCTATCTCTAAGAGAAACTATGTTCTAAATGTCTTACAAAGCAAGGCAAATACAAGTGCTGAATGGATGTTTACAGGTCCAGAGACAAATACAAAATGCACAGATTCACTCTCTGAGATAGTTCTTAAATAAATCACTACTAAACATTTCTGCTGGGTTATCTCAGACTGCATCATTCTTTGACACTTCTGCCTTCAGTTTCTAGGCTAAAGGAAACTTAAAAGTTTGCACCAATATGTCAAAAATACTTATCTCTTAGAAGCTTGCCTGGAACTGGAAGTCGTAAAATAGTAAACAGTTACACACTTTTACCTTTGAAACCCGTAATTATTTCTGTTTCCAGATAATAGAAAGAATTTCTAGCTGCAGACATTCTGTCTTCTAGCTGTGGTAAACACAATTGTAAAACTCTTTACTTGTCAATTTATTTTCTTAGAGTTTTGCAAGTTAACGTTGTTCTTTTCCAGTAGGGTACACTGTGGTTACATTCTTGAAGCTCAGCACATAACATACAGTTTTCTTACATTTGTAAGACAAACATACAAATCATATTACTATTCACGAATGACACAGAATTATTTACAAAATTTTAGCTATCTGGGCTGGCACCCTTTACAATGAAAGCCCAATGAAAATGAGTGATCCAGATGAACAAATAAAGTTAAAGGTGTGCTGCATCATATTGTAACCTTGTCACTGATTATAAGAAATGTAATAAATAAATAGCTAGATAGACAGACAGACAGATATAGAAAAGCATACAAACAGAAAAACTGAGATGTTTCCTCAACCCCCCCCAAAAAATATATATTGCACTTGTGAGGTGCATTTAAAGCTGAAAGTTGAAAAATGATGTTATCCAGTGTCACAGAAAATTAGCATGAGCAGAATCAGTCAAACAAGTAAACACAACACTAAATAATCAGGAATAATGTTTATATTAAAATAACTACAATATCCAACCTCCAGGTGTAAATCACAATGTGATGTCTGCACTGTCTGCACTGGTTGACATGACATTTACTTCATATGTGCACCTCTTCAATACGCTCCAAAGTACTGCCTAATGCTACATACTTCCTGAAATTACAGTTGGCTTTTCTCAGTCAAAAAAAACATCACTTTGTCGTGTCAGTGTTAACATGACCAGTTCTGAAAATAATAGGTCAATTACATATAGTTATACCCCTTCCACTCACCTTCCCAATATGACCAGGTATTAGCTGGAGTTAAGTAACTGATAACAGTTGCATTATGCTCAATCATGCACACAGTCTGGAGGCTAAAGGTCTGATGAATATGTATCTATTTTGATAAATAGTAGATGGATGAAAAAAAACTGTAGTAGATATATCTGCTAACCCTTCTATGTAGAAATAATCATCAACATCATCAGCCCCCTTTTTCCCATTTTTCTACATGGGGTTGGAGTATCGTGTAAACTGTCACCATCTCTCTTGATTCAATGCAACACTCCTGACTTCTTCAACACTCATGCCTGACTGTTGCAGATCTTCTTTCACATAATCCATCCACCTCTTTGCTGGATGTCCTCGTTTCTTCTTACCTTCTTCCTGTCTGTCCCAAATCTTCTTTACTAGATTGTCTTCTGCTTTTCTGCACATATCCAAACCACCGTGATCTGTTCTCCTTGATCTTTTCTGCAATTGGAGCTTCTTTGATGTCTGCTCTTATGTCCTAATTTCTTCGTCTGTCCCACAGTGTGCATCCTACCACCCTTCTCAGTCACTTCTTTTCCATCACCTCTAGCTTCTTTATCTGCTCTGCCTTTACTGCCCAGGTTACTGTACCATACACTAGTACTGGTCACACCATTGCACCACTGTCTTGCACACCTTACTTTTCAGCTTCTTTGGCATTCTTTTGTCATAGACTACACCTGACACTCTGTGTTAGTTGGCTGCAGCCTCTCTGATTCTAGCTTTGACCTCTTCATTCAAACTTCCCTTCTCCTCAACCATCCTTCCCAGATATTTGAAGCTATTCACTTGTTCCACTGTGTTCCCTTCTATCTCATTCTTCTTATTTCCCCAAATTTGCGGCCATTACCACTGTCTTATCTGTGCTTAATTTCATCCCATGTGTCTTCAGTTTTCCATTCTCCTGTCCTTTGCTGAAGTTCTAGCTCAGAGTCTGCCTGTAATGCCACATCATCTGCATACAGCAACTTTGTTAATCTGTCCCCTCCAACCTGTTTGCTAATGTAGTCCATCACCAGTATGAACAGCAGTGGGCTCAGAGCTGAACCCTGCTGTATCCCCACTCCCACTGGGAACCCCTCCATGAGGCTGAACACTGTTCGTACTTGTGTCATTGGGTCCTTGTACATAGCCTGCACTAACTCTACCAAAGTTTCTGGGACTTCAAACCACCGCAGTACTGCTAACACCAGCTCTCTTGGGACCTTGTCATATGTTTTCTCCAAGTCTAGGAATGCCCAGTTGGACTCTTTCCTCATCTCTAGCCTCTTCTCAACTATCTGTCTCACTGCAAACAGTGTGTCAGTTGTGCTACATCCTGATCTGAATCGGAAATGCTCATCTCCCATCTTACATTCTACTACTCTGTGTATCCATTTAAAAATAACCCTCATCATAACTTTCATGAAATATGATAGGAGTTTGATACCTCTGTACTGCCCACATCTATGGATGTCCTCTATGTCTTCTATGTAAAAATAATAATGATAAATAATAATAATAACAATAATAATAATAATTTCTCATGCTTGAGAAAGCATATTTGTCAGAGATTGCTGTAGATGGAAATAGAAGTTATCCAGAACAACAGCATTGCCAGGATTAATAATATATAACTTATAAATACAGAGGATAAACACTTGCATAAGGGATGTGAGTATTCATTGCCTATACAGAAAAGCATGCTTATATTTTTTAGTGCTACAGTTGGGTTGTCTTTTTTAGGAATCTTACATTCCTGAAGTTAATTTGGTGACCTACGCTTTGCGGATAATAGTAAGTGCTACTCAAGAACCATGTTCAGTGTGCGGGATATTCATATATCATAGTCACACACATACATGTTTAATATATTGGATAGTCATACATCCTAGTCATGCACATGACCAGTGTACAGGATAATCATACGTCACAGTCCTATGCATTTTTAATCTATTGGATAGTCATACATCCTAGTAATGCACATGCCCGGTGCACAGTATATTCGTACATCCTAGTCATGCACATGTCACAGTTTTTTAGCAATTAACCACTAGTCACAAGCCTAATGAGTACATATCTGCTCTGATATACTGCATCTAGAATAGTTCAGCATTAGTAAAATGTGACTTGCACAGCTGACTGTCTCCCATGCATAAGGCTTGTAAGAAGGGTGTGGTCCTTAGCCAATTTTCTTCTTTTCTGTTTGGTCAGTGTTCACATTACAAAAGCTGAAGTAGCTAAAAGGAGGTATTGTTTTAATGTAAAGAATATGCAGCCAGCTCACCTGCTAGAGTTAAATAACAATGTGCCAGCACTGTACAGCTTACAGTACAGTAAATATGGAGGGAAAGCACTTGCTGCAGGGAAACAAGAGATAGTGAGCCTCAGATTTTGTATTTCTTGTCATAATGTGATGTGTGAATTTGCTTTTTATATTCAGATATGTTTATAGTCCAATTTGCACCCACATATCATATACACATGCACACACTCACACAATCACAGCCACGCATGAATACCACATACACAGCTCAAGAAGGTGCAGTCCTTGACCAATGACTAGTGCTGCATCCTATTAAACAGAATTATATAACACTTTTCTGAGTGACTTCTCCTAGTTGCTTAGCTTTCACAAACATTGAGTTTTGTACTTTTCTGCATAAATCTGAACATCATGTGTCATTTCAGACTATTGGATACTGCTAATGAAGGTAGTGACCCACACCAGTAATTATAATCGTTCCTCTGATTTCAGTCTTGTGTGCAGCTCATGACAATAGTAATACTGTTTTTACATTGGTAGTGCTCCAGAGCTAGCTGTGCAGGTTACACATACTTCAGTGGCTGCTAAGGGTATAAACAGCTGAAAGGGAGTTAGTTCAAGGCACCCCTAGCCCTGCAAGTACCAAAGTGTCATAGGTGACTCAAATGACACAAAATGTGATGAAGACAATGACACTGTCAGCATCTATGTGTCCTTTCAGTGTTACCTGTGGGTTACCACAGCACATTGGGATGGAAAAGGATACCATCCCATGTCACTGCACTAAAGCCTGCTATGGGTGAAGGTTTGAAACAGGCATCATTCATTTACAGCATCTGATCACTTTGTACTCATATAAACACATTTGGGTACCTACCTGAATAATACCAAACTGTTTAATATCATCAGCTCTCACATATTTACTGCAGCACTAATTATTTCCCAGGCTAAAAGCATTAGTTCATGCCTCATTTTCTGTAGGATATTTTCAGGGTAATTATAGTAGCCTGTGATAATCTCTGGGGTTCCATTCTGAGGCAAATATTTTCCTTTAGGTCTTCTCCATATGAAGTCCAAAAGTCAATGTTCAAAGACTTAGGAAATGCATATCCTTAAAGTTGTACCCAGAAGAGCTTTAAAGAGAGTTTCTGTTCATTGGAGCTATATTTTAACATGTCTGAAGTTATTTAATGCTGTTTCATGGGGCAAACTGCTTTTAGAGTTTTGCTGTTGATATAGTGTGATGCAGTATAATTTTGAAAGCCACAACATTCATAAATGTGTTTTACTCTATTACATTATTTAAACACTTTTTTTCTGTAAGGTTACTCATATTCTGTTGTCAGATAAACCACACCAGTGAAATGCCAGTGGAATATAATGTCACATAAACTTCCAACACATCAACAACTTAATTAATGATGAGTGATAAAAAAAAGAAATGCAAAACTGTGATTGCAAATGGAAATAAATGTGTTACAATTGCAAATGCTAAAAAAATTCTAAACACTTTAATTTTACATGCCACCCCACACACCTCCTATCCAAGGAGAAAGGAGGAAACTACTAAATTGTATTACAATTGACCTCCTTCATTGACAAGAGTGCCCACAACACTTTTCACTCATAAGTGCATTTGTTGATAAAACTAATGGAATTCATGTATGTACATATGTATGAATGTATATGTATGTATATATAGATATAGATACATGTAAATGTGTGTTTGTGTGTATGTCAATGTATTCATTAATCCCAGTGCACAAATTCCTGAATGGCAAAAATCCAAAACATACTAACTGAAAACTCCCTTGCCCAAAAAAGCAAAACAGCAAATTCAAAATGGTACCGCTGCATGTACTCCGTTGTGTACATGTCCCAGTAATCTTTTGAGATTTAGGAACAGCCCTAACACAAGCTGCCTAGAGCTCTAGCACAAACATGTGTGCTGTCATTTAGGGCTATCTCCTCAGCCATGCTGAATGCTAATCAGGAAGTCTGAGGGAGAGGTACATGCTAATTAGCCATGTGCTCTCTTCCCTAGAAATGCCACCGGGAAAGCATCTACATGCCAATTGATTCAAGAAATCACTCCGCTGTGCAAATTAGCTTGCCCCACTACATTGAGGGGGGTGAGGACATCAATTGACTATGCTCAACAACTGAACAGAGAAGCACTACAGGGATCTGAGTTGTGGTGAGCAACTAGTCCCCAAGAATTACTCTAAATGTGGGTGCTATAATGGCACTGACAGCTGTACAGGGATCAGGGGTATGGGAACATTAGACATCAGGGATTACTCTAAACATATGTGCTGTAATGCACTGACAGCAGTACAGGGATTGGGGTAATGAAACACTAGACACCAAGGATTACTCTAAATATAAGTGCTGTAATGGCACTGACAGCTGTACAGGGATCAAGGGTACAGGAACATTAGACACCAGGGATTACTCTAAACATATGTGGTGTAATGGCACTAACAATAGTACAGGGATTGGGGTACCAGAACACTAGTCACCAGGGATCACTGTAAACATAAGTGCTGTAATGGTACTGACAGCAGTACAGAGAACAGGGGTATGCAGAAACACTAGACACCAGGGATTAGTCTAAACATAAGTGTTGTAATGGCACTTACAGCAGTAGAGGGATCAAGGGTATGGGGGAACGCTAGACACCAGGGATTACTCTAAACTTATGTGCTGCAATAGGACTGACAGCTGTACAGGGATCAGGGGTACTGGAACATTAGACACAAGGGATTAGCCTAAATATAAGTGGTATAATGACACTTACAGCAGTACAGGGTTCAGGGGTATGGAACAGTAGACACCAGGAATTGCTATAAACATATGTGCTGTAACGGCACTGACAACACTACAGGGATTGGGGTGAGGTGGGGGAAACACTAGATACCAGGGATTTCTCTAAATGTTAGTGCTGTAATGGGACTGACAGCTGGACAGGGATCAGGGATGGGGGGTGGTGACACTAGCCAGCATTGAAACTACCATGGTACCCCACAGTCTGAATTCCAGGCCATAAGCACAGGTCACCAAATCTGCCACCATTGGGTAAGGGGGACCTGAACCCTAAATTAGCACAGTGGGGTTCTTGAGCATTAGGGAAAAAGCAAGCCCACCTCAATCCTTGGGCGAGACAGAGGTGATGGTAGTTGGGAAAGAATACTTCAACAGTGAAGACACTTGAATATCCTACATTTATGGTAAATTGACACAACTGTACTACGTTCATTGTAATTCACCATTGCAGTAATAACAACATGGAAGGATTCCCAAAGCAATGGATTGGGAGGTTGGAAATATGTTATGCTTAAGTCAGATGGCCTTGCAAGACAGCAGAGCTGATGCTAGCCATGGTTCTGGAAAAGATAAATAGATTATAATGCTTAATAAAGGTGTTAGCAGATGACCAGGTGGCAGCTTCTGTGAATTCTTTGGTGGAACTTTTCCTAAGAAAGGTGGTAATGGATGCTGTGGCCCTATTGGAATGTGTTCTGATTTCAACAGGGACCTGTTTATCATGGTAGCAGAAATCAATACAGTTAGAAATCCACTTAGAAATAGTTTATTTGCTGACTGGTTTGCCCATTTTTTTCCTAACAAAAGCCACAAAAAGCTGGTCTGTTTTCCTTATATTCTCGGTCTTACCCAAGTAATATCTGAGCTGCCTATGAATATCTGTTAAAATATGTTTCACTTGTTTTGAGAGTTAAGAAAGAAAACAGGTAGGTTTACAGACTGGTTCAATGCGATTTCAGTGAAAACACTGGGCATGAAGGAGAGGTTTGTTCTGAGAGTGACCCTGTCAAGGTGGTAAATCATGAAAGGCTGAGTTCCCATTAGGACTTAGAAATCCAAGATCCTGCCAGCTGAGGGTATAGTCACTAGAAAGGCAGTTTTCCATGAAAGAAAGTTAAAGTTGGAAGCAGCTGTAAGTTCAAAAAGAGGCAGGGTAAGCGTAAGCTTCTTCAAAACCAAGTTGATATCCCAAGGGTGGGGAGGATCGGGCAGTTGGGGATGTGATCTTCTGGAAGGAATGAGGTGGATAATATACTTCAAAAATTGTTTCAAAAGGGGGGTTAGAAAATATAGGATTTGCAATAGTAGGCAGAGAGAGATGGCTAAGACATGGATTTTGATTAATGAATGAGAAAGATTGTGCTACATAGCTCAGTTAAATAGATTAGCGCTAGAAGAACTTTTGCTGAGAGTGGTAGCTGACCTTTGGAGTAGCGCCAAGCCATTTTGATAGATATGATTTCCTAGTAAGTGGTTTTCTAGCCTCTTTCAGAATGGCCAGGACATCCTTATGAAAGACTAGTCTTTGATGGGAAAAGATTATATTAGCCAGGCTATCAACCTCAGTGTTGAGGTGTATGATGATTCCTTTGTTCTGGGTTAACAGGTTTACTACCTTCTGGAGAATAAACATACTAGTGCCAGTGTTAACAACAATGGGGGCATAGATAACTTTGAGCAGTACAGAGGTATCAAACTCCTGTCACATTGCATGATTGTTCTGGAGTGGGTGATTGATAAATGAATATGCAGAGCAGTTGAAATTAAGATGGGAAATAATCAACTTGAATTCCAATCAGGATGCAGCACAACTTACCCAATATTTGCAGTGAGATAGATACTTGAGAAGAAGCAAGATATAAGGAAAGAATCCAACTGGGCATTCCTAGTCATGGAGAAACCATATGACAAGTTCCCAAGAAAGCTGATTGGGTAGTCCTGCAGTGGTTCAGAGTCCCAGATACATTAGTAGAATTAATATAGGCTATGTACATGGATCCAATGACTTAAATATGAGCAGTGTTCGGTCTCACAGTGGGATTCCCGGTGGGACAGGGTATGCATCAGGGTTCAGTTCTGTGATCATTGCTGTTCATACTGGTGATGGATTACATTAAAGAACAAGTCAGAGGGAACAGATCAACAAAGGTACTGTAGGCAGACAATGTGGCATTACAGGCCTACTCTGAGCAAGAACTTCAGCAAAGGATAGGGGAAATAGAATGCGAAACTGAAGGCACATGGGAAGAAACTGAGTACAGATAAGACAACTGTAATGGTAGCAGATGGAGAAAATCAGAAGAAGCTGAAAACTGAGACAGAAAGGAAAATAGTGGAACAAATTAACAGCTTCATGTATCTGGCAGGACTCGGCCTCTCAACCAATCAGGGACAAATTTGAACAGAATCAGGGAAAAGTCAAGAAAAAATCAGGGACAATCAGGGACACTTTTAAAATATTAGTGCTATTAAGTTGAAACATTGAGAGAATCAGAGCATATGAATTAATACACCTTTTCTGAAGTAAATGAAGTGTATAACTCTTAATTATTGTCATTATTCATTAAATGTAATTCACCACCTTTCTGCCCAAAGTCACTAGTTTTAGGAGGGATTCAGAGGGACAGAGACAAAATTTGAGTCAAAATCAGGGACGTCCCTGAAAATTAGGAACAGTTAAGAGGTATGCAGGAGTGGTTGAGGAGAATGGATGTCAGAATGAGGAGGTCAAACGTATAATAAGTTACAGTAAGTTACAGTAATATGGGTGGTGCAGTGGTTAGAGCTGTCACCTCACAGGAAGCAGTTCTCTGGTTCAATTCTCAGCTGAGGTGCTTTTTGTGCGGAGTCTGCATGTCTGCCCTGCATTAAAGTGGGTTTCCTCTGGGTGTTGCGGTTTCCTCCCACATTCCAAAGACATGCATCTGGAGTGTTTCTTTCTGGGCCTCCACTGAAAATGGGCTCTGTCCCAGTTGGACTTACCCAGTAAACAAATGTCAAATAAATAAATAAAATAATAAGAGGGATAGCAACCAACTAGCATAGAGTGTCAGTGCTAGTATATGGCAGAAGAATGCCAAAGAAGCTGGGTATGGTACTGAAACCTGAGCAGTAAAGGTCCAAACAGTTGTGAAAGCCAGTGGCGATGGACATGAAGTGTCTGAGATGGGTGGAAGTATGCACACTGTGGGACAGACAAAGAAAAGAGGACATAACAGCAGAAGTCAAAGTAGCTTCAATTGCATAAAAGGTCAAAGAGAGCAGATTATGGTGGTTTGGGTACATGTACAGAAAAGCAGATGACAATCTGCTGAAGAAGATTTGGGGTAGACAGGAAGAAGGCAAGAGGAAACAAGGGAGTTCAGCAAAGAGGTAGATGGATTTTGTGAGAGACCACTTGCGACAGTCAAATGTGTCAAAAATGGTAGGATAGTGTCATTGAATAGGTAGAGATGGCGACAATTTCCATGACATTACTAACCCATGTAGAAAATGGGAAATAAAGGGGTTCATGACGATGATGATGAAGCAGTCAAGGTTCCTGGCTCCTCAGGCTATGGACCAAGGGAAACCAATGTTGCTTTGGTCAAAAGGGTGCTGTGAGGCTCACCGTTTGTCCTTCCTCCCTGATTTTTAGTAGTAACCTGGGAGGACAGGTATGGGAAGAAAGGTTTAGGGAAACCTGAAAGAAGAAGGGCTACTACTGTCTAGACCCTGTTGTCTTTGGCCCTTGTGCAATACTTCCTTAACTGCCTTTTTTCTCTTCTGGCAAAAATGTCTATTTCTGGAACACCCCATTTCTGCATAAGCTTTAATAAAATTATTTATTTATTTAACATTTGTTAATGGGGAAAGTCCGACTTGGAAAGAAGCCAATTTTCAGCAGAGGCCTGGAGAGAAACGCTCCAGATGCATGTCTTTATAATGTTGGTGCGAACCAGAGCACCAGGAAGAAACTCACACGAATGCAGGGAGGACATGCAGACTCCGCACAGAAGGCACTCCAGCCGAGAATTGAACCAGAGAACCTCTTGATGTGAGGCGACAATGTAGGTCTGTCTCTGAACTGCTAAGGTTTTCTGCTAGATTGTTTATCTCTCCCAGCAGGTACTGTCTGATGAGATGTAGACTCGTGGACTGAGCTACTTCACAGAACTGCATGACTAAGTAACACAGAGGGTATGAGTGTGTACCTTCTTGTTTGTTTATGTACCAGACCACTGTGGTGTTTTCTGTCTTTACTAAGAGAACTCCTATTTTTCAAAGTTCATTTAATGTGATCATGCCTTTGAGAGCTGCCAGCAATTCTTTTTTTTTTGGTTTGTGAGTTCTTATAAAGGTTTAGTCTCATTTTTCAAGGACCTGGAGACCACTTGAATGTGTGACCCAGGTCAGATGTGAGGCATTTGTTGTTAAAATCTATTTTTCTGGCAGTATTTGAAAGGGCCTGCCTTTTATTCAGTGTGTAAACTTGGATCCAGCACACAAATTCTTTTTTTTAGGCATGGGAGAAGTTGTATTTTGTGGCTGAGGGAATGTCTGTGTTGACATCATGCATTTTTGAGATACTATTGAGTCTTCTTTCTGTGCAGTCTGGCCAAGGAAATCATCAGAATAAATGGCTGTCAGGACTTCCCTGTATGCTATAAATGGTTGGCTCACAAGGAATTGAAAGTACAAGATTAGAAAGGTGGCTCTTTAGCCCATCAGGAAGGCCATTTATCTTTTTGAATCTAGCAGGATGCCCAGGAGCACTAGCTTGCATGTGGGAGTCAAGTTTGACTTCCCTACATTGAGTGTGAAACCCAGATTTGAGCAAATGGCCATGGGCAGGTGAATGGATGACTGTAGTTCCTCAAAGGATCTAGCCTGAGTAAGGCAATCATCTAGATAGGGAGAAATTTTAATGCCCTTTGTCCTACAGAAGGCGATTGCTGCAGTCAGACACTTTATGAAAACTCTGAGCACATTAGATAAGCTAAATTTGTGGTCCAAATGGAGAGATGATAAACTTAGCAAGCAAAGGAGAGTAGTATTGTTAGAACTGAATTCATCCTGTAGTCATGTTGAGTACCTTCATGAGGTGGACCCTGTTTTTACAAAATCTCACCAAGACGACACTATGTAAACTGTATTTTGTATAGCATATATTATGGACAGAAGTAGGTTAAAAATTTAAAAAGACAGCTGGGTGCACAAGTCCAAGGATAAAAAAAGTGCCTAATCCTGGTAGCCACACTGGTGCCAGGACTAGAAAAAAATGACAAGACACCAACACATTCCTAAAAAATTGGATTAGGCTAGGCTCAGGGAGAGGATGGCCCCCCCCTGTTGTAGAAGGAAGTAGTAGTAAAAAAAAAAAAAAACACAAAAACTGACAGGCCAAAGAAGAGCCATAATGATGATAGAGTGGACTATTGAGGATAAGAAGGAAATTATGTATTGTTACTGTTAAGCAAGAAGCCCAGAATTTCCAGACAGAAGATATACAAAAGGTTTAAGAGATAAATTGGAGAGAAAAACACTTGTGCAATAAAATTGGTCAAAAACTTCAAATGCAAATTTGTGTTTATTAATACAACAGATTCATGGAAACCATTACATAGACCAAGAAACCCTGGGCCATTTGGAAAAAGAAGTGACCCAGGAGGTGAAAAAATATAAAAAACAGAATTTAGAGATTTTTGAAAGGTTTAACTAGAAATGTGGACATGGCAAAGAAAGAGAGATCTTATATGGTACAATATCTACACAAAGTGGAAAACAAATTAATCAATACAAAAAAGCAGCTCCAAAGATATATGAAGAGAAATACAGATAAAGGCACCCAGATATTGAAAATTTCACAATACAAAAAATAAAATCACAAAGGGGAATGTAGAACAGATGATTAGTAAAGTAAAAGTTAAAAAAAATAGAAGATGAAGTTATGGAATACCTGTGAATTGAAGGGTATAGTATAGAAAGTCTGACACAGGATATGTTACAGCATGATGGAGCAATGAATCCCCTAAGTAAGGAGAAACAGGAAGAGCAGGAGATATCTGAAGAAGAAATATGGACATGGGAAAGAAAAAGAGATTTAATATGGTGCAATATTTATGCAAAAGAGAAAGCAAAACTAATCAATACAAATAAAGCACCAACAATATTTGAAGACAAGATGGAAGGGAAGTAAGGCCAGGTGTTTAGGAAACGGGTTCAAATTGTTCTATCATGGTGTGGATGGCAGGAGAAATGGGGTAGGGGTTATACTAAAGGAACAATATGCCAAGAGTGTTTCAGACGTGAAGAGAGTGTCTGACAGAGTGATATTTATGAAGCTCGAAATTGATGGTGTAATGATTAATGTTGTTAGTGCATATGCTCCACAAGTTGGGTGTGCGATGGATGAGAAAGAGAAATTTTGGAGTGAGTTGGATGAAGTTGTGGTGAGTGCACCCAAGGGTGAGAGACTAGTGATTGGAGCATGTTGGTGAAGTGAACAGAGGGGATGAGGAAGTGATGGGTAGGTATGGTGTTAGGGAGAGGAATGCAGAAGGTCAGATGATTGTGGATTTTGTGAAAAGGATGGACATGGCTGTGGTGAATACATATTTTAAGAAGAGGCAGGAGCATAGGGTGACATACCAGAGTGGAGGAAGATGCACACAGGTGGATTATATCCTATGTAGGAGGGCCAGTCTGAAGGAGATTGGAGACTGTAAAGTGGTGGCAGGGGAAAGTGTAGTTAAGCAGCATAGAATGGTGGTCTGTAGGATGATGTTGGTGATCAAGAAGAAGAGGAGTGTGAAAGCAGTGCCAAGGATTAAATGGTGGAAGTTAAAAAAGGGTGATTGTGAAGTGGAGTTTAGGGAAGAGTTAAGACAGGCACTGGGAGGCAGTGGAGAGTTAATGAATAGCTGGGTAACTACAGCAGAACTAGTAAGGGAGACTGCTAGAAAGGTGCTTGGTGTGACATCTGGACAGAGGAAGGAGGACAAGGAGACCTGGTGGTGGAATGAAGAAGTACAGGAGAGTATACAGAGGAAGAGGCTGGCAAAGAAGTGGGATTGTCAAAGAGATGAAGAAAGTAGATATGAGTATAAGGAGATGAGGCGCATGGCAAAGAGAGAGGTGGTGAAAGTTAAGGATAAGGCGTATGGAGAGTTGTATGAGAGATTGGACACTAAAGAGGGAGAAAGGGACCTGTACTGATTGGCTAGACAGAGGGACAGAGCTGGGAAAGATGTGCAGCAAGTAAGGGTGATAAAGGATAGTGAGGGAAAGGTACTCACAAGAGAGGAGAGTGTGTTGAGTAGATGGAAAGAGTATTTTGAGAGGCTGATGAATGAAGAGAATGAGAGAGAGAAGGTTGGATGATGTGGGGATAGTGAATCAGGAAGTGAAACAGATTAGCAAGGAGGAAGTAAGGACAGCTATGAAGGGGATGAAGAATGGAAAGGCTGTTGGCCCAGATGACATACAAATGGAAGCATGGAGGTGCTTAGGAGAAATGGCAGTGGAATTTTTAACTAGATTGTTTAATGAAATTTTGGAAAGTCAGAGGATGCCTGAGGAGTGGAGAAAAAAGTGTTTTGGTACCTATCTTTAAGAATAAGGGTGATGTGCAGAGCTGCATTAACTTTAGAGGGATAAAATTAATCAGTCACAGCTTGAAGTTATGGGAAAGAGTAGTAGAAGCTAGGTTAAGAAGGGAGGTGATGATTAGTGATCAGCAGTATGGTTTCATGTCAGGAAAGAGCACTACAGATGCAATGTTTGCTCTGAGTGTTATTGGAGAAATACAGAGAAGGTCAGAAGGAGTTGCATTATGTCTTTGTAGACTTGGAGAAAGCATATGACAAGGTGCCTAGAGAAGAGTTGTGTTATTGTATGAGGAAGTTGGGAGTGGCAGAGAAGTATGTAAGAGTGGTACAGGATATGTACGAGGGTAGTGTGACAGTGGTGAGGACTGCAGTGGGAGTGACAGATCCATTTAAGGTGGAGGTGGGATTACATCAAGGATCAGCTCTGAGTCATTTCTTATTTGCAGTGGTGATGGACAGGTTGACAGATGAGATCAGACAGGAGGTCCCGTGGACTATGATGTTTGCAGATGACATTGTGATCTGAAGTGAGAGTAGGAATCAAGTTGAGGAGACTCTGGAGAGGTGGAGATATGCTCTAGAGAGCAGACGAATGAAGGTCAGCAGGGCTAAGACAGAATATATGTGTGTAAATGAGAGGGAGGGTAGAGGAATGGTGAGGATGCAGGGAGTAGAGTTGGTAAAGGTGGACGAGTTTAAGTACTTGGGATCAACAGTCCAGAGTAATGGTGAATATGGAAGAGAGGTGAAGAAGAGAGTACAGGCAGGGTGGAATGGGTGGAGAAGAGTGTCAGGAGGGATTTGTGACAGACGGGTACCAGTAAGAGGGAAAGGGAAGGTCTACAAGAGGGTAGTGAGACCAGCTATGTTATATGGGTTGGAGACAGTGGCATTGACAAAAAGGCAGGAATCAGAGCTGGATGTGGCAGAGTTAAAGATGTTAAGATTTGCACTCGATGTGTCTAGAATGGATAGGATTAGGAATCAGTATATTAGAGGGTCAGCTCATGTTGGACAGTTTGGAGACAAAGCAAAAGAGACGAGATTGCATTGGTTTGGACATGTGCTGAGGAGGGATGATGGGTATATTGGGAAAAAGATGCTAAGGATGGAGCTGTCAGGTAAGAGGAAAAGAGGAAGGCCTAAGATAAGGTTTATGGACGTGGTGAGAGAGGACATGCAGGTGGTTGGTGTGACAGAGCAAGATGCAGAGGATAGGAAGAAATGGAAAGAGATGATCCGCTGTGGCGACCCCTAATGGGAAAAGCCAAAAGATGATGATGATGATGATTATGATGATGATGACAGGCAAAGCCATCCGGATATAGAAAATTTTACAATACAAAAAGTAAGAAAACAAAGGGGGAAAGTAGAAAGGATGATTAGTAATGGAGAAAATGAAGAAATTGAAACTAAAATTAAGGATACCTGTAAAGTGAAGGATTTAATGTAGAAAATCTAACCCTGATAACATCATATCATGATAGAACAATGAGTCCATAAATTAAGAAGAAAACAGTGGAGCAGAAGGCATCTGATCACTTGCTATATGAAGATACTTTGGAGCCTTGGGTATGAAACCAGTACATATATTCAGCTGGAGTTGCACAGTAAGGGAAGGAACAAGAAACTGTGGCAACTCTGATCCAGTCAATGTTGTTCAAAGGTTCATAGGTTGGTACTAGGCTATCGGCCCTAGGGCCTATACAAGTCTAGTCATAACAATTCCCTGGCTATTTCTTCCCACAGTAATTACTTCCCTGGACCCCTGTCTAGCAGGGCGACTAACATTATCCCTGGGGTGAATTTCCCATCCAATCATCAAGGCTCCTTTTGAAGAGGGCTAAAGAGGAGCTCTGCTTGACATGTATGGGCAGTCTATTCCAGGGTCTGGGGAGTCTCTGGGTCAGGAACCTATCCCTCCAGCATGTTTTGTTCATTGTGATGGCAAAGTTTAGATCCCTGGAGCATGTGTCTCTGAGGGATTGGGATTTCTTTAAGTGTAGCATGTCCAACAGCTCTGGGTTTGACATAGCCTTGTATATTAAGCAGAGATCGCCTCTGAGTAGACGATATGTGACAGACTATAGGTGGAGTTTTTTTAGACGGTCAGCATAGGGCATCTGCTTTAGGCTTATGATTCTTAGTGAGGTATTTCTGCGGCCTTTCCAGTTGTTGCAGATGTCTTGAGAGGTACATACCAAATGGGACATTGTATTCTCTAATGGGTCTAATGAGGGATGAGTACAGTGGGACAATGACCTACTTTTTTTCTGGATGAAAAGCACTTAGTGATGAGGTGTGCCACATAGAATGATTTCCTGACTGTTGTGGCGATGTGGTTATCGAAAGTGTGACCACTGTCCACCTATGTCCCTAAGTCTCTTATCACAGTTTTGGTGTTTAGTGTACTGCCACCTATGTGGTAATTCACGGGTACATGTTTTTTCCCAAAGGGGGTAACTATACATTTCTTGGCATTGTGTTTGAGCCCATGGCTCTGGCACCAAGCATCTGTTTCTGTAAGGCCCTTTTGTAGAATATCCACATCATTTGGGGATTCAATAATGGCTCCCAGTTTGCAGTCATCTGCAAACTTTGTTAGCCAGAGTCCCTTAGTGTTGTCCAGTAGTTCAGAGAAGTAGATGCCAAACAAGAGCTGTCCCAGGACTGAAACCTGAGGTACTCCACTTGTCACTTGTCTGGAGCTGGATTTGGAGTCGGCTACTTTTACAGTGTGGGTTCTGTCAGTAGGCCAGTTGGCAACCCATCGAGTGACGTAGGGATTAATGCCCAGCTTAGTAAATTTATCTATGATTCCAGAGTGGAGGATGGTGTCGAAGGCCTTGTTGAGGTCCAGATAGGCAGTGTGGACCACCTTACCCTTGTCCACAGCTCTGGAGACTGATTCAAAGAAGTCAATCAGATTCAGGAGAGAAGATCAGCCCTTCACGAACCCAAACTGCATGGGGTCCAGTGTTTGAAGGTTGCCAATGCCTTTGTTTATAAGTACCATGATAATACGTTCCATGGCCTTGCAGATCAGGCTCATCAGACTAATGGGGAGGGAGTTCCCCGGATCCAAAATGGATCCCCCCTTGTGGAGTGGGATATCGGTAGCTGTGCACCACTCAGTGGGCACGAAGCCTGAGGTGAGGCTATGATTAAACATGACACTTAGGTGAGGTGCCAGTTCATTTTGTTGTTCATGTATTACACAGCCTCAGATGTTGTCTGGTCCCATGGATGCTGTATTCTTAGCATTGGAGAGTGCGTTTTTACCTGTGTGACCGGTATTACCGGAATTTGGCAATCTTTTGGTATTGAGATGGGCCCTTTAGGGTGTGAGAGGAGGGTGAAGTTTGCACTGAATCGATCTGCCAGGATATTGGCAATATCCTTGAGATCAGTATATTTAATGCCATTCTGTTGCAGCTCAGAACAGATCTGAGCATTGCCATTTAGATTTTTGACATAGTTATAGAATGTCTTGTGGTTGTCTTTGGAATCTTCAGCAATTTTATTTTTGGAGTGATGGGCCAGTGATTTCCCATATGAAAAAGCAATGGATGACACAGGATGAAGCTGAAGAGAATATGGCATGTGAAGATTTTTTTTGGAACTTTCTTTAGAATGCCCGCAGGAAATGGAGTAAAAAGAATGCACCCTTAGTTTAGAAGAAAATGAAATAAGGGAAGAGTTGCTTGGTTTAATACAGATGGATAGGCATATTAAGATCAATGAAAGACTACAGAAAGTCAATAAGAACCAGAATGTTAGAAGTTTGATAAAACAAATGTACACAGTAATCAAGACCGTTCATTGAAATTCATGCAATATAACAGAAGTAAATAGGATATATTATGGTGCAGCTAAATTAATAACAGATAAAGTGTTGCCACAAAAACACAGGGTAGCAAGGGAAAGGAAGGGGAGAAATCAAATGCCATCATGGAAGTATCAAACAGAGAAAACTATAAAGCAATTAAGACAAGAAGTGTCACTGTTAGGAGAGTACAGAAGAGGGAACAGATCAACAAAAGTAGTCAGAAAGATAGATGTGATAAAAGCAATGCACTTTATCAGAACAGACCAGGATCTACCATGCTCTAGTCCAAATAATAAACTAAAGATAGCAGGACAGGCAGAAAAACTTAAAAGATAGGCAGATAAATACAGAGGAAAAGTACAAAATAAGCAGTTTATTGATGACCCAAAAAGGTTTTGTAGAAAATTGGGAAACAAAGCAAAAGGAATAGAAATACCACAGAAAAAGAAGAAATAGACACATTTTGGAGAAATATCTATGAAAATCCTGTGGAGCATAACAAAGATGCTGAATGGATAGAAGAAGTAAAAGGAAGAATAAGAAGTTCAAATGTACAGGATATGAAATGGAATGAACTAATGACAAGAGAAATTGAAACATAATTTAGAAAAACTCCTAGATGGAAAACCCCAGTCCCAGATGCAGTACCTAACTTCAAGCTAAAAGTATTAACATCTTTACATGAGTAAGAACTATTTATATGATTGCCCCAAACAGATGTCAGTCTGGTTAACAACAGGAAAAAAATGATACTCCTTCTTAAGAGTGAACCTGCAAGATATCCTAAAAACAATTGACCAATAACTTGCCTTCCAATGATGTATAAACTATACACTGGAATTGATGCCATCAGAGTTTACAGTCATTTTGAAGAAAACTCAGTCATGGCAATAGCACAAAAGGCTAACAAAAGAAAGTTATATGGATCAAAGGATCAAAGGATCATTGTTGTTAAATAAAGTCATAATGGAGAATTGTAAAAAAGGGGATGAATATGAATATGGCATGGATGGGCTACAAAAAAGCATTTGACAGCATCTCACATTCATGGATAAAAGAATGCTTACAAATGTATAAGATACACCCTATAAACTGATCGATTACATTACAGTGACTATGAAACAGTGGCAAACCACTTTGCAGCTAAACCATGATAAAGGGCACATTATTATCATAGGGATAAACAATTCAGAGGGCGATATTACATGGTGACTCTTTGTCATCGCTGCTCTTTTGTCTTGCCCTTAACCCATTAAAATGTTTACAGATTAGGTCATGGTTACAGTTTGGCTCCCAGAAACAACAATGTGCAAAGATTTCCCATCTTGTTTTTGTTGATGATTTAAAACTGTAGAGTTCATCAGATGAGGAACTGAAAGCACAACTGCAAGTGGTCTAAACTTTTTCAGATGATGTATGAATGTCATTTAGTCTTCATAAATGTGCAAAAGCAACCTTTAAATCAGTGGAGCACCAAGAAAATATCAGTCTGGGACAGGAATGTGATATAAAAGATCTTGAGCAGGATGGAGTGTATGAATATTTGGGAACCGATGAAGGATCAACAATAAAACATGAACAAATGCTAATCAAACTTGGTAAGGAATATTTTAGAAGACTAAAGTTAATATTGAAAATAGCCCTGATGTCTAGGAACAAGCTACAGACCAATTTGCTCTTCCTGTTCTAACTTACAGTTTTGGGATGATTGACTGGCCCCAAAAGGTATTGGATCAGTTGGACATTATCCTTATCAAATGATTTATAAAAAACAGTGTATACCAAGATTATATATTGCCCATTCTGAAGAAGATATGGGTCTCCTTGAAATTGATTACTCACATAGATCTGCAGTTGTGGGACTGCATATGCATCTGTTGCCTCACAAGATCCAAACACAGTAAAAGTTTTGAAGCATGAGGAGAACAAGTCTAAGATGACTTACCTGCGTAATTTAGCAGAAGCATATCAGTGTCAAGTGGGAATGGAAATCAGGCAGCAACTGAATGTGCCAAAAAAAAAAAAAGAAAGAATGTATGGTGAATGATCAGATGAGAAGCAAAAAATGTGGAAAATGCATAAATATAATTGCAAGTACAGAAAACTCCTGGGACAACCTCATGCTGATTAAGATCAAATGCACGAATAGTTAAAGAAAGGTGAATTTTAGACAAAAGATGAAAGGTTCATATAGATGGCCCAGGATAGTGGACTGCTTACACGTTGGTTTAAAAGGTCCACTGAACAAGTGGGAAAAGCAGACAAATGCAGGTTTTATAAAACAGAACTAAAAACAGTCACACATCTTGTTGCTGGGTGTGATACACTAATGGCAGAGGGCCTATATACTGAAAGGCACAATAATGTGGCATGGGGATTATGCAAACATTAAAATACGGAAGTAGCTGAGAAGTACTGGAAACATGAACCACAAACCATTCAAAAAACAGATGCAAGAAAACCAGATATAGTAGTCCATGGAAAGAAGACAAAAGTAGCATTGATCATCAAAATCGCTTACACCCAGTGACTACAGTGTCTTATCTACAGAGAGACACAAAGTCATAAAATATCAGGATTTGCAGGCAGAAATGAATGCAATGTGGAAAAGGATACCCAGACAGTTCCAATAGTAGTAGGAGCAATAGGTCTCATAAAAAGAATTTACAGTTGTACTTAGATATGTTACTGATGCATATAATTCTGTATGAGTTGCAGAAGGGGTCAATTTTGTGCACTTTTGGCAAACATCAAAGATTTAAACAACACTAATTTTGTGAACTTTAATCATACTTTCACTTAGGAATGGGGTCCATCATGGCATTAGAAACCCCAAAGACTTACAGAAATTAAAATCAGAGAAGAAAATTGATAATTTATTTATTTATTTATTTATTTATTTTACATTTGTTGACCGGGTTAGTCTAACTGGATACATGTCCATTTTCAGTAGAGGCCCGGGGAGAAAAGCTCCAGCAAAAATACAAAGATCACATTCAAATTTGAAAATAAAAATGACATTAACATTGAGGGTTACATCATCAACATTAACAACGTTTCAAAAAACACTAAGGAGAGTCAAATATAGGAGATTGTAGTCATGACTAACAATAGTAGTAATTAAGTAAGAAGGTTAGTATATAGTGAGATGTATGAACATGATAATGGATCAATTTAATAAGATTTTGAGAGTAAAAGATTGTTTAAGGGTAGACAGTTAGTCAGGATTTGTACAAGAACAAGTGGTTACTGAAGAATAGTTTAAGGTTAGTTTTACATAGTGGAAGAGAGGTCTGGGTTGTAAGGTCATGTGGTAATAGATTCCATAATTTACCAACTGAGTTAGAGAATAGGGAGTCACCTGCTAAGTTTTTTGATAGGGTAGTGTGAATCAGCATTTTGTTGGAGGAGCGTAGATTCTTCAGGTTCTTATATGGCATTATGAGGGTGGAAAGAATTGGGGTGTTATTGGGTTGATGTAGGGCTTTATGAGCTAATACAAGTTGGTTAAATTGTAGCTGGTGGGGGAGTTCAAGCCAGCCTAGTTGTTTTAGGTTCTGACAGTGATGAGTCCTATATGGGGAATTTTTAGCGAATCTGGCTATATTGTTATATGATTTAGACAGTTTGTTAAGGTTGTTTTTAGAAAGATTGGTATAAATGGGGGAAGCATATAACAGAGTAGAGATTAAGTGGGTTCTTGCTATTGCGGTCCTGGCTTCTAGAGTAAGGAAAGGTTTGATTCTATAGAGGGATCCAAGTTTTCTGTTAATAGATTTTATTGTAGTATTTATGTGTGCATCAAAATTTAGATGGTTATCAATTGTAATTCCTATGAGTTTGGTGGTAGGGTCTGGAGAAATGAGGGTACCATTGCTGGATATGAGTGTGAAATGAAGAGGAGTAGACAAGTGGGAGGGAGTGAAGAGCAAGAGTTTAGTTTTTTTAGGGTTAAGTAGAAGACAATGGTTAGAGAACCATTGTTCTATTGTGCTGAAGGCTTTTTGTGTGAGATAATGAAGTTTGGTTTGGGAAGTGCTTGAACAGATTATAGTGGAGTCATCTGCATATTGAATGCAGGTAGAAAGTGGAGTAGAAAGATGAAGGTCGTTTATGAAAATGGAAAACAGTAAAGGACCTAATATGGAGCCCTGGGGGAACACCTAGGGAGGTGGGAAGAAGGTCTGATAGGTGGTTTTGCCAGAGAACTGCCTGATGTCTGTTTTCGAGGTAGGATGTAAACCAATTCATAGCAGGAGTATCAAGAGAGAGGGACTTCAATAGGAGGAGAAGTTGGTGATTAACCATGCCAAAGGATTTTGATAGGTCAACAAAGAAAGCAGAGGTAAGGATATTTTTGTTGCGATTATTATTGACACAGTTAGTAAAGGCTGTGGTGGTACTATGGAATGGCCGGAAGCCATGTTGACAGTTAGCTAGGAGATTATGATGGAGTAGGTGGATTAGTAGTTGTTTGTGTATACACTTCTCCATTATTTTAGCAAGTGGGGAGACTAGTGCAATGGGGCGGAAGTTTGAGAGATCAGTGAAGTTGCCACCTTTGTGAAGAGGGATAATATAAAAGATTTTCCAGATTGATGGTATAATGCCTTCTTTTATGGTTCTATTGATCAATATGGAGATGGGGTAGGCAATAGCTTTGGCTCCTATTTGAAGGAATTCTGCTGGAAGTTTGTCAGCTGAGGGGGTAGTAGGTTTTAATTTTTGGAGTAGGGAACAGATATAGGATGTGGATATAGGTTCGAGATGGAATAGTGGGGGAAGAGTGGAGTTAGGAATGGGCAGTTTAGAGATGTTAGGGGTTAACTGGTTAGCTAGATTTAGTATAGAAGTAGTAAAGAACAAGTTGAAGTCATTTGCTGTTTGTGTTGGGCAATCAGGGTTGGAGCCTAATGGATTAGGTGTGGGTGTTTTGCCTGGGGATAGTAGTGTATTAATAGTATTCCAAACTTTTTGTGGTTGTTTAAGGGATGATTGCTGTAATTGGATGTAAAAGTTCTTTTTATCTTGTAGGATAGCTTTTTTTGTTATGTTTCTTAGTTGTCTAAAGGTTTGGTGATCGGAACTATTCTTTGTGGAACGCCATTTTTCCCAAGATTTATTTCTACTATGGATTAGTTTCTTAGTATGAATTGAGAGCCATAGAGCTGGTTGAGTTTTGATTCTAACAGAGCGTATTGGGGCGTGATGGTCAAGAATTGCTAGGAAAGTGTTGTTGAAGTGATTGACTGCCTGATTTATGGGTAGAGTTTTAAGAGGTGACCAGTTACATTGCTTAAGATCGGTTTGGAACAGATTGGGGTCAAAATGATTTTTGGTTCTGATCGTTCTAATGGTAGTTGGGATAGTAAGATTTGTTTTGTGTCTGATAATATATATTAGAGAGTGGTCGCTGAGGTCATCTGGGAGGGTTCCTGTTGTATATTTTTCATGTGGGCTATTTGTTAGTATCCAATCCAGGATGCTTTCTTTATTATTAGGTTTATTTGTTCTGGTTGGGGAGTTTATAGTTTGTGAGTAACCATACAGGTTGATCAGAGTGGATGGATTAGTTTGGGTACATAAATTCCAGTCTATGTTAAAGTCTCCTAGGATTATGGTTTCCTGTGGGAGGTATGTAGAAAGGCAGTTTAATATGTCTTCTAGAGTACTTTGATTTTTACTTGGGGGAAGATAGGAGCAGACGATGTTTATTGATTTGTTGGAGTTAAGCTGTAGTCTAGTTATAATTGTTTCTGCATTATTATCTAAGGGTAGATTGGAATGTATGTTACTAATTTGTAGTCCAGATTTGTAGAGAATTGCGACACCTCCACCTTTTTTGTTTGTGCAGTCTTTACGAAAGATACTATAACCTGGGGGGATTATATCAACATCTTTTATTGTGATAATATTTCCTACCTTCTTTGAAGGACAGGTACATCCAATAAGCTCTTGCAATGGAGATGTGGAGGTATGCACTTTTTAGGTCTAGGGTGACCAAGAACACCTGAGGTAATAACATGGGTAGACATTTTTGTAGGATGAGCATTTTGAATTTGGAAACGAGCGCAAAACTGTTTAACCTCAACAGGTCCTAGATAGAGTCACAGGTTACTTTTTCCTTGGCACTAGGAATAGTTTTGGATAATAACCTGTGCTTTTTTCCTTTAGAGATACTTAATCTATGGAGCCCTGAGCTAGCAACAGATCTGTTTGTACTAAGGTCTCTTTCAGTTGACTCCTTGGGATGGAGGGGATGCTTGCTACCTTTGGATGTGAGGCAAACTGAAGTTCGTAACTTGAGTTTATTATCTTTACGACTCGCTGGTCCTGAGTGATATTTTTAAATTTCTTTAAGAACAGGAATAATCGTCCTACTAGTTCTGTGGGAGTGTGGGAGGGAAGGGTTGGGGTGGGACTTGGGGTTGTGGGAACAGGAAGATGCCTGGCTGAGTCATGGTTGCTCCCTACTAGTCCTCTGAAGTTAGGACCCACTAGCCCTGGTTTCTTGGTCTGTTTGCCATCTATTTTGTTGCTTTTGTTGTCTGTCTCTTCTGGTCCTTCTCCCAATTTACTTGGGTTGAGAGGAAGGAATGGATGAGAGTTTTGCAGGGTAGTCCCTTCCAAGTCTAGGTTACAATACCTGCAAAAATCACCTTGTCCTTCAGCCTTTTAAAATATTGCTTAGTGTTAGGTTCAAACAAATACATTTTGTCCAAAGATGCATTCAGGGGTTCTGATTTACATGTTCTGGAAGGTGCTGTTTCCTTACCCAGGCATGCCTATGAATAACTGACCCAGAAGCAGCCACATTGCTTAATGCTTATAAATCAACAAAGTCACAATGAAAAGAACACTTAGCAACCTGGGTCCAGGAGTTACAAAGTTTGTGTGATTCTTTAGAGAGAGCTCTGTCCTTCACCCCCTCCAGTTTCACAATCATTTGGTTCAGAAGGGTCTCCAGGATTTTGGCCATATGGAACTGGCAACTGAGAGCTCTCATAGACAGGGTGGCAGAGATATAAACTTTTTCATCAGATCTTCCAAGAGTCCTATCTTCTTTTGCATTTGGCAAAGGATTTCTAGAAATACTCCCTTAGCTCCTCTGTGACCTTGATACATCACCGCAGGATCCAGCACAGATTTTTTAAAAAAGGGTGCTTATGGGAATCCAGGACCCTGTAAAAAATGGTCTGCCTTCCTGGGAATAGGTGGTTGTGAGTCTGGCTGCAGGGAAGTCATATATGGCATTATTCACTACCTCTAGTACCGGAGAAACAGCAAGAAGTTTGTGCTCCTGCAGTTTTAAAAATTCTTTTACACTTTTCTTGGATTGAGGGTAGTCCTGAGCTTCCCAAATGAAGAACGCCTTCATTTTATGGGTTGCCTCTCCAAAGATGAAGTCCTCATGTGGTGAAGCTAAGGCAAGATTATCATCAGACTCTGAATTAACATTTGACCAAGTGGAGATTTGGTCAACATATGCCAATGTGTCCTCCTCAGTGTCAGTGGACTCCTGGGGGTGGAAGGTTCCTCTTTCCTTTTCCAGGAATAGTTCCTGTAGTAGGGGTTCTCATAGGACTGATCTGTTTGGGACTCACAATATGTTTGAGATCCTCTGCTAGACAGACTAGATCCCACTGATAAGCCTGGTTTAAGTAGGATCTAGAAGGCCTAGGCTGTGGCAAACTGGATGCAGTCTTTTTAAGTTTGGCTTTTAGTTTGGATCTGGGTTTGGCATCAAATGTACTGGGGTCAGGCTGTAGACAGGTGGACATGTCTTGCTAAACATCTGCTGATGACTACTTTCTAACCCAGCGTATTCTGCATTCACCTTGGAAGACCTGGTGTAGGCACTGAAAACCAAGGACTGCAAAGCAGCCCTGGACCCAACCAATGACCCAAGTCCTTCGACCCATGTGGATGTGGAGGGGGCCTGATAGCTTATCAGATTCCAAGGGGTCTTGATAGAGGTTTTAACATCTCACTTAGTTATTGGAAAGGACTACGAAGGCATCTTTTCTTCTTCTTTTTCTTTATCTTCTTGTATTATTATGAGTCTGGGTCGAGTGACAGATGCCTTAACATGCTTAGGATACTTCTCTCGCTTTTTTTTTTTTTACAAGAAGGGTCAGAGTCGGTGATCACAGCTTCTGTCATACTGAAAAGCACCCCAGCATCCCATTTCATTTTCCAAAACCTCATCTAAAAGTATTAAAATTATGCTTAATAGTATGACCCAGGAAAAAAAGGCAAATAGTATGGATGCCTCAAAGTGGACTTTGCTTTCCACACTTAAGACAAGTATTGGTCTTCATAAACATCTAATACACAATGCTAGAACAACAGTAAATGGATCCGCAATGGAACACTTAGCTTTTTAAGTTCTTTAGTATGGTCTGACCAACACTTCCGCGGTGGGTGGTGCAGCAGTAGCGTTGTTGCCTCACAGCAAGAGGTTCTCCCGTTCAATTCTCGGCTGGAGTCTGCATGTCCTCCCCGTGGTTGGGTGGGTGTTCGAAAGACATGCGTAAATGGGCATGCCCTCGTTGAAGGTTGAATGTCGAGCTGGCACCTCGGTGTTCGTGAAACTCTACTGCCAATCATTAGCGGACTGGAGTTCTGCTGTGGCGACCCCTAACCGGGAAAAGCCGAAAGAGAACAAAAACAGCATGGTCTGATCAACACACTCTACACACTGGATGCTTCAGGATCTGATAAAATTGAACCATGTCAGCAACCATTGACCCTCATACTCAGATATCCCGATGTCAGGAAGATCGTGTCTGCTGGGTCAGGAGGAGGAGGAAGATGGGAGAAAAGTTCCTGGTATTCTGGCAGTTCAAGTTGTTGTTACTGCAGCAGTGAAATATGATGAATATCTCAGCACTTCTGCTATATCTGAGAAACTCAGGACAGACTGTCCGCAGTTTTCTTCCAGTGATGCCCCTGATTTTCATCCCTTGTCATTAATAAGTGGTATCTTCTGCTTCTGAAAAGTAGTGTTTACAGTTTTTATTTGAATGCAAGACATCTTCAGATAAATCAGTTTCTGTCCTTGGTACTAGTTTTTTTTTTCATTCTGAGACTACAACGCAAAAGAGCTACAAAATTCAAGAAAAAAGGCTCTGTAAGTTTGTGATGCCACATGAGAAAATGTAGCAACTGTAAAACTTAAGGGTTGCCATAATGGTTCAGATGTTGGCCTCCCAGGCACAAGGTACAGCATGTGATTTTCACCTTTGCTCACTGTCTGTTTACTGGCTAGGCATGTAATTGTCTGCAGATTGATTGCCTAGTAATAATTTTGGATTGGGAGTTGATTTAATGGTGAAGGTGTTTTCCTCACAGCCACAAGACACAGGGTTCGTTTTTAATTTTAAATGGGAAATTGTATTAAAATGGCCCACAAGGACATCTAGCATAGTGCTTACCTATGAACCTATAAATGATGGTACACCTTAAAAGAGTTGTGAAATCCAGCAGGCTTATCACCCCCCCCCCCCCATGGGTGGAAAAGAATAAATATCTACAAATACATTGCTTTTTCCTTGGCCAAAAACTTTGAAATGGGATGGGCCAGACTTACATAAAGGCCAGTGGGAGAAACTTCTAAAGAAAGTACTAAGAAATTTATTTCATACCCAACTGAAGAAACTGAGTAGGATATGACTACCACTAAGTCATCATTTTTATATACACAGTATAAGGATAATTTTTATGGAGAAAATATACTTAAGGAAAAGCAAATGTCTGTGGGGGAGTAGCTGTCCTATGAGATTGGTTAGTTTGCTTGTTCCTAAGTATCCCAGCAATCACCAAAGTACATACTTCTCCTTAAAGGTGTACCATTATCAACTGTGGGCACCTTAGCAGAGTTAGTACCAAACATTAAGTAGTTGCTCTAATTTTATACGGATTATAAAGCTGTTTTTTAAACATACCACTGTATACCAATCCTGCCTCCTGGCGTAGTATTTTTTCATTCACAACACATAGGTTTGAAAAGAAGAATAATACGGTACTGACTGGCTTAAATCTATTATCCAAACATTTTAAGTGAAATCATTTTTGACATGTCAAACATATACCGTGAAGAAAGGAAGTTGAAGGCTTATCATTAGAATAAAAAACTATATAAATAAAAGATGATAGCATGTAATACACCCTCTTAGCAAGAGATCTACTGAATATGTTAGACAAGAATATACATGACACTTTACTTTGAAGATAAATGCAAACAGTTGCTATAACAACAATGCATCCTAATAGGATGGGAAGTATATCACTGTATGAAGTATACAGAGAGATGGTCCCACATCAGGGTAGGGATGGAAAGGTTTTATCTATGGTGAGGTAGTAGTGAACGCTAAGATAACCATAGCTGATATAGCTATTCTAAAGCAGAAAAATCAGAAGGTATGTTATGCAGGTTCAATCACGCATAATATTCAGATGCAGGTGGTGGTACAAAACATGCACCATATTGAAAAGGCAAGAGGCACAGTTGGATTTGAAAAAAAAAAACAGAGAAAGACACTTCCCAGCAAAATGTAAGCATCGCACTCCTTGTCAATTATTGCCTTGTTTATACATTAGGCTTGCAGCTGTATCATTATCTTAATCTTCATGTCTAACAATCCACTTGGATAGAACAAAAGGATCTCAAATAAGACCGACAGATGGACAAAGGGAAAGGTGGGCATATGTAGCTGGGGTCACAACCACATTTATATTTATATCAGTGGTTGCAGGTATGTATGGATTATATATATTTTATATGTGGTTGCAGGTACTTATTGTGGATGCTTAGAATATTCCTTTCCTTAGTTTTTATGGCTTTTGTGGCTTTTCAGGCATCAGGGTGTGTGAAATTGTTGCACAACAGAGAATGGGAATTTGCCCTTACCTCACTATTGTGCAATCTCAGAGTTGGTAAATAAAAGTTTCAGAGGGAGTGGAGGTGCAGGTTGGCTCACCACCGGCAGTTGATGGATTTTTAAGTTGTATTGCTTTCTTTTCAATTTTTTAGGGGTTAGATCTTTCTATATTGATATATTTAGGTTTAGAATTTTTGTTTTGTGAAATTTCCTTATGTAATCATATCTATCTATCTATATAAATATACACTTTCATTTTTGCAGGGGAGATAAGCCCTCTGCACCCATTTACTGTCCTGCTAATTATATATATATATCAGCTCAGAGACAGAGAGATTGCTCTGAAGTGGAGAAAGGGCAAATTCCGAGATCCCCACTCATGCATCTCAACCTCTTAGTGCTAGAAATCTGGACAAAACTTGATATAATGGGGGACAAAGGCCAAAAAATAAAGACCAATTTTAAATATTGCTCTTATAAAAGTAGAACGTTGCTAGAATAACAGGTTTTATGCTAACATGCATTTTTCTGGGGGATATGAAGTCTGTAACTCCAATGCCTGCCATTATTTAGTGATTTCAGTCCTCCAATCATCCCAGTGACTTGCCAGAAAACAATACATTTATGACGAATAGACCAAAAATATGAGGCAAAAACCTGGACATTCAGCAAAAATCTGTACAGTTGAGAGGTATGTCCTCACTGTTCACAATCATGCACAGACTAGGAAATCAAATGAGCTTATCACTTCTGTCAGTATAAAAAACATTCGACATTATGAACGTTTGATTATATGTATGATTTCATATCTCTTTCTATATATATAGATAGATACATACATAAATAGATAGATATAGATAGACAAATAAGTAGATAGATATATGGGTTTATGTTCCTTTATCAAAAAAGCAACATATTAAATATCAATATATTTAACACAATAGCTTGAAATGAACATTATCGGGGGAAAAACAGTAAACTCTCTACTGTTTTTCTTTATAGGGCAAGCCTCCCTGTAGCCCTGCATATTATATGTATACCAACTCCAAGGTCACACAACAGTGGGGAAAGGGCAAATTACCTTATCCCTAGTGTACCGCTATCTCACATAAGAGCAAAGCTTGCATATTCGAGAAGCTGTTTTTTTTTATCAGCTGTACTGGCTTGTTTTCAGATTCATCAAGTTGCTGTTTGACAACTTATTTGTCAACCATGTAAATATACATACATATAAATAGACATATATCACTGCGGTGGTGGTGCTGCGGTAGCATTGTCGCCTCACAGGAAGACGTTGTCCTGTTCGATTCTCAGCTAAACCGTCTTTGGTGTAGAGACATGCGTGAATGGGCGTATCTTTGTTGAAGGTTGTGCATCAGGTCTGGCAAGTCGGTATGTAAAAATCTACTGCCAATCATTAGTGGACCGGAGTTTCGCTGTGGCGACCCCTAACCGGGAAAAGCCGAAAGATACAACAACATAAATATATATATATATATATATATATATATATATATATATATATATATATGATATATATTAAAATATGCAATGATAGATACATATAGTGTGTGTAACTACGTGTGTATATATATATATATATATATATATATATATATATATATATAGATATATATATATATATATATATATATATATATATAGATAGAGAGAGAGAGAGAGAATATATATATGAACCAACCTAAAATGATTTAAACAGAAAAAATGTTGAAATGAAAAAAGTCACCTTAAGATACTTAACAGGACATCACCAGCTTTTTTTCCATGCTCCAAGATAAAATCTCAGGGCATGTAAACAAAAACCAACAACCAACTTTGAGATGATACAATCCCAGAGAAAGGTCAGATTCTTCAATCCTAGTATTAACGATCTTGTAGAAATAAAAAAGCTAAACCTCAAACAGTCCACATGCAAAATCCTAGTTTTTTGTTTGCATACACCGAAGTTTTGTTTCGTAGTATTCAAATAAGACACTCAGTGTTGTTTTGTTGGTTGTTTTAAGCTGATTTTTTTTTTCAAGTTAATTTTTTCTGTTTAGATCTTTGTAGATATAAGTATAGATATAGATATATGTGCTTTCCCTCAATTTGAGTGAATGTCCATTTGGTCGACAAGTGATAGAAGTAGTGCCTAATATCGAATGCATGGACAGCCAAACGTTCAAAATGTAGACTGACTGTTTCATGTTGAAAGATGTGTGGGATTGGAAGAGGGTGTTAGCACTTGCATATGTGTGTATGTGTATGTGAAAATCATGGTTAGGTTTGAGGATAGATGAGGGTTAGGTTTTGTAAGTTTGTGTGAGACTGTACATTTTACAGCTAGGTTCAGGGTTAGGTAAGGGGGCAGATGTAGTGTTGCTAGTGTGTGCTTGTTTGTCTGAATGTGTATTGTGTAGTGGCAGTGTTGTGGGAAGGTTTTTATTAAGTTTAGGTGTAGGGATAGGGCTGAAGCAAATGGTAGAATTAGGGTTAGGGTTCACACCCATTACAAAGATGATAATACAATCATTTTTTTAAACTGTAGCAAACAATTGCTACAATTTATACCCTGCATGGAGTGCTATGGTGCTCAGGTTTTTAGTTAAAAAAAAAGAAATTAATAAAAACTAGTAAAGAAAATGTTAATAAAACTTAACTGTAAAGACTTTATACTCTGCTATGTTTCTAAACTGTGTATTGTCACAACAGAAATCTGCCAGACAGAAAACTTGTCTCTCTTTAGAGCCTAGTGGCAGTCTCTAATCCAGCAGCACACAAAATGCTCAGAACTCTACATAACTAGGCATCAAGCTGTTAAGGTATCAAATATATTTCACACAAGATAGTTCAGAAGAGAATCGCAATCTCCTTTATTGCACAAAAAGGCACATATGTGGGAGACTAGGCAATCGTAATCCTGTCTCTCCAACCTATAGAAACTAGGTTTTATACATTCTTTACATTAAAATCAACATTATTGTAACAATTATTAGACTGCCATGATCAATTAGAAATGAACACTACAGAATTCATTTTGCTTAACAAAGATCTCATGCCTGCTTGTTTATAACATTCCATATTAGGCACATATTCCGGATTCTATGATAGAACATTCTACTCGGAACAAATCTTATAGCTTTCTAACCTTGTCAGCACTTGCTAACATTCAACAAGGAGCAATTAACAGATACACACTGAAGGATATTCTGAATATTTCATTCTTGCTGTGATAGAATATTAGAAATAAAATGCACACATAAACATTTTTCCCTTCTCTGTACTGTACTCCAGATCCTTCACAAACTGTAGTACATTGCTGGCTTCAGTATAGCCAGGAGTTTGTTATTGTTCAGACCACACATTACAGCACTTAGGTTTGACTGCAGATGAAATACATATTGTTCTAAATCGCCATCGAGATTGGTCGATTGTGCCCCCCAACACTTTGCACCCAGTGTCACTTGTCCCTTTTGCTCCACATCCGCTACAGTGCTGGTGACAATTAAAAAATTGTTACAGTTAGGAAATAAGTGGTAGAATGCATTCAGTGCACATTTATTCAGGTCTGAATTAAAACTGTGCACCTTTTTAAATAAGCTAGTGTGTTTTCAAATTAATTATGTTGTCAAGACATGTAACAAGTTATAAAAGATTTAATTAGCTGCATTGTTTAGTAAATCAGTTGTTCTGATGAATTCTCTTGTATATTGTGAGACAAAAATGCCAACATTTTAATTAAACATTTAACTGGTTCAGAAGTTTTCTAGTGGTATTTTTGGTTAGTTTACTTACAACTGCCCCAAACCATTTAGTCTTATGACTAATGTACCCACATATCTTTATTTTTTTAATATAAAGTGCTCCGATTCAGTGTTAGTGCATAACATTAATAATTAAAGTATATTTATTAACTGGGTTCACTATGTTATATACAGTCTCCTTCATCATTAGCAAGGTGTAAAAATGATGTGGATGTATAAAGTGCATAATAATATCTAAGGAAGACGTACCTTTAGAAAATAAAGATATGTGGGTACATTAGTCATAAGACCAAATGGTTTGGGGCAGTTTAAAAATATGCACAGTTCTAAATCAGACCTGAATAAATGTGCACTAAATGCATTCTACCACTTATTTCCTAACTGTAACAATTTTTTATTTGTAGTGGTGCTGCGGTAGTGTTGTCGCCTCACAGTAAGACGTTGTCGCATTCGATTCTCAGCTAGAGTATCTTCTGTGTGGAGGCATGCGTGAATGGGCGTGCCTTCGTTGAAGGTTGTGCGTCAGGGCTGGTAACTCGGCACATAAAAATCCCCTACCAAACATTAGCAGACCAGAGTTCCGCTGTGGCAACCCCTAACCGGGATAAGCCGAAAGAAACAACAATAACAACACTTTTTTATTTGTCACCAGCATTGTAGTGGATGTGGGGCAAAAGGGACAACTGACACTGGGTGCAAAGTGTTGGGGGGCACAATCAACCAATCTCGATGGCGATTTAGAACAATATGTATTTCATCTGCAGTCAAACCTAAGCGCTGTAATGTGTGGTCTAAACTATAACAAACTCCTGGCTATATTGAAGCCAGCAATGCATTACAGTTTGTGAAAGATCTGGAGTACAGTACAGAGAAGGGAAAATGTTTATGTATGCATTTTATTTTTAATATTCTATCACAGCAAGAATGAAATATTCAGAATATCCTTCAGTATGTACCTGTTAACTGCTCCTTGTTGAATGTTAGCAAGTGTTGACAGGGTTAGAAAACTATAAGATTTGTTCTGAGTAGAATGTTGTATCATACTGATTCTGAAGTGGCACTTGTTTTCAGTTAAACAGATTTTTATTAGAATCATTGGCATCTTTAACTTTTCAGGTGTCTGACTGCTTGACATAATTACCTGATCTATCAATTTCTGTGAATGCCTACATTTTTTCTGCAGAGTTGCATATTCTCTGGCAGAAGAAAGCAAGATCTTGGACTCAGGTGATACTCTAGTACAGTTTCTTGTATGTGAGATGTTTCCATAAATGTCTCATCTAATGTTATTCTGTCTATTTACCTTTTCTGTAGACATTACATATTTCTAGCAATTTGTCATACTATTACTTTTGTTTCGACTGGCTTTTCCAGAACCACTCTAAAACTTGCATTCTGTTTTATGGCAGCAGAAGACTGAAAAATGTTGGCAGATTGCACTTCAAACTTCTTCCCATCAATAGCTATTAAGGTGATAGCCTGAAAGAACATGTGTATATATTCTAACAATAACAGATAAATATCCATTTGATCAGCTTTGTCACATTTCTTCAACATTGTTTCAAGGCTGGATCATGCACTCTACTTGCTCATTAAATTGCAGATTAATTGGACTCAAAGTAATGTTCTGAAACTCACACGCTTTAGAACAATACGTGAATTCTTGACAAACTGTGGACTGTTGTATGATAGCACTTTCTCAAGAAGAAAACGACTAGCAAAGATTGCATTAAGCACATTTGTTACAATAAATGCTTTAAGATCTTTCTCCTGGATAACTTACATATACTTCTAATAACAGCCAGCACAAAGAAGAAAATTAAGATCATGGTGCTGAAATAGGTCAGCTGAAGTTCCCATTTTCAGCTATGGTAATGTTGGAATTTGATGAGGTATTAGTTCCCTCTTGTGGTTTTTCTGATTTATTTTCATGCCTCACATTAAAAAAATTGGACCATTTGCTCTATTTGTTCTGCCATGGTACACAAATATCCAATGACTTGTTCATTTTTGCAGTTATATTTTTCAAAAGTTACTCAAGAATTTTTCAGAAACATTTAATGCCTCAGATTTGTATGCCCCATATACCACTAACTACAGAAAAACATTGGAAAGTGTTATGCCAGCTTTGAAAGCTGGTATTGTATTTGGGAGCCACTTTATGTCTTTATGTATTCTCTGTGTAAGGAAAGCAGCTGGGTCACAAGTACATTTTTAGTGAGCGTAATGTAGGCAGAAGACATGAAATTGAGTTGAAATTAACCCATTTCATGTTCTGCTCCTGTTATTTATGCTGAAATATCAGATAATAACACCCTGGTTCAGCACTACTATAGTACCTTATGGGATCTTGACAGCACAGAGAGCACTTAACAATTGTCAAGCAACCTTCTAAATGTTGTTAAGGTTGGGTCTCACGCTATTTTAAGTTGAACCAGGATATCATTTAACCAATATTTGAGAATAATAATGGCACTCCATGTACTACATGTTGATAGGCACAAAACCAGTGGCAAGTATAAAACTGAGGTAATGTGTGTACATGGTGACCAAAGGAAATACCCCATAACACATTTCGAGATAAAAAACTCTTCTGGGTAAAGTATTACACCCAGTAGCTGAAATGACTAACTTAACATATAATGTGATGATTGGCAAGGTTTTCTCTAGTTAAAAAAGGTTGTGAAAAATGTTGCTGGATGTGTTCAACCAGATACAGTGTCAGAGATACATGCGCCAAGCAAAGAAAAAGGTGAGGAACTAGAAGTTTCCAAAAGGACAAAAATTTGTTTCTTGGTAAAAGGGTCAGACAAACAATACAAATTCTTACTAAAATGTTCTTGTATTTAAGGTAACAAAACAGGCAGTACAGAGGCTAACTGAAATGGACTCACAGTTAAGAACATTCCAAGAGAAGCAGGGATGGGAACTGTGACAGATGTGTTTAAAATGGAAGAAAAAGTGAAAAAGAAACCTTAACAAAGTTGTAAGCTTCTCCATGCAGTGTACCAGAGCAGAAAGCTAGACAGAAACAGGAAGTAAATAAAGTTAGAACAAGAAAGGTAACTACTGCATAAGAAAATAAGGAACTATCAGTACCTTAGCAGAAGAAAAAGAGCATGGATTAAATGAAGGGGAAAAAGCCGTAATCACCTTTGGAAAAAGCTGCAATCACCTTTGTATGGGAAGAGCCTACAGCCTCCACTTTGCATCAGACTACTGAAGACTTGACCTTTTGCAGACAGTGCAACTGTTGTTGTAATTCTGATCTGGCTGATATCCACATAAGCGATATCAAGTTTAAAAAGACCAAGTGGGAAGACAATATCCTAAGTAGAGCTTGATGGAACATATTAAGGATAGAAGGGAACTGAAATGAATAGAGCATCTCACTTCATATCCATGCTTTGAATTAAAAAAAAAAAATGGCTTCTTCTACAGGATGACCAAAGAATAAGACCAGAGAATAAGTCAGTTAGTCAGACAAAACATTTTAGTATGCTTATACTGAGGTTAGCACATATATACATTTTGTTTGATCATTTAGGCATGGGTAAGACATGGCATAGTATTTTAGCCAGATTTTATTGACCTGATATTATGAAGGCAAAAAGTTTTGCATGGTTTGCTCAAAATGTCAAAGTATGCACCTAATCCATGGTTTACAAACTATTTGGTATCCCTCCCAATAGGAGAATGAATCCACATGTGAGAGAATAGCAATGAACATTTTGGGTCGACATGTGAAGTTAAGCTGATAACCATTGCTTGTACAACAGTGTCGTAAGTCTATATTTAAAGTCTAAAGGTAAGGAATAGAGGTAAGTCTACAGGTAAAGAACTAGGGCTATTTTTAATATGGTAGGGGTTCCCTGAGAAATCATTATGGACCAAGACACCCCAGTCATGTCTAAAATAATACATGAACTCTGCCAATTCTTAAGGTGAAAAAGCTATGGACATCTGTATACCATGCTCAGATGATAAAAACTATAATGCTTATAGTAAAGGAGCACATGGAAAAGGCACAGAACTACAAGAGAGATCATATAATTAAAAAAAAAAATCATCTTAGGTTATTCAATGCCGCTAACAAAATACGTTTGTTAGTGCCCATAGCAGACGAAAAGCTTCTTGCAAAGTGTCAATAACTGCTTGAAATTATAGAAAAGATATGTGAAGTAAATAATACTGTGAGATAACAGGGAAAAGGAAACCAGAGCAAATATACCAAACACTTGTGCAGGAACTCCACAAGCTGTGTGCTGAGTCCAATGCTGTACACCCTCTTCACTTATGATTGTGTTGTTTTTCAACATGACGCCGATATTGTCAAATTTGCAGATGATGCAACATTCATTAGTCTCATATCCGGGGGTGATGAGTCAGTGTATAGGAGGGAGTGGAGGACCTTGTGAAGTGGTGTCAGAACAGTAATATCCTAATACCAGCAAAACAAAAGAGATGATCATTGATACACAGAGGAAGAGATGGCAGCACTTACCATTATGCATTGATGAGTCTAAGGTGGAAAAAGTGGCTCCATTCAAATTCCTCACAATTAACACCTCTGAGAACCTTACTTGGACTCATAACATCACAGACCTGGTAGGGAAAAGCTGACAGCAAATGTATTTTATGAGATGGGTGAGGAAGTTTGGCATGCCCAACATCATCCTCAGCAACTTCTACAGATGTACAATTGACAGCATTCTTCCCCACTCTATTACAGTATGGTTCAGGAGTAGTATAATACTGGATTGCAGCGAGTAAGAAAAACTGTGCAAAATATCATTGGAGTAACACTCCCTGCATTGGAGGACATCTACACCAAAAGAGTTTTTAGGAGGGCTCAAAACATTATCGTGGGCACTACACACCAACAGCACAAACTGTTTATGCTGTTGCCATCAGGGAGGCATTGTAAGAGCATGGAAACCAGAACAACCAGGCTAAAAGATGGTTTTATTCCTCAAGCTATTGGACTATTAAATAAAACTCAAGTACTACCTGTCCCTCCAATATTGTAGGTTGGTTCACATTTGCTAGGATATTAACTTTTTTGCAGAAATGTGCTCTTTTGCACAGTTATATATATATTTACTGATAGTGGTATTTATATTATTGTCTATTTATGGTCTTAGATTACTTTTCTTGTTAATTGTCATTGCTTTTATATGTTGCTGGAGGATTTGCAGAATAAGAACTTCATTGTACTTTGTGATGCTTTCTCTAGTACATGTGACAATAAAGTTGAATTGAATCGAATTGAAACTTTGTAAAGACTATGTTTTCAGTAGTGAATATGCATTCAGAAGAAATTAAAGCCTTCTCCACATGTCCTGATATCAAAATAGTTCAAATATTGTCAATATCTCAAAAATAAGAGATTATGGAACTTGGGCTGAGAAACAGAGAAATATTTTTAGAGTTACCTGACAGAAAAAATTTAATCCAGCATAATATTGAAATTACGAATTAAACCAAAAAAAGCTCACAACGTGTGGACGAATTAACTGTGCGGTTAGATTCACAACAGCCCAGGGAAGTTCTTTCTTCTTGCACCACAACCAGCAATTCTTCACTAATTCTGCCAGGTCAACAACAAGTTGGAAACATCAATGTCTCAGCAATCAATGCTCCAACAACCAACTGCAGCACACATCCAACAACTGGAGATCCAGTGAATGGTAGTACTGACAATACTGGAGGTTTAAACAATGATTTTGGACTTCACAACCGACCACCTGTGACTTGTGATAATGCCGCAGGAAATACAAACGGTAGGCAAAACAGCGTTGTAGGGCTTATCAGTACTCCACAATTCCAGGAGTGGATCAACGACACACGGAAATTTTGTTTTGGCCGTAACTTCAATGTGGGGCAACAAGCTGACAACGCTGTTCAAACACAGGTTGGTTTTCCTTTATTATCTGAGCAATTGAAATTGCTGGACATAAAATTAGTTAAAATTAAAAAACTCCAACTTGAAACCAGTTATTTTCAGGAATGCATTAAGGAACGTATTGTTCCAAAAGGCTTAAGGCATCATCTGTATCCCTCAGGCCTTATTGCTGATTCTTTATTTCATCTCGAACTTAATTTTTTATTTGATGAACAAGGGTTTGCATTAATGGAATTAATGCTTAAATTTTATGCTATCCAGATCACTAGTTTATCTAGGGAAGTAGCTGAAATTAACTCTTCCATCACTTCTCATGCCGACTTCCCTAGATATAAGTATGATTATGAGAGACGTTTTGTTAGTATCAATCAGCTTTTGGACAGACTTAGAGTTAACAAAACTAAGAAAATGAATAGAGACCATATATCATACGATAACGGTCTAGCATATCCTAAACCATCTATGGCCCAGGTCGGCCCAGCAACATTTAGTAGCAATGGTGTGAACACTTTAAGCAATGACTCTAATTACACTAGTAACGATTCCAATGTTTCCAATCCTATTACTTCAGTTACGGGCTCTAGTCCCGAACCTGAACAGAGTCAAGTTAGACGGAGTGACTAACAGCAAGAGTACGAGTAACCATCAATTAGTAAATTTTACCGACAACATCAAAGTAACTAATCCTAATTTTCACAATGGCATTCATTCTGGTACTATCCCCAAGAAATTCAACAACAGCCAACAAAAAAACAAGCAGCGTACGAACAACAGACGCAGGAGATAACACTCGGCTCGCAACATGGTGTTGCCACTGTGAAAAATAAAACAGGTGACTTTCACATCTTTAACTACTCTTGTATTGAAATCGATCCAGTCCTAGTTGAACTTTTGGCGAAGGGGAACACCTTCGTACCCAGTTGACAGTTGAACATTGTTCAAACAGTAAAGGACTTGAAACTTTTTGTGAGAAAATTGAACTTGAACATTCTGTTCGGTAATTTTGATAATACAAATTCTTCTTTCAGAGTGGCTAGCAAGTATAATCCACCACTGCACCCTGTTTTGAACTTGTTTGAAACTGTTACTGAGTTAGATTTGAGACATTTTGTAAACAACCAAAACAACTTGTTTAATAATTGTCCGCATATAGCAAACATCACACATAATGAAACTGTATTGCTCAACATGTTTAAATCATTACATGTGAGAGCCATTAAACCAGACAAAGGTGGGGGCTTGGCTATTTTTGATTTGTCAGATTACGTAAATAGAGTATAAGCTGCATTAGACAATGATGCTTATGACAAAGTTACTATAAACAAAGTCAATGTCGCTTATAACCGAATAAAAGGTTACATCAATTACTTGTTTATAGAAGGTTATATTGATGTCAACTTGTACAATCACATGACTATGATTTGGCCAAAAATTCCCGTCATGTTTGCAGTCCCTAAAATCCATAAGAATGTGTACAATCCACCCTTTAGACCATTAATTTATGGCCGTAATTCCATTACATATTCTTGTGCTAAAGTTGTCGACAGTATATTAAAAAAATATTTAACAACTGAGTCACAAGTATGCAAAGACTCTTGGGCATTCTTAAACAACATCAATGATTTACCATTTGACAAAGATACCAACTTTCTTACTATTGACGTAATAGACCTTTATACGTCAATCCCACATTTAGACGGTATAGAATGGGTTAGCTTATTCCTTAACTGCAAAGGAGTTTCTAGTCAAGAAGTTTACTTAGTAGTAACTCTTTTGGACATCATCCTTACTAACAACTACTTTTCTTTCCAAAATGTATTTTTTTGCAGAAGTGCGGTGTAGCAATGGGCTCACCTTGCAGTGCAAGCTTTGCTAACACCGTCATGGTATATTGGGAAAAACATTATGTTTTTAACAACGCAGAACAGATGTCCAACATTTTGCATTATACATGTTTCCTCAACGACATATTCATCATGTTTCGTGGTAACTTTGAATCAATGAGTAACTTTTTAAACTACTTTAACAGTTCAACTAGTTTTCTAAAATTTACATTCAACTTTCAGTTATCTAGTATTGACTATTTAGATGTCAATCTAGTTAAGGATGTTGCTAATAATAGATACATTTCGAAAATATATAGAAAAAACACATATTTTAATTCATTTGTACACTTGTCAAGTTCACACCCTTTAACTCAAAAACGGGCCATAATTAAGAGTCAATTGATCAGAGCCGCCTGGATGGTATCTCTTGATAGTGACTTTGTAGAAGAGTGTAAGTTACTTGAAAAAATGTTCCAAAAAAGAGGGTTCCCTTTAGACCTGATTGAAATATTACATAGTGAGGTCCATTTGAAAAGAGTTAATGGAGATATCACCCCTATCTTGTGTAGAAGAGAACCTTCGGGGGAAAAAACTTCTTCAACCTTAGTTCCACCAGTGAAAACTCGTTAGACCAGGAACATAATGAGTCAACAAGTAACAGCAGAGCTAAAGAATTTGAATGTAGTTTTATTACCACATTCAGTACTGATAGTACTTTTATCAGATCCATATTGTATAAAAATTGGGAACTCTTTAAACAAGATAAAATACTATCAAGTAAATTTAGTAATGTCCCCAAAATTATTTTTAGGAGAGGAAAGAACTTAAAGAGTATTCTTGAGTCACATAAACATAAAGACACTTGTAGAAAAGTGGGTATGTTTACTTGTGGCTATTGTAACATGTGCAAACTTATCACTACAGGAGTCACATTCACCATCAACGATAGAAAATATCAAACAAAATACAAGTTGAATTGTAATTCCAAATTGGTTGTATATGTAGCTACATGCTCATTATGTAAAGCATTTTATATAGGTAGAATGGAGTGTCGGCTCAGAGACAGAATTTACAAACACACTTATGCTTTAACCACTAACAAACTAGATAATGCATTGGTTAAACATAGTATGTCACACGCAGGCCACACATTCAAATGCAGGGCAATAGACCAAATTCAACATAACATCTGAGGTGGCCCTTTAAATTTATTACTTGAAGAATGTGAACTGTTGTGGCAAATAAGATTGAATGCTTTTGTTGAACCTGGTGTAAATGAGCAGTGTAACATAGCATGTCTTCTTAAACTTAAAAGTTTGGATAGATAACGCTTTTCATTTTCTCAGTTCTACATACATAAAATAACCTTTATTCAACTATTCCTTTATATTATTGTTGGTCGGTGCTTTTAACAAAGTTATGTTTAAAAATGTTTGAAAAAGGTTAAAAATGTTTTTTAAAAACAACAAAAAATATTCTTTACTAAGTTTTATTAATATAGGTGGGTGACAAAACTTAAATGTAATTTTATTTACAATAATATAGGAAGAAACAGCTTAAATTATGCAACTTAGTATTTTAAGTGAATCTTTTGAAAAGTTCTATTTCAGCACTATTTTTTGATGTATTGATACAACTTTCACGTAGATCATGTGATTAGTGTTGTTATATAATTGCTTGCATTCACTCGTTATGTATCTGAAGAAGTTACCTCACAGTAGGTGACGAAAAGCGCTTCATTAAATGGTTGATTTATTCTAGTGTTTGGAATTATTCCACAGAGCTTTTTTTGGTTTAATTCGTAGTTTTTATCTAGTTTGTTTTTTTCGTTCAATATAATATTGAAATTAGCCTAGTGAGAATCTGAAGTCGTACCAGATACTAGACTTCCAAACAGTTAAAGATGAGGTGGAAGTGATGTTTAATCTTGGAGTTATAGAAATTTCCCATAGTGAATAAAGTAACCCCATAGCATCGGACACCAAACCTGATGGGTCAATAAGGTTTAGTAAATATTTTAGAAAAACTAAATAGCTTTCTCAAGTTAGATTAGTTTCCCATGCCCTGAGTAGACAAACTAATTGAATAGTTGAGTAAGATAGATTTCTGTGCACTCCTGTAGTTAGGAAAAAGACTATATCTTCCATGCTGTTTTACTTGTGCCATGCTACATAGTCTCCATGGAGCATGAGCAATATTCCAGAGGCTGATAGGCAAGGTTATAAAAACCCCACACTAGATATTCAGCAGCATTCTTGGGTGATGGAGTCATCTTCTTGGAAGACTGGAAAAGCCACCTTCCTAAAGTCCAAGTCAGTTTAGACATAAGCTGGTCATAGGTTTAAAGATTCAAAGGTTCGTACAAGGATGTTGATCCAGTGGACCATTTTCAGCCTAGCCAACAATCCCACCCATTACCAAGACATAAATGAATATCAGAACCCAAACTAAGTGTGCCCCTTTCTATAAAAGCTTGAGATGACACCCTGGGGATGTACTTATGAATGTTGATTTAGCCATCCAGGTTATACTTAGAAAGGGTCATGTTTAACCTCTAAGGGGAAGCTGTTTCATAAAAGAGGTCATCTCTGTGAATGATATCTCTTCTAACATCGAGTTCTGTTTATGTTTTGGTAGAGGTTTTGGTTACTTGAGCAGGATTTTAGGGTGGTATTAATTTTGTGGATGTGTAGAAGGCTACCAAGGATTGGACTATTAAAGGTTCTGTAGGTAAAGCAGAGATCTCCTCACAATAATAAGTAGGAAACCAAAAAAAGTGGCGGTGCACAGGGTTACTCAAGGAAGACATGCCCTAGATTTTTTTTTTTGCTAATGAAATACCGCAATCTCTCAGGCTGGGCCATATGCCTAGCCAAGTACATACCAAAGAGGTAATTTTATTTTATTATTATTCTATATTCTATATTCTGTTATTGGCATATATAGTCAACTAAGTGGCTATAACTGATGGGTGGGAGTGGATGCCTATCTGTAAATGAAAATAATCTTTCATCTTCTCTTTTCCTCAATTTAAACAGCTAGTAATAAGGTTTTAATGGAATAGTATGCAATTCTGTGGAGTAAGTTTGAATACTTTATATGGTATACTGAGTGTTTGTGTGAAATAAACTTGAAATACATTGTTCTGACCATGATTCTTTTTATTTTCATCATAGTTAATCATTCTTGGAATATACAGTCAATAATATGGCTATAACAGTCATAATCACAGTGCTGTCTGTGGATGAAAAGATAATATAGCAATAACCCACGCCTGGGTGTGGGTAATGCTAAATTTACCCACGGTTGGCATGGTTTGGTCCCGAGGCAAGCCCGAGGACCAAACAAAGCCAACCGTGGTAAATTTAGCATTACCCACACCCAGAAGTAGGTTATTGCTATTATACCATGACATTATTTAAGAAAAGAAACTATTACTTTTCTTAAATAATGGCATAGTATAATGCCTGTTTACTGCCCTTCCGCAGATGTCTGGCATCGCGGCAGTTCTGATGTACTGCGCGCCTGCGCAGTACATCAGAGTTGTAAAAGCAACGGAGAAAGCAAGATCTCCATTGCTTTTTAGTGTCGCCATGTTAAATGAGTTTAACATAGCGAGACAGCTTTTAAATAAGCAACGGAGATGTCCGTTGCTTATTTTAAAACGGTCTCGCTATGTTAAACTCATTTAACATAGCGAAACACTAAAAAAAAGCAACGGAGATCTTGCTTTCTCCGTTGCTTTTTTTTAAAACTCGCTATGTTAAATGGGTTTAACATAGCGAGACAGCTTTAAAATAAGCAATGGAGATCTCCGTTGCTTATTTTAAAGCTGTCTCGCTATGTTAAACCCATTTAACATAGCGAGACAGTGTTTTAAACAAACGAGTTATACTAATGGAAAAAAGTCCAGGCAACCGGACCTTTTTCCATTAGTATAACTCAATTTACAATGGGCACGCTGGCCAATCAGCGTGCACGTTTTGGGGGGGTCATGGTATAATAGGTATTAGTCTAGCTATGCAGGACTAGTGTGCATTTGTGTAAAGCAAGTTGAAATACGTAACTGTGGGGATTTGTATCACAGACATTTGATGTATATACAGTTAGTAAAATGGCTGAAATTGATCCATCATTGGAGATCATTGACACATCTCTGATGGATTATAATAACATTATTTCAAGCGTTTTTATGGTTCAAATGTTCTGAAATTAGTCATTCTGTTAATATTAGTTAACACATTTTGTTTCATATCTTGCTGGAAATATGTTCAAAACTACTCAGATTGTTAAAACAGACACCCAGCTTTTGTTGTATTAAGCAATGAATATAACTTAAAACAGTCTGAAATTGAAAAGTATATTCTAAATATTATTGAAGGTAATTTAAAATAACATATACAGTTGAATGTGGTCCTAAAAAAGTATGTGGTTTAAAAAAAACATGCAGGGTTCATGTAAATTTAATTTACCACTGACAAGTACATATGTATGTAGCTTTATTTTTTGGTTAGCCGAGTTCTCTAAATTAGAATTTGGCTTGCTGCATTTTTGGCAGTCTGAGACACTATAACCTGGATATCTGGATGGCAGTCTAAAAACTTGCATCATCAAAGTTAGAGATCTGTGTATGTCAATTGTTTGTGATGTGACATACAGAAGTTATATTTTTCCCTGTGTTTTTTTTTCAGTACGCCACTTTAGTTCTTTGATCCTTTCCCAGTTAAAATGTATCAAAATATGTAGCACTGTAATTTATTCTTCAGCACTGGTTTACAGAATGTATTGACAGTGACAGACCATTGCTACATAGCTACCCCGCATGGACTCACTTTTGTTTCCATCCTCTATGTGGTTATCATCACTGAACTTCATCTCACCCCTTGTGATATAGTCTGAAACATGAAAAGTCTGAAAAACTAAGCACAAGAACAATATTACAAAGATACAAATAACAAAGCTATATATAGTACATTCATTTTTTTTCACTACAGCAAATAGTCAAGAACACCAGTGAAACTGAAATATAATCCATCATAAACCTGTCAGTGTTCTTACACAATTTAGCTTGTCAGAAACAAAACTGAAATGTTGAAATTAAATGAACTAGTTGTAAAAGTGTCCTGAAAGTCATCCACTGGCCAACATTACTTTACAGCCAGTTAGAATTTGTGCCCCTAATCTCACTGCTAATAAATTTATGCAACAAATACAGTTGTAATTTTAAGCTCCTACAGCTTTTAAAAAGGTATTTGTCCCTTGTCTTCACACTGTGCTAGCAAACAAAGATTTATACAGCATTTTATTTATACCCTGAAGACAAGAAATAGCCAAAATGTCATATTTTGCCTGTGGTAATTTTGTGAAGGCAGTAAGTCAGATATTACCCTTAGAGAAATGCTTCATGAATGGCAGCTGTCACCTCACCATTACTGAAAAAGTATACTGTACCTCTTAATTTAAAATCCATTCAGAAATATTTAATTTCAAATTTGTAGTACTCCGATAGTTATGGCATAATTTTCACAGGGTATTAATTACATAATTTCATGGGAAGTGCACATATATATATGGTTCCAGTCTGTAAGAGCAATTGCTCCTTTTTTCTTGTTTTTCAGCATGCTGGCTGCTTTGCTTTAGAGATCACAGTACAGTGGAATCTTGGAGTGGTTATATATAATGAGCAGGGGGTGTAATGGGCACTCTAAAAAGATTGCTGTTTTTATATTTGCTGTTTGAAATATCTAAATGTTTGATGAGACATCTATATATATATTAATTAACCCAGATACCACATAGACACAGACACATGCACAAACAAGTGCGCACCTCACACATACATAAACTCTCAACTCTCTCTCTCTCCCTCTCTCTCACACACACACACACACACACACACACACACACACACACACACACACACACACACACACACACACATACACAAGCAATGTCAAATTGCTGTGCTTGAATGAGAAACCTTTATTGATAAAAAAGCATTTGTTCTAGGCAGTAAGGTACTACATGGAGTGACACATCAGAGATTTACTCATGTCGCTTGTGGTTTTGCACTATGATTAACCGAGAAACGTAGTCACATGAGAAGTAGGTAAGCTATCTATGTCACCCCAACACACAGAATGTGATATTTTGATTACACTGGAATTGTATATTTAACCCCATTTAACTACTTATTTTGGAAGTCATTTTTTTCCTGAAATATGAGTTATTGTGTGATTATCTAGAGTCATGTGACATGTTTTATCCAGTGTAGTGGAGTCCTGTTAATTCACATTTGAAATTTGATGAACAATGGCACTTACAATGAATTAAACTTATAAAAAGGCATCAAAATAAAGTACAAAGTTTTAAAATGCCAACAGAAATAAACAATCATAGGATCATAAGATCATAATAGGTTACTAGGCTAATGGCCCTGGGGCCCTTAAAAACCTAGCCAAGAGTTTCTCCCCAAAAAGAAACCTCAGAAAGCACCTGTCACTCCTGTCAATGAGAGACACAGGTGGAACCCCTGAGACAAATTTGTGGTTACTCATCCACTCATCAAGGTTGCACTTGAAGAGGGTCAGTGAGTTGCTCTGTTTGTCATGTATGAGGAGTCTATTCCAGAGACGGAGCAGCCTCTGGGAGACAAACCTGTCTCTCCAGCAGGTTTTGTTGATGTTGCATATTAGATTCAGGCCTTTTGAGCAGGTAGTGTGTGAGGAGTTAGACTTATGGATATGGAGCATCTCTAGTAGGGCAGGGTGCGAGATTGCCTTGTAGGCAAGACACAGATCATCCCTGAGCAATCTGTATGATACCGAATTGAGTGATAGTGATTTGAGCCTGTCTGCATAGGACAGGTGTTGGAGGCCATCGATTCTCTTTGTGAGGTATTTCAGTGTCCTTTCCAGTTGGTGTAGATTTTTGGAGAGGTACATCCCAAACTGGGCGTTATACTCAATTATTGATCTAATGAGGGAGGAGTATAGAGAGGTAATAATCTGCTTTTTTTCTGGATGCAATCCCTTTACTTATGAGATGAACCAAGTTAAAGGATTTTCTGACCACTGCCAGTACATGATGGTCGAATGTGAGATTGTTATCAACCTGAGTGCCCAGGTCTCTTACCACAGGTTGTTTGCATAGGGGGTTGCCATTGATATGATAATCAGTAGGGGTCGTATTTTTGCAGAATGGTATGATGATACTTCTTTTGCATTTAGCTTGATGCCATAACTTTGGCACCAGTCATGAGTTGCTGTGAGACCCTCTTGCAGTATGTTAACATCATTTGGAGAGTCAATTACAGCACCCAACTTGCAGTTGTCTGCAAAGTTGGTCAGCCACAGGCCTTTTGTCTTTGCCTGAACCTCTGAGAAATAGATGCCAAACAATGGGGTCCCAGGATAGATCCCTGGTGAACTCTACTAGTGATAGGTCGGAGGTGGAGGTGCCTATTTTGACTTTGAGGGTCCTGTCAGGGAGCCAGTTGGCCACCCACCTGATGAGATAGGGATTTACTCCAAGATGTGTTAGCTTTGCAATGATGCCTGAATGGGGGATTGTGTCAAAGGCCTTTGCCAAGCCAAAGTAAGCTGTATGAACTGACTTTCCCTCATCCAGGGCCTTGGTGACAGTCCCAAAGAAGTCAACCAGGTTCAACAGGCAAGATCTGCCCTTGATGAATCCGAACTAGGTGGTGTCAAGTGCTTGACAATGGAAATTCTCCACTCTGCTGGAATGAGGCCTGTACTTAGGCTGTGGTTGAATAGGGTGCTCAATGGCGAAGCCAGTTCTTGCTGGAGATGGTGCAGAATACATCCTGGGATACTATCAGGTCCCATGGAAGCTGTGTTCTTTCCCTTAGATAGGGCCTGTAACACTTGATCTATGGAGATGTGAGGTGTGGGAGAAGTATCAAGGATGTCGAAATGGCCTTTGGGGGGACAGGGTGGTGAAGTTTGAGCTGAAACTATCTGCTAGCAAGTTGACTAAGTCAAAAGGATCAGTGTAAGTGATACTGTTAAGTACTAATTTGAAACAAACCTGGGCTTTGCCATGGAGGTATATGATGTAACTGAAGAATACTTTATGGTTTCCCTTTGTTATGTAGGCTAGTTTTGATTCATAATTGGCCTTGGACATTTGCGCTAGTGATCTAATTTGCTTGTTGAGGCTAAGGAGAGAGTTTTCCCAATTTGGCATTTGTTCCTTTTTACCCTTGGACAACAGTTTTGTCCTTTTGTTGTAAAGCCTGTTGATAGAGGATGTCCATCAAACAGGTTTGTGTTTCCTTGAGGAGCAGGTTTTAGTTCTGTTGGGTATGGCTGAGTCCATGCAGTTGTACAGGTGCTTGTATACTGCATTGGCATACTGTTCAGCATAGCTGTCTGCATCCTCTGAGGTGGCGGTGGTGTGAAGCCACAGATACCCTCCCTTAGGAGGTTGTAGTCAGCTTTTGAGAATTTTCTTTAGTTTGATTATGGCTGGGGGGGTGGGAGAGTTGGGTGGGATAGAAACTTTGAAGGAGTTGGTCTGATGATCTGATCTCACCAGGGAAGAACATACTATGGGAGTGGTGTAGTGGTCACCCATGTTCATGAGAACCAAGTCCAGGATGTTATCTCTCCTTCTGGGGGATGTGACAACCTGGTTTAGTGCATTAGAATTGATGAAGTCGAGGAATTGTTCAGAGAGTGCATTAGTGCAAGAATAGTTCACCCAGTCTATGGTGGGGTAGTTGAAGTCACCAAGGATCAGGGGGTACCTTGATGGAGTCAAGTAGATCCAAGTAAGAGGAGTGAGTGTCCTGAGTCATGGAGGGGGGTCTATAGCTAACTATAACTTGGATGGGTGTCCTGTCAACTGTCAGTTGTACCTGTAATAGTTCCAGTGCATCATGCTGGCAAACCAGTCTGGAGGTGTGCCTGTCCTTAATGAAGACAGCAATGCCACCACCCTTAGTCTTCATGACCTCATTTTGGGGTCATAATGTGTGGAATGAGGTATAGCCTGGTAAGGCAGGGGTGTTCTCCACAGCCCTGAACCAAGTTTCCGTGACCATACAGACATCAGCATCTTCCATAGGTTCATAGGTTCATAGGTAGGTACTAGGCTTTCGGCCCAAGGGCCTACGTAAGCCTAGCCAGCAAGGTACCATAGCTTACGCCACCCAAGAAAGTTATTTTCCTGTGCCACTGTCCAGCAGAGACACAGAAGTGATCCCTGGGGTGTATTTCCTATTTCCCAACCACTCATCATGATTTTTCTTGAAGAGTGCTAATGAAGAACTTTGCTTGACATAGATGGGTAGCTTGTTCCAGAGTATAGGAAGTCTCTGGGACAGGAATCTATCCCTCTAGCATGTTCTGTTTATTGTGGTAACAAGGTTTAGGTCCCTAGAGCGTGTAGCTTGGAGGGAATGGAATTTCTTTAGGTGTAGCATGTCCAACAGCTCTGGGTTTGACATAGCTTTATATGTTAGGCAGAGATCACCTCGGAGTAGGAAATATGCTACGTTGTAAAGCTGGAGTTTTTTAAGGCAGTCAGTGTAGGGCATTTGTTTGAGGCCAGTAATCCTCTTTGTGAGGTACTTCTGTGGCCTTTCCAGCTGCTGCAGATGTCTTGTGAGGTACATTCCAAAAGGGGCATTGTAGTCTATAATGGGTCTAATGAGTAACGAGTAGAGGGGAACAATGACCTCTTTTTTCCTGGATGAGAACACTTTTATGATGAAGTGTGCCACGTAGAAGGACTTCCTGACTACTGTGGCGATGTGACTATCAAAGGAGAGACTAATGTCCACCTGGGTCCCAAGGTCTCTTATCACACATTCGGTGTTAAGTAGATTGCTGCCTATGTGGTAGTTCATGGGTACAGAGTTTTTAACAAAGGGGGTGACACAGCACCTTTTGCCATTGAGCTTGAGGCCATGGCTCTGACACCAGGCATCTGTCTCAGTGAGGGCCTTCTGTAGGATGTCCACATCATTTGGGGACTTGACTATGGCTTCTAGTTTGGAGTCATCTGTGAACTTCATCAGCCAGAGGCCTTTTGTGTTAGCCTGTACTTCAGAGAAGTAGATACCAAACAGGAGAGGTCCCAGGATGGAACCCTGTGGCACTTCACTTGTCCAGGGTAAGAAGAGCCTCCAGTGAGTCCATTTTCAGGTTACGGCTCCTAGCATTAAGGCATCATGACCTTCAATTTGCTTTTTGACAGATCTTTTATGTTGGAAGGTTTGTCTTTGGGACATTGCTTAAAAAAGGCCCAATGGGGGATGCGAGCGCCTTGGCCAGGATTCGGAAACCCAGTGGTGACAGATGAAGGCTATCACTGGCAAAGCTTTGAGGCTTTTCAACCATGTCATCCCAGGCAGACAGGTACTGGATCCCCTTGGAATGACACCAGAAACTAAGCCAACTGCTGAAGTCAATTATTTTTTGTTGGTACTGTGGTATCATTCTTGGTGAAGGCAGGATCCTGCTTAGGGCTAGGGTCATACCTGCCTGGGAGACATACTGTGAGAATTTAATCATGTCTGTCTTCGTATAGTCCAGGGAGGTCGTCTCAAGTCATTTGCACTAACATGGACAATGACAGAGTCGTACTTGTACTTGTTGTGGAGAGACTTAAGGGCGTACCTGATGTGATGGATTCTAGCACCAGACAGATAACTGACCATGACCTTCTCTGTGTCAAGCCTGAGGAGGGAGATATTGGTGGTGTGTCTCACAACTGAGTCACCAATGACTAGTATGTTTGGTTTATTGTTATGTCTTGTGGGCTGTGATGGTTTATCGTTTAGGCTTATGGGCTGTGTTTGTGAGACACTGGTGTGTTGTCTGCTGGGTGTGATGTTTGGTGTTGTGTGTGTAATATTTTTGAGTGTGTTTTGGAGGTGTCTGCTGTTTTTATTGAGGACCTTTTCAAAGGTGTGTATGTGTGTTGTGCGTGGCTATGTGATAAAAGTGGTGTGGTGTTTGTGCTGACATTCTTTTCTTTGTCAGGAGTGCTGACTGTGGCAAGAGAGAGCATGGACTCCAGATTACTGATATACATGCATTTCTCACAGGTGGAAGAATTATGTGCTAGGAGAAGAGGGTTGTTACTAAACATGAGGCAGTTGCTACACTGTCTCAGTATGCCCATGTCGACCAGGCTAGCAGGAGAAACTGATGGGAATTGTCCAGACACAGTGTTTCGAATGCTTGGACAGACTTATTGGTGAGAGGGTTTTGATAAGGGTTTGTCCACAAGAGTGTAGACCGCAAAAACCTTCTTAAGTGTAAAGTAACTGGCCTAAAGCACAAGTGCTAAAACCAAAGCTAAAATGCTTAGAATGACAGATAAATCTAATCAGGCTACTAACAAGCAGTAATAAGTGCAGCAGAATAAAAGCACTTGAACACTTAAAAGCACACAGCAAAAATAAGGTAATAAATTATGAAGAACACAATTACAGTAAAAGCAGCTGAATAATGTGTAAAAAAAATTTTTAGATGGAGAGGGAGGAAACAGAAGATAGTTCAAGATTAGAGAACTAAGGGGGTTGGCATTCCCAAATGCTATCTCTTTACTCAGTACACTGGGCTGATAAAATAGGACAGGGAGGAGTGTCCAGAATCAAAGAATTGAGTCTATATTACGTAGTCGAAAGACATGTTCAGTGAACACGTCTTCATTGATGCATAAATATTGAACCTTGTAATTGCCAAATGGCCACATCAGCAACTTTTTTCCCAGGGGAAAAAGTGCTTGGCCGACATCAGGGATTTGCCCTTTTCCCCACTGTAGTCCGATCTCGGAGTTGGTATATTTAGTTAGGGGGATATGTGGGGCATAGCCCCCCACATTGGGGGGTGTGGGGGCAAAGCCCCCCACTATATGCTGTTTGAACATTTGTTTCCTGTTCCTTAGGTCAGGCACTTTTTTCCCTTGGGAAACAATGTCACTGATGTGGCTGTTCGGCGATTACAGGGTTCGATATTTATGTGTCTATGAAGATGTGTTCGCTGAACACATCTTTCGGCTACATAATATAGACCCAAAGAATCAAAGAGGTAGTCCTACCCAAATGATCTCACTGCACTACATTGAGTGATCAAATGAGATTGGACTGGGAGGAGTGACCAAAATCAGATTTACAGCATGACTAGGCAATTCCAAAGCCACCAAGTTAAAGACTACAACACTTGAGACGGAGGACGGGAAGAACAAGCAGTGGAGACAACAAAGGACAGAAACAATAAAGTAAATATGTAAATAATAAAGCAAATATATAAATACAGTATAGTGTAAATCGAGTTGCAAAGAAGTATACTTATCAGTTTCATAAATCAAATGGTAGTTGAATCCAACACAGCCAGGAGAATTTAGCTCTGCTATATCAGCTCTGCACAAATTCACAGACATTATTTCTTGTGGAAGACTTAGTCAGCTACATTGTCTGTGTAAGGAGCTATGTCTCCTAAACTCCAAAATATTATAAATATCTTTAAAGACAGAGAATGCTGGTGAACATTGGTATTTTTCCCACCTTCAGTATCACTAAACAGTCTGAGCAGAAGTAAACAGAAGAAATTTTAACAGAAAACATAGCAGTCACATACAAAATGGCATTTCTTAGAAAAAAAAAATGCTCACAACTTATCTTACTGAAATATCTCTACCAGACCACAATGCAGTCAGCCTGTCTGCAGTATTTGAAACTGTCGTTAATCATATTTGTCCAGACAGAAGTTCTAACCGCTAAAGTAGTCACGAAATGCAGATTTGACAACAAGTCTTCAACAAAAATGCTGTTGACTATAGTAACTTCAAACAGCTTTCTGTCTCCACAATATGTGTTTTTCTCATTGTGTGTATGGTTGACAAGTGGCAGATTATAATAGAGCAAAACAGTTGGCTGTCTGGGGTCCATAGCGTCAAGGGGCCCTTAGCCAGTCAACAAAGCAATTTAATTTAAACTTATAACATTTGCACCTATAGTGCAGCCTGCTGAAAAGTCTGTCTTTTCCATTGGCAGAGCATCTTTGAATTCCTTTCCTGTCTCCTTGTGTAAATAAATGTGTGATTATGAATGCAGGCAGAGAATTTTGTGTGTGTGTGTGTGTGTGTGTGTGTGTGTGTGTGTGTGTGTGTGTGTGTGTGTGTGTGTGTGTGTGTGTAGATGGTAGAATAGTCACTATTACCAGCCTATAGATTAAGACAGATTTAGTTTGCACAGCATTGTCTAGTTAAATGACTTGGTCGGAGCACAGTAGACAAAAAAAGTGAAGTGGCTAGCAAATGGAGGTAGACAGAATTAAACGCTACATCCTTAACTACATGAAGTAGCTCATGTAACAGCTTAGAGGCTTAGTCCTCTGCAGTAACTACCAACCATTCATACTGTTATTCATTTTTTAGTAAATCACTGAAGGTTAAAAGAGACTGAGGTTTTTAGTCAGTCAATAATGCATTCATTAGAGTTCTACGCAATATTAATGCACTGCTTCCTGTAGGCAAAAGTACAGAATCTGAACCCTTTTACCTTCATTTGTTCCACCGTGTGACTCTGACCAAGTTGTAATTGATTGACACGTGTGTGTGTGTGTGTGTGTGTGTGTGTGTGTGTGTGTGTGTGTGTGTGTGTGTGTGTGTGTGTGTGTTTGTGAGCATCCTAGTGGCTTAATGCAGTTGTTTCTTGTGCCAAGCATTTGGAATTTGAATCCTTCCCCTTCCTTTATATTTTAGTCTGATATCTTACACAGAAGCTTAAGGCTGTGAGCTATGATAAAGGGTTTGATTCCCTCTGCCCTCATTTGTCTACTGTATAACTTTTCACCTGTTACTTCAGTAGACAGTGCTTTGGGGAAACTGGAAGTTTGTGCTAGGCTCCTCAATGTTCCTCTGTAGTGCAAGTCTAGTAACTATCTATTAAACAGAGTTACTATAGTATAAAGGAAGGAATCTGAATGTAGTAAACTGGAGGATCATCATGTGAACTGTGCTCTTTGTCAATGATTCTTGGTTTCTGTGTTATATTTTCAGTGTGTTTATTATTTATAAACTAGATAGTATGATGTCTAGGAAGTTCAGGTTAATATTAACTATGAATACATTTTTAATTTATTTGGTTTTTTTTGCTGGCATACAGGTGTAAAATGGACTGTTTTTGGGCTGCAACAGTTTGTCTAGCACCTAGAGAAATGAGCAAGGCTATGAAATATTAACGAGATGCTTTTTGTAGTATAAGGTTTCATTCCCTCAGCTATTGTTTGGCTAACTAGGGTCTGGTTCATTACCCTGCATAGAGCCTCTTTTGACCATGATTTAACACTTTTGACAATAGAGGAGTAAGATACAACAACATGGTATTTTCCATTCAGGCAGATCAGACCTGTACTGAGTGATGTAATGGGTGATAGCTATTCTTGATGATGGAAGACATAAGAAGGTCAAAAATAAAATGGTCCACAACATTGCAAATCTGTATGTTATAAGAAGTAATCTTCTTCTTTTTTCGGCTGCTCCCGTTAGGGGTCGCCACAGCACATCAACTGTTTCCATTTCCTCCTGTCCTCTGCATCTTGCTCTGTCACACCAACCACCTGCATATCCTCTCTCACCACATCCATAAACCTTATCTTAGGCCTTCCTCTTTTCCTGTTACCTGGCAGCTTCATCCTTAGCATCTTTTTCCCAATATACTCTGCATCCCTCCTCAGCACATGTCCAAATCAACGTAATCTTGCCTCTCTGGCTTTGTCTCCAAACCTTCCAACCTGGGCTGACCCCCTAATATACTTATTCCTAATCCTGTCCATCCTCGTCACACCCAGTGCAAATTTTAACATCTTCAGCTCTTCCACGTCAAGCTCTGACTCCTGCCTTTTTGTCAATGCCACTGTCTCCAACCCGTATAACATAGCTGGTCTCACTACCCTCTTGTAGACCTTCCCTTTCAATCTTACTGGTACTCGTCTGTCACAAATTACTCCTGACACTCTTCTCCACCCACTCCATCCTTGTATGACTTGTGCATTGCTGAGCAAAAACTGCTGCATTTAATTTTTTTGATTTATTAATTATACTAAAGACTGAATTCATTCATTAATAGGCATGGATTGTGTAATATAGTAACATGATGTATCTTAGAAATGTATTTTTGCAGTGCCTTCTTTATAGCCTAAATCAAATGCAAAAGGGTTGACATTTGTCAGGCTGTACAACCTGCAATATATGGAGTGTTGCTCAGAACTGTCTGATCTTTAGCATCTATTATGCAGTCATTGTTTCTTATTACTATAATGTAGTGTTCTCTTCAAGATCATATTTTAAAGGATTTCTGCATTTAGTTAAAATCTGCTACTGTGACTGGCAGTGAGCACACCGGACTAAAACTGAGATGCTTCTTATGTCAGTGGTTCAGTGTTTGAATCATTCCACATTCATTCACATACAGTGTCAACTTGAGCAAGTCACTTAATTAGATGGCACTTTCTGACAATTGAGAATTTGGGCTAGACTCATTAATGGCCTTCTGGACTACTTGTCTAGTGACTAACTGTGAACTTGTGGTTGTTTTTTTTTTTGTTTTTGTTTTTTTTTGCCAGCCATTCTTTATTGCATGTCTTATCTAGTTCAGAAAATGTTATCTCAATAGCATCAGCACACCAATGTTTTAATGCAATACAAGTCATGTATTCTTGAAGGGCAACAGGCATTGCTTTTGTAGTTAAAGCAATGCAACATTATTTATTTATTTATTTTAACATTATTTTACCAGGATAAATCCAACTGGACACAAAGTGTCCGTTTTCAGTGAAGTCCTGGGGAGAAAAGCTCCAAGGAAGTTAACAGAGTACATACATGGTTTAGATAACAATAAAAAACTGGTATACAAGGTAAGAGAAACAAAGAAGTACAAAAACAATTTTGTAAAATAATAAGATACTCAAACAATGAGATACTCAGGAGTAGGACCCCTATTTGCAATATTTACAAAAAAAGTACATATCAAGTGAGTATATCAGGTGAGAATATAGTGTATGCAATGGAGGCATACAGCGGGTCACTTATATGGAGTAGTGGGTCTTCGGGGGGGGTCTTAGCAGTTGCAGAGAGGGTTAGCATAGAGGTGTGAATTAAGAAGGCCCTTGAAGGTGCTTGTGTGACTTTGTAGCCTGAGTTCAGGTGGGAGGGTGTTCCATACTTTAGCAACATCATAAGAGAATAGGGCCTCCCCAGCGCTGTTATTGCATAACAGTTCTCTTCAATGTAGTTATTCAGATGAAGTTTACTTTCACTGAGATTGTGTATCTTGATATACGTTATCAGGTAGTTATTTCTTGCATTCTTATCATAAATACATTTTGTTTAAATTGTGCTACACATGGCTCAGTCTTATTAATGTGATGCTAGTGATTTTTATTTAATTTCATATAGTTCACCCAAAGCTACAAAAAAGTACACTGAATATATTTCTTCAGAACAATTAGCAGTGTACACAATCAATAAAGTGGTAATAACTGGTTGTGGGGTGGGTGAAAGTACCTTATGCTCTTACTAGTTTTAAACTGTCTTTATTCTGGCTTGTTGGGGTTAGTGTGCATGTGTGCATTAATTAATTAATTTGGAATACTTTGCTATTATGGCTATAGAGTGTTTGTGTGAAACAATTTTGAAATATATTACTTTGGTTATTTTTATTCTTATTGTTACTGTCTTGACAGACATTGGAGAGGATGATGTCAGCACAATAGCTATAATTGCTGGGTTTGGGGGATATCTGTGGAAAAATGACTAACCCTGCTGAGATGATAAAATTAAAAAGTCATTAGAATGTAATTTCAGGACTAGGCTGTATTTGTGTAAAGTAAACTGGAATACTTTACAGATGTCATTTTTATCACAATTAAACATGTAATATATACAGACTTAATAAAGTGGCCATAATTGGTGAGCAGGGATATTGGTGGATTATAATGACAGCAGTTCGGATGGCTTTCCATGGTTGAAATGTTCTGAAATGGGTATTTTTGTCATTATTGATTAATGCACTTTATTCCACCGCTTACTAGAACAAGTTTTCAAAACTCCAAATTTAAAGCGCAACAAATGTTTCTGTATTAAACAAAAAAGGTAATTTAAAACAATGAGGAATGTGAATCTGAAAGAACACATGCATTTATGCATTTATGTATTGTCCTAAAAAATGTGTGGTTTGAAAACAGCCTGGGACCAAAAGTACACTTAATCCACACTGGTATAGAGGTGCAGGGAAGTATTTTACAACTTTTAAAGTTGTTTGTGATGCATTACAAAACTTATTTTGCATCTCTTTGACATCAAGAGGTGCTTCTTGATGTTGTCTTTTTCCTCATTTTTAGTGTAAGCAGTGCACTTACGTACTGCAAGCTTATTACATTGAGGTTCTTATGTATGAACTTTGTTTTATTGAGACTTGTACTGTCACATAGACAGTGGTCATCAGAGGACTTCACAGGAAAACTGGCAACTTTGAAACTGTAACACATTTTGCAAGGAAACTATGTTATAATAAAATGTCTAGTAAATGCTATTGACTGAGAAGGGTACACACAACCTCCAGAGACTACTTTCCTGGCAGTACAAAGTGGGCTACAGACTTTAAAAGTCTTGGAATCTTCATAGTCTTGCACTTTTCTAAGTGGTAGCACATGGAGGCAGATACACCTCTGTACGTATTACAAAGAATTATGCCTCTAAGCACAACTTCAAGTTGTTATATGTTCTTTGGATGTATTCCAAGAAAATTCACTTCTTGAACTTCACTGTTGTGGTGGATTTCTTAAGAAACTAGTAAGAAATGATGCTTTAAACTTAAATCCATTGTATCATCATGATATCAGTCCAAATTGTGGACTGTGGGCTACCTACACTTTTCTTTTGTAGATATGAAACTCAGATGCCTGTTGGGATGCTACCACATAAGTGTGAGTAAATCCATTGCTTGTATATTACATGCCTTAGTTAAATCTTTATTGAACTGGCTTTGTATGTGGCACTAAGAATGGGGGATATCCATTATCATTCAGTTACTTTACCATCTTATACAAAAGTAAAACAATACGTGAGAAGGTCACTGAAATTAAAAACAAAATGAAAAGCTAGAACTTCCACTGAGTGACCTCCCAAACCTCTTGTATCAGAGGCACACGGGATATATGCAAATGACCCTTATGAACATCAGGTGTTTCAGCTAATTGGCGATTCTGAATGTCCATGACTTGTTTCATGGTTTTAATGGACAATTTCAAGCCAATAAAGCCAAACCCCACTAGCTGTGGATATGCACATTTCTGCCTTGTTATGACCTCTTCAGCACAGCACAAGCAGAGTGTTTGACTAAGCATAAGAAACACAGGGCTGTTTTACCAAGCTGATGTCCATTATTATTAGGGTCACTGCAAAAATATCCCAAACAACAAACTAAAACAATAAGTGAGAAGGTCACTGAAAAAACAGTCAGTAAAAACAAAATGAAAACTCCAGCAAAGCTAGAACTTCCACTGAGCGAACTCCTAAACCTCTTGTATCAGAGGCACATGAGATATATGCAAATGACCCTTATGAACATCAGGTATTTCAGCTAATTGGCGATTCTGAATGCCCATGACTTGTTTCATCATTTTAATGGACAATTTCAGGCCAGTAAAGCCAAACCCCACTAGCTGTGGATATGCATATTTCGGCCTTGTTATGACCTCATCAGCACAGCACAAGCAGAGTGTTTGACTAAGCATAAACCCTCTTAGCAGCAGGACTAACAAACTAATATTAGAGACAATAGAATCAGCTCAATGGTGCAAAGGGATAAAGCCACAAATGTGACTAGGATTGCCCAGATTTGGTTGGAAGACCCAACATCAGAGAGTAGGAGGAGTGATGAAGCACGTTTATTACCCCTTCTCGAGGTGGAGAGTACCAAATGCATCACAATTGCTGCTGAAGACCAAGGATTCTTGACAGATGTGGTAGCTGTCACAGTAGGTCATGGGATGAACATACTAGTTTACACTGTCTCATGGCAAACATTCTGTAGAGCCCACTACAGGGATCTACCCAGAAGTCTCCTCCTCCTTATCTGCTTCTGTATCTGGTCACAGGGCACTCTTGGTCTATAAAGGCCATGGAGTTCACCCTTGTTTGGAGAACTAGGGCTCATCTTGTGACAATTCCAGTGAAGAAAAAATGAACTATACCTAGTGTCAATCAATTCATATATTACAAGACTGCTGGATTTACAGGAATATATTCTTCTATTTGCCTGCTGAATATTTGTAGCAGAAGAAATAGAAAAGTAAGGTCCAATTTTTACAATTATAGAGATGAAAGCTGCTGAAATAGCAGGCTGTCATTCCAGAATTTGTTTCTGTGATGTTAGCACAAAGGCAGACTTTCAGCTTGCATTTCTGGTTGCATCTCCTGAAGATAACTCTGTATATGAGTGTGCCTGTAGAACAACCTGCATGCTTATGCTCCACATCTCATTTAACAACTTGCCTTGGCTACAAAAATAGATAATCTGTCAGCCAATGATCACACTGTGTGTGTGTGTGTGTGTGTGTGTGTGTGTGTGTGTGTGTGTGTGTGTGTGTGTGTGTGTGTGTGTGTGTGTGTGTGTGTGTGTGTGTGTGTGTGTGTGTGTGTGTGTGTGTGTGTGTGTGTGTGTGTGTGTGTGTGTCTGTGAGATGTTGTCCTCACTGTTGTTATCAGATTAGTTACTCAGTTACAGGCATGGCTGGTTTGTATCACTCACTGAGCTCTGTCATTTCCCACAATGAAGACTGGTAGAGTTGGTTAGGAAGGACATGGTACTGAAGAGGTTATCTACATGTGATTAAGTATTCTGTGATTGCGGAGCATGACAGAGAAGTGGCTGCCATGGGCAAAGATCACTGTATGTGGGGTATGGGAGTGTAGACCCCTGTAAATCTTTTACTTTCAAATAGTGTCATATTGGGAAGATACTGAGGAGAAACTTGGGCCTCAGAAGAGATACTTTGATATACTTTTCTTGTTAAATTTCCTTTTTTATATCAAAATCTACTATAAGTAGTGAATATAGTAATGAAGATAAAACAACTGGAAATGAGATCTTTAGAAAAGTGAAGGAGCAAACTACATAGGAAAAATAGGAATTGCGGGAACAGTACATACAGGGGAGGAAGAAGCTTAAAAGAAGCCAGGACATAAATGAGCTATATAATGTTTGACTGAAAATGATCGGGTAGATTATAAGTGATGTATTATGTTTGTAACTGGGAGTGTTTCAGTATGGTTTGTGTTTTATGTTTGTAAAATGCTTGCAACTAGGATTGTGTCGGTGTGGTTTGTTTTCATTTATATAGATGTGTGATTGCTTATGTGGTAAGCGTTGGTTTAATAAAGATATTTCTTGTTTAAAAAAAGGGGCAGGAATTAAATAATTTATGTCATGTTGCTTAGATTATATGATAGATAGCAATATATGTGAAGTATAATGTTTGCTAATGTTAATTTAATACAATTTCATTACTTTTGTATAAATGTAATTTTTTCTGTCACAAGTGATGATTCAATGTTGTTGTTTTTCTTTTGGCTTTTCACGGTTAGGGGTTGCCACAGCGGAACTCTGTTCTGTTGATGATTGCCAGTCAATTTTTATGGTGCCAAGGTGCCAGCCCGACGTCCAGCCTTCAACGAAGGCACGCCCATTCATGCATGTCTTTTGAATGCCACTCGACCACAGGGAGGACATGCAGACTCCACACAGAAGGCACTCCAGCCGAGAATTGAACGGGAGAACCTCTTGCTGTGAGGTGACAATGCTACCACTGCACCACTGCGGATTCAATAAACGTGTTTAAAAAATCCAGTTAATTATAACTAATGATGGAAACCAAGTGTAAAACTATGCATTATTATTAAAGTTGTTATGTTCTATAGCTCTGTTCATATGCAGTACTGTCATGTTTGGCATGTTTTTATAACTCTGTACTTTAATATATTTTCAAATGAATAAATAATATGGAGTGCATGCAAAGCAGCAAAAGGTGAACATGGCAGTCTGGCTGTCAGTGCAGAGGAATAAGGTTGTTGGCTATTAATGACTTGCTTCATGTACTTGATGGTATAAGGTTGGATTATTTCCACTTCCAAATGCCTTTTGTGTGATTTTAAGCAAGTTACTTAACCAAATTGTGCTCCCAGGTCACCCCTGAAAGGGACACTTGGGGACTTTGTTAAAACCTGTGTGATCTTAGTCACATTTAGGGCTTTATACCAGAGTGTACATAATCTGGGAAGTTAATGGTTATTAGTTAATAATGTTGCTTACATTTCATTGCTTTGCCATTACATAGACTTCTGCGTAACATGAGTCTTCATTATTATTCTTCCTTTCTTTTTAGATATGTCCCCACACTAGATGACATAGAAACATACAAAGCATGTACAATACCACCTGTTGAGTTACATTTGGTTGATCAGTTTATGATGGAGGTAAGCAAACATCTCAAAGTTGCCAAAAGCAGGCAGAGATTTTGAAGCTACAAATTGATATAGACTGTGCAGTCATTTGGTCTAGTTTAATTTTGTTAAAAAATCATACCTGCATATTTGTAATGTTTTGCAGTATCGTGGCAGCTCATAGGTTTTTCATATCTTAAGTATGTGTTCTGCAGTCATTTTTTCTTGTAAAAAGTGTAGATCAAGCATATTTATGTTGACAGCAAGTGTCCTAGCCAAATAAGCTGACAGTGAAGAAAACATTTTACTTGTGTTTGTCTAGCAAGTGGTATATTTCAGAACTCTAATTAGGATGGCAGGAAGAAAATCACGTGCAATAGTTTGAATATTGGGCTCTAGGAAGTAACTGCTGAGGCACTTTGTGTACAAGATGAATATTCAGTAAGGACAACAGTCATATTGTATAGTACTTCATGAAAATTGCATATTTTTTTCATACAGGATGATAAGCAAAGTGTTCCCTGCTGGTAGCATATCAAAAGGTATCTAGCAGAAGTACTTTGCAAAGCAGCATGGAAAATGAATGCTATTGTTTTGCTTTGCTGTAAAGAAAACATATTTTTTGTCAATGTTACATTATCACAGCATCTGCTTCCTATTTCAACAAGTGCAAGCTCATAATGTTTGTTAGTAGTTATAGTAATAAGCTCAGCACATCTGGTAACTGTAGTTTTAGAGCCTACAACCAGTATTTAGATACTGTGCAGATGAACAATTCACTCAGTTCAGAGCTAACAGGACACTTTTGAGTGTATTCATGTGTCAGGTGGGTTTTGCATACTCACCAATATGTACTTAAGTAAACAGATAAATCAGACAAGTGTCAAGAGTATCATAGTTACATATTATAGAAATCATGGATGTCTGGGATGATATTTAAAAGCAACATAACCGCATGTTAAACATCATCATTTATGTGGCTTTTTGTTATAACTAATGTCATTTTGTGCATCTGGGATTTTTTAGCATATCATCCAATTTTGGATTGCATTTGCAGTAACATTTCCAAACTGATTATGAAACACACTTCTGCATTTTTTAAATTGTTTTTGGCTCTTTTCTCCTCCATATGAGCTTTACGTCCCATCCCCTACTGACTTTTTAATTTATCATCCCCCCTTCTCCAGGATCTTAGGACATCAAGAAAAAGGAGACAGCAGCACAGGGTTATGAACATCATCCATCAGGGGAAAGGATTTCTTTCCAAATGCTTCTAACACATATTTCATAAGCCAGAACACATAGAGAAGTATTTGCTATATTTGTAGCAGTATGGCTGGATGCTTCTCTATACCTGTAGTCACAGCCAATGTCCTATGTATTTCTTTGTGGGCTTTTATCTCCATGTCCCTAGAAACAAAATTTCAGTTTGTGGCTTTCCTTCACCATCTACCTCCCCTATAGAACTAGCAAGCAAATTTCAACCATGCACTGCTATACGAAGTTCATAGGTTCATAGCTAGTTACTAGTCTAGCACTCCAGAGGATCACTGAAGTGTCTAGCTCAAATTCCCAGTTGTCCATAAGCACTGTCTGGTTAAGTGACTTGCTGAAGGTTACATGGTAGCCAAATGACTGTTAAGGGAATCAAAACCAATACCACAGAACCTACAGCCCATAACCCTCTTTGCCAACTGTCAGACAAAGGATTCAAACCCTGTGCCCTTCACACATAAGGCAGATGCATTAACCCACTATTCTAACTAATCTGGTTTCTATCCCTTTCCATCCAGCTGTTTCAGTGTCTGGGCTGCTAACCAAACCTGCATCATCAGTGCCTAGTCATGGCCAAGACCTTTATGTTGCAGAGCCAGTTCATTAGTAGTCATTTCTTCAGCAGACAATTCAGTACCATGTAATCAACTTTATAACTGCTTGGTACCCATGATATAGTATCTCCAAGTTTCATATGATTTATGAATCCTGAAGCTAACAATGCTTTTTCATAAAGTTGTTATGAGCGGTGATAGTTATATGGATGCAGCCATCTAATAGAAAAGAAATAATGAATTATTGTCAATTTCTGCACATAGCACGTACTGGGCTATATTGAAGATGACTGCAGTTTAACAGGTACTGTCATGAAAATCACATGACATAATCACTTTACTGACCTTCTGCTCACTCATTGGAAAGTTATGTCAAGTACATTGCCACTTACCATGAAAGTTATGTTTCTGATCATCATGTTGCATAAATTAATAGAATTGTATCTGACTTTAATTACTCATACTGATGTGGAATGTTGCTCTGGGAAAAACTACTACATAGCCCTGGCAGTAAAATCTCACACTGAAAATTGCATTAAGCCCTTTCACCAGATATCTTTTTTCAAGGCTGGGCCCAGACAAAACAAATGGTACAAGGCTACATTCTTGAACTCTCCTATACCCTGATCCATTGCAAAGATAGATGCTGATTGGCCTTCTCCAAAATCCAGCTCTGGGTAGAACATTTTTGTGGGGATAATAACCCCTCTATCTCTCCATATAATTTTATTTATTTAGTAATGAAAGTTTAGATATCTGGTAGTTTTTTGATGTTGTCAGGAAAAAAATAATCTCTAAGGGCATGTTAAGCTTTATCCAGGTCTACCCTCAGGAGCCTGTTCAGCACTGATTGCAAGGATAAGGACTCCAGTCTCTTCACTTCATTTTAATGCCTTTTTCCAATACTTTGATCCAATGATGGCCTGAAAAAAGTCATAACTAAGGAAAGAAAGCAAGTCTTCAAGAAAGAAATAAGTTCATAAAATAGTAGTTCCCAATAAAATTAGAAAACAAATGCTTGTGAGGATATATAAATGATATTTGGAAAAAGTGCCTGCCTGCCTACACCCCAAAAAAATAGTCAGCTTCTTAGTCCATTGGGTAAAAGTCATGGATTAAATTACCACAGTTATGTATTTCAATTTGCTGCTGTCACACATATACACAGCATGCCTCCATACCCCTACCCCAAAAGACAGCCACCTTCTTACTCTTCTGATTCCATACTGGAACAAAGAGAAAGAAAAAATAAGACATGGTAATGTATTTCAACTTATATTCATGCAACATGCTTCCTTACCACTGTACACATCTAACCTGGGATACAGAAATATTTATTGTATCATTGTAGGTGAATTTGCATGATGAGTGCCTACATGTATGGAGGGAGTGATTCAGAGATGGACTTAGCTTAACTGTACCTGGTAGTAAAACAAGGCCAAGAGGCTATGCAAGTTATTATATAACAACATATAAATGTGCTACATTATTAAAATGAGGGTCATAGTGAATCCATATGAAGGCCATGATTCAGATAAGTATATATTTTGGGTGATGAGAGACAATTGCCAGCATTACTGACAATAGTAAAATGCTGGAGTTATGGGAGAGAGACCATGAAAAGATGTAGGTGCTAGCCAGTGCTTTTAATGATATGCATGTGTAAGAGTTTGTCAGGGACTCATGAGAATCTCAGAAATGGTGGCCATGGAGCTACATGCCATCACCTGAGATGCCACTGGGTCATCTATCTACAGTTAGCACAACGTGTCTGTATAATAGAGCGTGTGTGTGTGTGTGTGTGTGTGTGTGTGTGTGTGTGTGTGTGTGTGTGTGTGTGTGTGTGTGTGTGTCTGTGTGTATGTGTGTGTTGTAACTTTAAGAAGCATTTCCAAGGACAGCACATGCATATTAATAGCAAGCATGTGCTAGCTCCAGTGCCATTTTGAGAGTGCAGCCAGAGAGTGAAAATGAATGAGCGTGATAGGTAGTTTGTTTATAAATTTATCTAAGATAAAGTTATTAAGCCTCAATCCTGATGTGTTTGTACATAATAAAGCTGCTTGAACAGAACCCACAGATGTTCGTCTGTTTTACCCTGACCAGATGAGTGACATGGTGTCAGAACTGGCATTCCAGAGATGACTTTTCAGAGCTATGAGGTGCAGAGTTAACAATGAAGGTAAACTAAGTGAACTGAGTACAAAAAAAAGGGCCAGAAGCAAATAAAAGGTAATAAAAACTTGCACAAATGAGTTATTTAATCAAAAAGATAAAACAGTATTACAAGGGCATAGATCACATTATTAAGTAAGTGAGAGGCACACAAAGTTTAATAATTAAATGAAATGTTTAAAATTAAGATATTTGATAAAACAATTATCAGAAAAGCACATAAGAAGTTTGGAAATTGCCTCAGGATTACAAAACAAGCATGTTTAAAGTAAAATGAGCCCAAGAAAATTAAATGGGCATGAAAAGAGATTAAACGAGCAAAATGAATGTAATAAAGGTCAAAAAGGTTCATAGGTTTATAAGTTCATAGGTTGGTACTAAGCTATTGGCCCTAGGGCCTATACAAGCCTAGCCATAACAATTCCCTGGCTATTACTTTCCACATTATTTACTTCCCTGGACCCCTGTCTAGCAGGGTGACTGATATGATCCCAGGGTGAATTTCCTTTCTCCCATCCAATCGTCAAGGTTCCTTTTGAAGAGGGACAAAGAGGCGCTCTGCTTGACATGTATGGGCAGTCTATTCCAGAGTCTGGGGAGTCTCTGGGTCAGGAACCTATCCCTCCAGCATGTTTTATTTATTGTGATGACAAGGTTTAGATCCCTGGAGCATGTGGCTCTGAGGGATTGAGATTTGTTTAAGTGTAGCATGTCCAATAGCTTTGGGTTTGACATGGCCTTGTATGTTAAGCAGAGATCGCCTCTGAGTACACGATATGTGACAGAGTATAGCTGGAGTTTTTTAAGGCGGTTAGTGTAGGGCATCTGCTTTAGGCCTGTGATTCTTTTAGTGAGGTATTTCTGTGGCCTTTCCAGTTGTTGCAGATGTCTTGAGAGGTACATACCAAATGGGGCATTGTATTCTATAATGGGTCTAATGAGGGATGAGTACAGTGGAAAAATTACCTCCTTTTTATCTGGATGAAAAGCCCTTAGTGATGAAGTGTGCCACATAGAAGGATTTCCTGACTGTTGTGGTGATGTGGTTATCAAAGATGAGACCACCATCCACCTGTGTCCCTAAGTCTTTTATCACACTTTCGGTGTTTAGTGTACTGCCACCTATGTAGTAATTCATGGGTGCATGTTTTTTCCCAAAGAGGATAACTATACATTTCTTGGCATTGAGCTTGAGCCCATGGCTCTGGCACCAAATATCTGTTTCTGTGAAGCCCGTTTGTAGAGTATCCACATCATTTGAGGATTCAATAATGGCTTCCAGTTTGCAGTGATCTGCGATCTTTGTTAGCCAGAGTCCCTTAGTGTTGGCCTGTACTTCAGAGAAGTAGATGCCAAACAAGAGCGGTCCCAGGACTGAACCCTGAGATACTCCACTTGTCACTTGCCTGGAGCTGGATTTGGAGTCGGCTACTTTTACAGTGTGGGTTCTGTCAGTAAGCCAGTTGGCAACCCATCGAGTGACGTTGGGATTAATGCCCAGATTACTAAGTCTATCTATGATTCCAGAGTGGGGGGTGGTGTTGAAGGCCTTGGCGAGGTCCAGATAGGCTGTGTGGACTGCCTTACCCTCATCCACGGCTCTGGAGACTGATTCAAAGAAGTCAATTAGGTTCAGGAGATAAGATCGGCCCTTCACAAACCCAAACTGGGTGGGGTCCAGTGTTTGAAGGTCGCCAATGTCTTTGTTTATAAGTTCCATGATAATACATTCCATGTCCTTGCAGATCAGGCTCATCAGACTGATGGGGTGGGAGTTCCCGGGCTCCAAGGTGGATCCCCCCTTGTTGAGTGGGATAACTGTAGTTGTGCCCCACTCAGTGGGCACGAAGCCTGAGGTGAGGCTGTGATTAAACATGACACTTAGGTGAGGTGCCAGTTCATTTTGTAGTTCATATAATACACAGCCTGGGGTGTCATCTGGTCCCATGGATGCTGTATTCTTAGCTTTGGAGAGTGCGTTTTTATAACTGTGTGGTCGTTATTACTGAATTTGGCAATCTTCCGGTATTGAGATGGGCCATTTAAGGGGTGAGAGGGGGGTGAAGTTGGCACTGAATTGGTCTCCTAGGATATTGGCAATATCCTTGGCATCAGTACATTTAATGCCATTCTGTTGTAGCTCAGAGCAGATCTGAGCATTGCCATTTAGATTCTTGACATAGTTATAGAATGCCTTGTGGTTGTCTTTGGAATCTTTGCAATTTTATTTTCATAACTAGCTTTGGATGATTTTATGAGGGATCTCAGATTCTTACTGAGGCTGGTAAGGGAGGATTTGCATCCTGGGATTTTCCTCTTTTCTGCAACAGTTTCTTCCTTTTGCTGTAAAGTTTATTTATGGCAGGTGACCACCAGATTGGCTTCCTTTTTTTGGAGGACAGCACCTTGGTTCTATTTGGGATGGCACGATTCATGCATGAGTCAATGTGCTCGTACAGTGCCTTAGTGTAGGATTCAGCAGTCGAACCTTCAGATCCCGTCTGCATGGGTGTCATGAAGTTTGTCACTTCTGACTTGAGTAGCATGAAGTTGGCTTTGGAGAATTTTTTTATGGAGTTTTCCTTACTGGGGGGTGGTGGTGGGATGTGGATGTTAAGGGTGATTAGCTTATGGTCAGACTTGACCAATGAGGGGTGACCATAGGTATGGAGCATCGATTTCCCATGTAGGTAATGACCAGGTCTAGGATATTGGAGCCCCTGGTGGGACTATGGATTAGTTGATCCAGGGCAATGGAATTTATGAATTCCAAGAACCGTTGGGCAAAGGTGTTGGTACATGAGTAGTTTTCCCAGTTAATGGCAGGGAAGTTGAAATCACCCAGTAATAGGGTGTTTGGTTGTCTTAATATTGTCCAGTATGTTTAGAAAGGTGTAGTGAGAATCTTGGGGCATGGTGGGGGCTCTGTAGCAAGCTACAGTTTGGATTGCAGTCTTACCTAGTGTTAGTTGCACCTGGAGAATTTCATATGCATTGTGTTGGGCAACTAGCCTGGTGGTGTGAATATCTTGGTGAATATGGACACTCCTCCACCTTTAGTATTTCGATCCTGGTTTGGTGGCCGAAAAGTGTGGTAAGAGTTGTAGCCTGGTATTGCAGTGTTGCTCTCTGGAACCTTGAACCAGGTCTCAGTTACTGCACAGATATCGATGTTCTCCATTTTTAGGACTGCCTCGAGAGAGTGCATTTTGAGGTTTAGACTTGTAGCATTGAGTAGCATTATCTTCAGAATTTGCATCCTTGTACTTGTTACTGTGGTAGTTTTGTCCTTTGAACTTTTCCTAAAAAAGGCACTATTGGGGTGGCAAGAGCCTTAGCCAGCAACCTGAATCTCAGGGGTAACAGGTGCAGACTATCTCTGGCAAAGCATCATGGTCTGTCGATCGTGTCGTCCCAGGCAGACAGATACTGGATCCCCTTTGAATGACACCAGAAGCTTAGCCAATTGTTGAAGTCAATCATTTTGTCCTTACACTGTGGTATCATTCTGGGCAAAGGCAGGATGCTACTCAGGGCTATGGTCATACCTGCCTGGGCCACATGATCTGAGAGCTCTTCCATGTCTCTATTCATGTAGTCCAGGGAGGTACGTCTCAAGTCATTCACTCCAACATGGGCAATGACAGAGTCATATTTGTACTTGTTGTGGAGTGACTTGAGTGCATGCGTTATGTGGCAGATAATGGCACCCAGTAGGCAGCTGACTGTAATTTTCTCCTTGTTCAGCCTGGTGAGTGGGACATCAGTGTGCCTGACTATAGAGTCATCTATGACTAAAGTGTTAGGTACGTTGTCTTACCTTAGGGGCACATTAAGCATAAATAAAGCAAGATGAGTGCATGTTTTTTTGGCATATTATTGTCTTTTGGCATAAACTACTGTTTTGCATTGATTAAAGCTTTTCAGGGCATAACTAGAGTTATTCAAAGTATCTCAAAGTGTGTAAAAGTGCTTACAGTGTGTGCTCATTACTGTGCATTTATTCTGAAGAGGTTATTTATTTGCAAAGTGCAACTATTTCATAAAGTTCAGTCAAAATACAGCTGTTTTAAAAAGTTTCTTGTGCTGGGTGCATCTGTTCACACAGTGCTGCCATTACAGTTTTATGCACTGTATAGAATTATTTAGCAAAGTACAGCCATTTTGGGAAAGTTTCAGTGTGCTAGGTACTGTTTATTTGAAAAGTGCAGTTATTTCGAAATATTTTTTACTCTGAACTTCTTCTGCCCAGTTTATTCACACAGTGCAGTTATTTTGAAATGTTTCTTACGCTGATAAGAGGTGATTTCTGACAGTACAGTGATTTCAAGAGTATCCTTGTGCCCAGGAGACTTATTTTGCAAAGTTCAGTTATTCAGAGGCTTGTTGTGCTGTTGGGCATATTTACTAGTACTGGCATAAATTTCTAGCATATGTATATGTGTGCTTGTTTGTAAATACTTGCAAAAGCCTTCACTGGTATGTGTTAATATGGCAGAGGCATTTCGCAGACCAGGTCCACTTGTACTTGATCAGAATATTGCAGAGAATTGGAGAATATTTGAGCAAGAGTACGATATTTTTATACAAGCAGATTATTCTGACAAAGATCCACATACCAGGACATTCATTTTTCCTAAATGTAGCTGGGTCAAAGGCCATTAAAAGAGAGCATTGATTTGTGTATGCACCAGCAGTATATGAAGGAGAAGGGGAAAACCATCATATTGTTGTACAGGCTGAATTAAGGGAGGACCCAGCATGTTTAAACTGCAAATTCAGTGAAATGTGCAACTCCCAGACAAATGTCACATTACAGAGGCATTTGTTTTACACAACAGATCAAAGGCCAGGAGAAACTTTTGCAGCTTATATTACTGACCTGAGAAACAAAGCTGAAATGTGTAGGTTTAGTGACTTAAAAGATGAGTTAATAAAAGACAAGGGCTTATATGTGGTATTAATAGTACTGCAGTGAGAAAGATGTTGCTTCGTGAGAGTAATTTAATGCTGAGCAAAGCTATTGAGATTTGTTAAATCCATGGAGTTAGAGAGGCACACAAGTATGCTTGCAAGTGATAAGAGTGTGGTTTTAGCAGGCTCCAGCGCAAATGTAGACAACATGCAACACGTGGCTAGCAGAAGCAGGCCTAAGCACATGGTAGCTGTAACCCCTGTGAGTGTGGCAGGTAAACCCGTAGTTTTCCTGCAAGTTCTAAGACTAGTTCAGTGAAAAGGACATTTTCAGTGCAGTACAAGGGTGAGTCAGCAAAACCTTTATTGTTTACTGTTGCAATTGTGGTGCCAATCATGAGTCTAAAAGAGAAAAGTGCTTAGCATTTGGTCAACAATGCCACAAGTGTAAAAATTGGAACCATTTTCAAAAGTTTTGCAAATCAAGTAAACCTCGCACAGTTATAAAGAAGGGTCACTTAAAAAAGCAATTTGATCATGTAGAGAGCTGCAACTCTACTTTCTACGTAGATGGTGTATCAGTAATTGGTGAAAAGGTTGATGCAGTAGATTTGTTGGCAAAGAATGAAGTGTTTTGTACTGTCCAGATCAATGGTAAATCCACTGAGCTCAAAGTATACATTGGCTCAAAGTGTAATGTTATGTCAGCAGACACATTTGCTAAGATGATAACTGGCAAGCCAATTAATGTGGGCAGTTGTGCAAAACTTGTTGCTTATGGGGTGAAGAAATTCAAACCGAAGGCTCAGTAGTGCTTTCATGTTGTTTGGCTAGGAACTGCTACAGCTTACTATTCTATGTAGTCTGAAGACCTGTGAAGTCATTGGTGGGTCTCAGAGACAGTTTAAGAATGAATCTGCTTTCTTTTACCAAAGAAGTTTATCATATAAGCACATATCCTAGTTCCAATTTTACTGAAGCTATTTTCTCAGAATATGCTGATGTTTTCGATGTTAAGTTAAGCAAACTTCCAGTTGTGTATTCTATGAAGTTAGACCCAGAGGTCAATCCGGTGGTCAGACTGGCCAGAAAAGTTTTGATAGCTATGCAGGATAAAGTCAAAGCGCAGATGGATAAAATGGTGCAGCAAGGTGCAATTTGTCCAGTTACAGAACCAACTGAATGGGTGTTGTCCATGGTAGAAGCCCACAAAAAAAGGCTCAGACAAAATCAGAATATGCATTGACCCAAGAGATTTGTACAAAGCATTAAAGAGACCACATCATCCTATGTGTACATTCGAGGAAGTCGCAGCAATAACACCGAATGCCACTGTTTTTTCTGAATTGGATGCAAAAAGTTCATTTTGGCAGGTGATGCTTGATCACAAATCTTCATTACTGACTACTTTCAGTATCCCATTTGGAAGACATAGATTCCTCTGGATGCCATTTGGAATTAATTCTGCAATTGAAGTCTTTCAGTGTACAATGGAGCAATTTTTTTCAGGTCATCCTTGTGCCATAATAGTAGATTTATTGATTGGAGGCAATGGTGAAGTCGAGTGTGACAGGAACCTTGTGAAGTGAACTTGAAGCTCAGTCCTCTAAAGTGCAAATTCAGACTACCAGAAGATACATATGTAGGTCATTTATTTACTAGCACTGTCTTTGACCAGACCTGTCCATGCAAGCAGCCATTCTAATGATGCCAGCACTGGATAATGTTCAAGCTCTACAATGTTTTCTTGGTATGGTCAACTATTTAGGCAAGTTTATACCAGACTTCAGTGAGCTGACTGCACCTTTAAGAGAACTAACCCACAGAAATGTTACATGGTCTTAGTTGGAACAGCACCAGAGAACATTTGAAGACCTTAAGTAGAAGATTGCCACCCAACCTACATTAAGATACTATGATATCAATCAACCAGTAACTCTTTTCTGTGATGCTTCAGAATGTTGTCTTGGTGCAGTTATCAAAAAGGCAGACCAGAAACCTATCCATCTAGAACTCTTACTCAAACTGAAATGCAATATGCTCAAATTGAGAAAGAAGTTTTGGCAATAGTATTTGCATGTTCAAAGTTTCATGATTATATTTATTGTCAATCTATTCAGATTAAAACTGATTACCAACCTCTAGCCACTATTTTAAAGAAGCCTATGAATTCAGCTCCAGCGAGATTACAAAGAATGATGCTCAAATTGCAAAAGTACAACTTCAAAATGGTCTATACAAAAAGCAAACTTCTTCATCTGGCTGATACCTTATTCAGGTCATCCAGAAATACAACGGAACAACTTAATGCAGAGAATTTTGACTTTGATATCATGGAAGTGCTTAATTTTCTACCACGAGACTTGATGAACTGAGAGATCATACAAAGACTGATCCAGTTTTGCAAAAGCTCAACCACTACAATAATGTTGGATGGCTGTCAAAGCAATCTAGTGTACCACCTGAAGTGCAAACTTATTTTCCTTACAGAAAAGAGATGTTGATGGAAGATGGCTTATTTTCAAGGGTCCAAAAATTGTTGTTCCTGCTTCCTTACAACATGACTATGTCCAGATTTTGAATTGTGGTCACCCAGGTCCCGAATCTACCAAAAGAAGGGTGAGAGGACTATTATTTTGGCCTTCTGTAGCTAAAGACATTGATAAAGTGCTTTCTTCTTGTTCAGTAGGCAGTAGTATTAAACTGCATTTGCAAGAAGAAACACTTCAGCTAAGTCAAGTTCCTGAACTACCTTGGTCAACAGTAGCCACTGATATATTTGAATGGAGCAATCAGCATTACTTAGTGTTGGTAGACTCTTATTTGAACTGTTTTGAGATCGATGTACTACCTAACCTAACATCCACTGCTGTAATCACCAAGTTGAAATGTCATTTCTCAATGGTAGTGCACACAAAGTTATTTCTGACAATGGTACCCAATTTACCAGTCAGTTGTTTCAGAAATTTGCAAAAGAATGGGACTTCGTACCTGTTACTAGTGGTCCAGAATATCCACAGTCAAATGGACTTGCTGCAAAGTAATTACTAGATAAGTCAAAGTGTGATGGTACTGATGTCTTTTTGAATTTACTCAGTCTCAGAAACAACTCCCCTTGATGATATACTTGGCTTTTCTCAGAGGCTTCTATCTAGGCAAACCATAACAACATTGCCTATCAGTTCCAGTTTGTTGTGGCCTAAAGCTAAGAACAACAGAACAGTCAAAGCCCAACTATTCAGAAAGTGTTCTTTCCAGAAGTCCAGCTATGATAAATAGAGCAGATGTCTTTGTCCATTGAAAGAAGGAGAGAGAGTGAGGATACAAACGGTGAAAGGTTTCGACTGGATTGTTCAAGTAACAGGTATATGTACCGAGCCAAGATCCTACTATGTGGAATCTGAGGGTGTGGAGAAATAGCAAACATCTTCTTCCTGTACCAGAATAATTATCGCAGCATTGTTCCTGTGATGCAGACTCTAGATCTCAGAGCGATCCATACAATGTTCCTGTTGCAGAATGTGTCTTAACTTCTACTTCCATTCCTGATGATGTTCCTGATGGCCCCAAAGGTGAACATTCATCAGAAACAGTCCCAATTACTAGATCTAGTTCTAATGTCTATGTCACATGATTTAGTCATATTTCTAGACCTAGTGTGAAATACACAGCAAATGGACATACTTGTCTGTATGTATTTAGTTCTGTATAACTGCATGACAAAGAATTATTTGTATCAATTGCATGTCAATTAATGTCAATATTGCATGACTCATTTCCCAAAGAGGGAGGATGTAGACTAGTGTGTGTGTGTGTTGTACCTTTAAGAAGCATTTCCAAGGATAGCACATGAATATAAATAGCAAGTACATGCTAGCTTCAGTGCCATTTTGAGAGTGCAGCCAGAGAATGAGCATGTATGAGTGTGATAGCTAGTTTGTTTATAAGTTTATCTAAGTTAAAGTTATTAAGCCTTAATCCTAATGTGTTTGTACATAATAAAGCTGCTTGAACAGAACAAAACAGATGTTCGTCTGTTTTACCCTGATGAGTGACAATGACCTTCGTGACAGAGAAGTGGACTGACATCTTGCACATAGAAGCACCATGCAGGAACTTATTGAGATGTGTTGCAGTCATATGCAGGCTCATGGGATGTGCAAAGTACATCCCATGATCTTGCATATGAGGACTCTTGGGATGTAAGGAGTACCCAATCCTGTTGTTGCCAAGGTATTTGTAGCTATGTGAATCTTAGCTACAAGTACCTTCCCATGACTAACAGGGGGCACAGTGGATGTAGCCCAAGAATCTGCCTCAAGGATACTACATCAGTTTCTTGATGTCATACTGTAGCATGTTGAGAAGCATATGTGGTTCTCCCACCACTGAAGAGAGAAGCAACACCATGTGAGCATTTTATAACATGACCAATTTCCTTTTGGTACTAAGAAGCTATTGACTGCACACACTGCAACAAAACCCCACCTGGAGAGCAGGGGTATAATTGAATTTAAGTAAATCTTTATCTGCACTTTTTTCAAATAATACAGCATTTAAATTTTTTATTTGTGTTGCATTGAATACTATCTAGCTGGAAGTTGTAGCTTTGTTTTTTCAGTTAGTTCCCCACCCACCTTCCCTGCTTTTGTTTTGGTGTTAATCTTGGTGGCTTTGAAACTGCCCGCCCCTCTTGTAAATTTGCATTTGGATACTCCTCCTGGGTCCATCTCATTTGCTCACTCAAAAAAAAAATTGCACTTTTTTTCATCTGCTTTTACTGTATTTGTGTTTCTTCCTACTTTATTTTGCTTTTGCATCATCTTAAAAGTACTCAGTTGTATTTATTACTGCTTGGTATAACTATCATTCTAAGCCTTTTGGTTTAAGCACTTGGGCTTCAGACCAGTTGTTTTACATTAAGAAGGTTTGTGGTCTGCACTGTTGTGGCAGGACAGGTAGCTTACATCCTTCTAAGTTGTGAACAGCTGATTGAAGGCTCAGTGTCTGTTATTCTAAAAGTGTATTAGTTCTGGTTTAAGCACTTGGGCTTCAGGTCAGTTATTTTACATTAAGAAGGTTTGTGGTCTACACTCTTGTGGAAGGAGAGGCTGGACTCTGCCCTTCTGAGCTGGGAATTTCTGGTTAAAGGCTTATAGTGCCTGCATATTTGAACTGTTTCTTACTGAATTTGGTGCGCCTTGTTTGCTGTAGCATAGACTAGATCTAGGCCTGCTGAATCTACCTTTGTTTGCATAACTTGAGCAGTAATCCAGGCCCTCATTTTTTGGAGAAGGTTCCCCTGCACCCCAGTGGCAGGAGTGTGCAGTTAGAACTTGTCTGGTTGAAGACTACAGGAACATGGCTAGGTTTTGAGATTTTTTTACTGGTTAATTGGGTAATTTGTTTAAAAGCCTTTTCTGATTGCTTGTAGTCATCTAAAGCTTTTTTAAGTGTAGCGCCGGTTAGCTAGGGCTAAATTTATCCCTGCTCCACCAAGTCTCCTCTTCAGTTTTTTCCTTGAAAGTAGTCTAACTCTCAACCTAAGCACTTAAAAAGCATCCTACAGTCCAGCACTTGCTCAGACCTAATAGCAAACACTAATATACCCCTACACATGATTGCTCAGCAGGGCAAGGCTCATTATTCACCCCTCACCAACCCAGCGACTAAGCAGCTCACCCTACTATTCAGGCATTACCAAAGGGCAATTTCAGGTATACTCTCCAGTCCAGCTGGTGAACCTGGGTATCCTGAGGCAATGTTACAACTGCCTCATGTACACAGACAAGCCTCTCCTCCTACCACAAAACATTAACATATGCAAGAGGTGCAATTATATAGCTAAATTGGAGGCTAAGCTCTCTCCACCCAAGACTGGGACAGGCAGATATGAGGAGAAGGTTAACACTTGCACCACACCTCCAGTCTCATATAGACTTACTAAACCAGCACTGGCAAAAAATACACATAAACACACTCATACTCGGAGGCACTAAATAAAAACCTGCAAAAGCATCACAGACCTACAAAGCAGACACCCAAAAAACCTGCACCTCCCATCACAAACCAGACAACATATAAAACACAAAATCAGTGTGCCACACAATCACAGCCCTTAAGGCGAAATAACATACCTAACACACTAGTAATAGGCGACTCTATAGTCAGGCACACTGACGTCCCACTCAATAGACTGGACAAGGAGAAGGTTAATGTTAGCTGCCTGTTGGGAGCCAGAATCCGCCACATAACACAAGCACTAAGGTAACTCCAGAACAAGTACAAATATGACTCTGTCATTGTTCATGTTGGTGTGAATGACCTGAGATGTACCCCCCTGGACTACATGAAAAGAGACATGGAAGAGCTCTCTGATCATGTAGTCCAGGCGGGTATGACCCTGACCCTGAGTAGCATCCTGCCCTCACCAAGAATGACACCACAGTATAGAGAAAAAAATGATCAATTTCAACAATTGGTTAAGCTTCTGGTGTCATTCAAAGTGAATTCAGTGTCTGTCAGCCTGGGAAGACATGCTCGACAAGCCTCGTTGCTTCACAAGAGATGGCTTGCACCTGTCACCCCTAGGCCTTCGAGTACTGGCCAAGGCTCTTGCTGCCTCCATAGTGCCTTTTTTAGGCAAGGCTCAAAAGTCAAACCCACCACCGTAAACAGCACAAATAAAAAAATGAGGGTTATGCTACTCAACGCCAGGAGTTTAAATCTCAAAATGCATGCACTCGAAGTACTCCTCAGTATGGAGAATGTCAACATATGTGCAGTAACTAAAACCTGGTTCAAGGCTCCACAGAGCACCCCAGCACTACCGGGCTACATCTCATACTACAAATTTTGGCCACAGAACATGGACCGAAACACAAAAGGAAGGGGTGTAGGGTGTATCCATATTCATAAAGGATACCTACACCTCCATGTTAGTGGCACAGCATGATACCTCCAAGATCATCCATGTGCAACTAACACCAGGCAAATCACCCTCCATGACCCAGGACCACCAATCCGCCTTTCTGGAGACACTGGAAAACATGAAGGTCCTACTGAACACCCTGATATTGGGCAATTTCAATTACCCTACCGTTAACTGGGAAAACTACTCAAGTACAAACTCCCAGGTCTAGCGCTTCCTGGAATTTATCAACTCAAATGCCCTGGATCAGTTGGTAAACTCCCCTACCAGAGGTGAAAACATATTGGACCTGGTCATCACCAACATGGGGGACAGGTGTTCCACACTGGAGGTCAACCCGTCACTGGTTAGATCAGACCATAAACAAATCACTCTGGATGTCCACACCACACCACCACCTCCAACCAAGGAAACCGCAGTGAAAAACTTTTCTATAGCAAACTTCACCTTACTTAAGATAGAGGTGGTAAGTTTCACAGTCCCCACGCTAATGGATAACAGTGTCCAAGATGCAGGAACCTTTACAAATGCACTCTATGAGCACCTACAAGGATGCATGGATTGTGCCATCCCTAGCAAAACCAAGACTCACTCCCCTAAGAGAAGGAAACCAGTCTGGTGGACCCCTGCCATAAACAGGCTATACAATAGAAGGAGGAAACTAGTTCAAAAAAAAGCAAATCCCAAGAAGGAAAGACATCCCTGATCAGTATCAGTAAAAAACTAAGGTCCCTCATAAAATCCTCCAAGGCTAACTTTGAAAGATAAATAGCCAAGGATTCGAAAGATAACCACAAACTATGTCAAGAATCTAAGTGGCAACTCACAGATATGCTCTGAGCTAGTGCAAAATAGCACAAAATATACTGAACCCACTGATATTGCCAACATCCTGGCAGATAGATTCAGTGCAAACTTCACCCTCCTCTCACTCCCAAAAGTGCTCACAACAATACTGGAAAAGTGTAGTGTCCCAGAAATCACAGATGCACAGGTGAAAACAGCCCTTTCAAAAGCCAAAAGCACAGTGTCAATGGGGCCAGATGGTGTCCCAGGCTGTGTCTTGCAGAAACTACAGAACAAACTAACCCCCCCACCTAAACACGCTGTTCAACCTCAGCCTCTCCACAGGCTATGTGCCCATAGAATGGCGCACAGCAATGGTTATTCCGCTCCACAAAGGAGGGACCACAACTGACCCTGGTAACTATTGCCCCATAGGTTCATAGGTTAATAGGTTGGTACTAGGCTATCGGCCCTAGGGCCTATGCAAGCCTAGCCATAACAATTCCCTGGATATTTCTACCCACAATATTTACTTCTCTGGGCCTCTGTCTAGCAGGGCGACTGACATGATCCCCGTGGTGAATTTCCTATCTCCCATCCAATCATCAAGGTTCCTTTTGAAGAGGGCCAAAGAGGCGCCCTTCTTGACATGTATGGGCAGTTTATTCCAGAGTATGGGGAGTCTGTGGGTCAGGAACCTATTCCTCCAGCATGTTTTGTTCATTGTGATGACAAGGTTTAGATCCCTGGAGCGTGTGGCTCTGAGGGATTGGGATTACTTTAAGTGGAGCATGTCCAACAGCTCAGGGTTTGACATGGCCTTGTATGTTAAGCAGAGATCGCCTCTGAGTAGACAATATGCCACAGAGTATAGCTGGACTTTTTTTAGATGTCAGCATATGGCATCTGCTTTAGGCCTGTGATTGTTTTAGTGAGGTATTTCTGTGGCCTTTCCAGCTGTTGCAGATGTCTTGTGAGCTACATACCAAACTGGGCATTATACTCTATAATGGGTCTAATGAGCGATGAGTACAGTGGGATAATGACCTCCTTTTTTCTGGATGAAAAGCCCTTAGTGATGAGGTGTGCCACATAGAAGGATTTCCTGACCGTTGTGGTGATGTGGTTATCGAAAGTGAGACCACTGTCCACCTGTGTCCCTAAGTCTCTCATCACTCTTTCGATGTTTAGTGTCCTGCCACCTATGTGGTAATTCATGGGTACATGTTTTTTTCCAATGGAGATAACTATACATTTCTTGGCATTAAGCTTGAACCCATGGCTCTGGCATCAGGCATCTGTTTCTGTAAGGCCCTTTTGTAGAATATCCACATCATTTGGGGATTCAATAAAAGCTCCCAGTTTGCAGTCATCTGCAAACTTTTTTAGCCAGAGTCCCTTAGTGTTGGCCTGTACTTCAGAGAAGTAGATGCCAAACAAGAGTGGTCCCAGGACTGAACCCTGAGGTACTCCACTTGTCATTTGTCTGGAGCTGGATTTGGAGTCAGCTACTTTTACAGTCTGGGTTCTGTCAGTAAGCCAGTTGGCAACCCATCGAGTGACATAGGGATTTATGCCCAGCTTAGTAAGTTTATCTATGATTCCAGAGTGGGGGATGGTGTTGAAGGCCTTGGCAAGGTCCAGATAGGCTGTGTGGACCACCTTACCCTCGTCCACAGCTCTGGAGACTGATTCAAAGAAGTCAGTCAGATTCAGGAGACAAGATCGGCCCTTCACAAACCCAAACTGGGTGGGGTCCAGTGTTTGAAGGTTGCCAATGTCTTTATTTATAAGTTCCATGTCTTTGCAGATCAGGCTTGTCAGACTGATGGGATGGTAGTTCCCGGGATCCAAGGCGGATCCTCCCTTGTGGAGCGGGATAATTGTAGCTGTGCACCACTCAGTGGGAACGAAGCCTGAGGTGAGGCTATGATTAAACATGACACTTAGGTGAGGTGCCAGTTCATTTTGTAGTTCATGTAATACACAGCCTGGGATGTCATCTGGTCCCATGGATGCTGCATTTTTAGCTTTAGAGAGTGCGGTTTCTACCTATGTGGCCATGATTATCGGAATTTGGCAATCTTTTGGTATTGAGATAGGCCCTTTAGGGAGTGACAGGGGGTGAAGGTGGCACTAAATCGATCTGCCAGGATATTGGCAATATCCTTGGGATCAGTATATTTAATGCCATTCTTTTGTAGATCAGAGCAGATCTGAACATTGCCATTTAGATTCTTGACATAACTATAGAATGCCTTGTGGTTGTCTTTGGAATCTTTGGCAATTTTATTTTCATAACTAGATTTTGAGGATTTTATGAGGGTTCTCAGCTTCTTACTGAGGCTGGTGAGGGAGTTTTTTGTCTCCTGGGATTTTCCACTCTTTTGCAACAGTTTCTTCCTTCTGTTGTATAGTTTGTTTATAGCAGGGGACCACCAGATTGGCTTCCTTTTTTTGGAGAAGAGCATCTTGGTTCTATTTGGGATGGCACGATTCATGCACAAGTGGATGTGCTAGTACAGTGCCTTAGTGTAGGATTCTGCAGTTGAACTGCCAGATTCCGTCTGCGTGGGTGTTGTGAAGTTTGTCACTTCTGACTTCAGTAGCTTGTAGTTGGGTTTGGAGAAGTTTTTTAAGGAGGTTTCCTTACTGGGGGGTGGGATGTGGATGTCAAGGGTGATTTGCTTATGGTCAGACCTGACCAATGAGGGAGTGAACACTGGTGTGGAGCATCTATCTCCCATGTTGGTATTGACCAGGTCTAGGACATTGGATCCCCTGGTGGGACAATGGATTAGTTGATCCCAAATGGAGCCTGACTAGCCTGATCAGCAAGGCTATGGCATGCATCATCATGGAACTCATTAACAAAGACATTGGGAACCTCCAAACACTTGACCCTACCCAGTTCGGCTTTGTTAAGGGCAAATCATGCCTACTAAACCTGGTTGACTTCTTTGAGACAGTCACCAAGGCCATAGATGAAGGGAAGGTAGTTCACACACACACGCCTACCTTGACCTCACCAAGGCTTTTGACACCATTCCCCACTCGGGAATTATAGGAAAACTCACCAGCCTGAACATAAACCTTTACTTCATGAGATGGGTTGCCAACTGGCTTACAGACAGAACTCGCACGGTAAGAATAGTGGGCTCCAGGTCCAACTCTAAACCAGTCACAAGTGATGTCCCACAAGGCTCAGTCCTGGGACCCCTATTGTTCGGCATATACTTCTTAGAAGCACAGGCAAACACAGGAGTACTATGGCTAAACAAGTTCACTGGTGACTGCAAACTGGGAGCCATAATTGACTCTCTGGCTGACACAAACATTCTCCAAAAGTGCCTTACTGAGACGGACACCTGTTGTCAAAGTCATTGTCTCAAGCTAAATGCCAAAAAATGCATAGGCATCCCGTTTGGGGAAAACAAAACACCCATGAATTACCACATAGGTGGCAGCCCCCTTAATACAGAAGAGGTAATAAGAGATCTGAGAACCCAGTAGATAGTAATCTCTCCTTTGACAATCATATTGCCAAAGTAGTTATGAAATCCTTCTATGTAGCCCATCTAATTACTAAAGGGTTTGCATCTAGAAATAAAGAGGTTATAGTGCCCCTCTACTCATCACTCATCAGACTCATCATAGAGTACAATGCTCCATTTGGGATGTACCTCACACGACAATTCCAACAGCTGGAAGGACCACAAAAGTACCTCACCAAGAGGATTACTGGCCTCAAACATATGTCCTATGCAGCCCAACTGGAAAAACTCCAGCTGTACTCAGTCGCATCGCCGCAACAATAAATAGAACATGCTGGAGGGATAGATCCCTGTCACTCCCCATGCTTTGGAACAAAATTCCTAACTACATTAGGCAGAGCCCCTCACTAACACTCTTCAAGAGAAACCTTGATGAATGCATGGGTAACAGAAAATACACCCCTGGGATCACTTCATTGGCTCTTCTTGACAGAGGCTGCGAAAGCTGACACACTCTGGCTTGGCTTATAAATGCCCTTGGGCAGATAGCCTAGTACCTACCTATGAACCTATATAAACCATAGGGGCTCTGCTCCATAAACTGCCAGTTGCTTTGCAATACACAGGAAATAATATACAGAGCATCAGTAAGCACCTAGACAGTGCTCACTGTGTTTGCATCTGGCACATGTGACTCATATTAATGGTTTGTGCTAGGAGATTTTCCACAGGGCCATCTTAGTGGTGATTTCAGATATGCCCCAGAGCCATGACTAATGACACCAATAAGAAAACCACATACGGTGGAAGAGAATTCATACAACACAGACATGAATTATTGTTAAATGTGTGTTAAGATTTCTTAAGGCCTGTTGTCTTTGTCTAGATCTCTCCAAATGTGCCCTACAGTATGACCTTGGAACATGCAATAAGATACTTGCAATGTGTGTACCATTATACAACATGTTGCTGCAGAAACATACACAGCAGGGAAAACACATCCAGGAGGAGGAAGTCTTGGAAGAAGCAGTTGTAGAGATGTCTGATGAGTAACCTGTGGGGAAGCCAACTGCAGGAGATGACCATGTAAAGCAAAGGTGGAGACAGTGAACTGTGGCACTAGTAAAGAAACAGTAATTTGTTCAAAACTATTGGACAGATTGAACATAACATACAACAGGAGCACTGATACATGCAATGATATAACCAGGCTGTATAATATCGTGCATACATTAACCACAGTGTGCATCACACTTAGGCTACCTGGGTAACAGAGTACTGAGGACAGGACAAATTTGTCACCACATATGTACTGTATATATTTGGGTGATGAGACACAACTGGGGAAAGGACATTGTCACATCTATCAGCAATGGGCAGCATGCGTGCATATGTGCACCTATTTGGAGTGCAGACTAATGCTTTGTGACTGCGTGTGTATGTGTGTGTGTGTGTGTGTGTGTGTGTGTGTGTGTGTGTGTGTGTGTGTGTGTGTGTGTGTGTGTCAGATGGGTGGGTGAGTTCAGGGAACCAAGAAGGCTGGTCAGGGAGAGGGTGGCATCTCCATTATAATTTGACTGCACAGAATTGTGGTGCTGCTCATGAGCATGTGTGGGTGTTTGTGGTTACAGCTCCATCAGAATATGCAGCACTGTGCTGTGGTCTGAAAGACAGTCTAGAGAACCCATAGGAGATAAGTCTAACAACCATGTTTGTCCCCAACCACAGGTGCAACATCTCCAGGGAAGGTCATAGGCAGTGTCAACAGTTCACATTGAGGATACAGTGGCAGATCCAGGAATCTACAAAATGTTGGGCACAGTCTGGTTAGCTGACTGCTAGGGTGAGAGTGAGAAAGTGGGACTCACCCCGTGAAAGAGCAGAATTGTCTCCTGGATCATCCTGCTTGATTAGAGTGCCCAAAACATCATCTGCAATCCCTCCTGATGCCAATTATGTTATTTGCATCTGTCCAATAAATTATCTTAATTCATTTTCCATTGAGACAGCTAAACTGTTCTCATTTGTATCATTCATAACACAAGAATATTAATCTGCATTCTGATGATTCATACCAAACAAATGTTTCTCCAAATAACTCTTCTTTCCTTCTCCATGCTGATGCTTCCTTTAGGCCTGTTCCTTGCACACACACACACACACACACACACACACACACACACACACACACACACACACACACACACACACACACACACACACACACACACACACACACACACACACAGGCATACAAACAAATGCATATATACATGCAATGATCCCATGTACATGGAATGTGGAAAAAGGGTACTGTGTCTATATGTCTGTATTTGTTTTTTATACATGCATATATTTTGCATATATACATTGATAGTTATAAGAAATGCTTGCAGCTTCAGAGCAATCAGACTGTTCTACTGTAAAATTGTCTTTTGACATGGTATATGAATATCTTAACAGAGGTGGCTCAACACAAATACATGCACAACACTATTGGCAATCTTTCTTGTAGATCATGCTGATCCCTTGAAGACCAGCCCATCCTTACTATACAGCACATCTTTTAACTAGCCAGCTACTTTAGATTCCACTTCATTCTTCTTGGCTTGTCTATCTACATTTTACAGGAAATGTGATTCTTTACAGAAGCCTAGGCATTTTTTTCAGTAGTCTTCCTTGGTTTACCTCTACCACGGGGCAGCTGTAATATTAATTTAGGAAGACAGCCTGGACCTCCAAATTTTGAGATTCATTATGGTAATCTTTTGCTAAATGCGATTGAGAAGTTTCCAAATGGAGTCTCTACCAAAATATTAAACTTTCTCTTCTGAAAACAAGATGGGAATTCATATTTATTTAAGTTAGTGTCTTATGCAAAACCAAACCCAACACTCCTCCGAATGGGGGCTGTTCCTTCAACATTCCCTGACACTTAACATGATCATCTTACTTTCAAAAAGGCCAATTGTCCAGAACAGGTGTTATAATGCTTGAATGAGCTGTCAAAAGTGTGCAGTCCTTTTCTGATAACCGTCCTTTAAGCAGAAGGTAAGGAAGATCGATACATTTCAGTTTAAAACACTGATGTGTCTCACCAGGACAAGGAGAAGGTCACTGTCATCTGCCTGTTAGATGCCAGGATCCATCAAATTGCACACACACTCAAGTCACTCAGCAGAATTACCGTTATGACTCTGCCATAGTACATGTTGGAGTGAATGACTTGAGATGTATCTCTCTGGAGTATATGAAGAGAGGCATGACTGAATTCTCAGATTATGTGTCCCAGGCAGGTATGTCCCTTGCCCTAAGCATCATTCTGCCTTCACCTGGGATGATGCCACAATACAGACAATAAATGATTGATTTCAATAATTGGCTTAGCTTCTGGTGTCACTCCAGAGGCTTCCAGTATCTGACAGCCATGGAAGACATGATTGACAGGCCACACTACTTTGACAGAGATGGCCTTCACCTGTCTCCTCAAGGCTTTTCGATACTCACAAAGACACTTGCCTTCCCTATAGTGCCTTTTTAGGCAATGTCAAAACAACAAAACTCCCAACATAAAGAAGTCCATTAGAGACAAACTCAAGGATATGTTCTTAATGCTCGGAACCTAAACAATAAACAGCACTCCCTGGAAGCACTCCTCACCTTGGACGGTGCTGATGTATGTGGAGTCACTGAGACTTGGGTCAGGGCTGCAGAGGGCATCCAAGCTGTACAAGGCTATAATGCCTTTCACATGTTCAGACCCCAAAACAAGCATGAAAGAACCAAAGGTGGAGGCGTATCTGTCTTCATTAAATCCAAATACACCTTGAGAATGGTAAAACAGTACAACTCTCTAAGGTACTCCAGGTCCAAAATGCCCTACCATATCGTCGCTAACTACAGCTCCCCTGCCATGAACCAGAGTTGCTCAGTATACAGCCAAGCACCTTGGTCGTGGGAAATTTCAACTATGTTTCCATCGATAGGGTGACTTACACGACCACAAACACGATCGCTCTGAGGTGCCTTGATTTTGTTAATTCAAATGCCCAGACCATAAATCACTGTCATTTGAAGTAAAGATGAGATCTGCTATCCCCACAGGAGCAAAAAACCTGAAAATTTTTCACCAAAGCAAATTATAACCTACTAAGCAAAGGTATAAAAACTTTCAAAGCCCCTGCTAACACAGCCAACAATGACTTCTATGCATATGAGTACACAAATGCCCTATATAGCCTCATAAACAAAGATATTGACTCAGATGTACCTGACAGGACTAAAGCCATGCTCTCATGAAAAAACAAGTCAGCTTGATAGACTATAAGTATAAATAAGTTATATAACAAAAGAAAGAAACTGATATCTAAGAACAAGAGGGAACTTCCTCAACAGAGGAGGAAGGCTACCCTCCACAGCTTGAACAAGCAACTCAGATATCTTGCAAAGTCATCTAAGGCTAGTTACAAGACTAAGTTAGCATCCCTAACTAAAGCCAACCATAAGGCATTCTTTAGCTACATCCGAAACCTAAAAAGGAATGCCCAGCTGTGTGCTTAACTTATAGTGGATCCCCACCAGCCATACTCCAAAACATTCCTGATACCAGTCCTCTACAGATTATCTTCATAGAACAGGTCATGCAAGTGCTCTCCAAGGCCAAAAACATGGCCTCTATGAGAACAGATAACATCCGAGGTTGCTTACTAAACAATCTAAAACAAGACTAGTGGAACCACATGACACTCTCTTTAACCATAGCCTGAGCACTGGCTTTGTTCCAGCAGGGTGGAAAGCAGTAACAGTAATCCCATGCACAAAGGGTGTCCATCAACTGACCCAGGAAACTATCGACCTATAATCCTAACCAGCCTTATCTGCAAGGCCATGGAAAGACTCATTATGAGCCTTATCAGCAAGAAACAGGCAACCTTCAAATTCTTGACCCGACCCAGTTTGGTTTTGTCACGGGTAGATCTTGCTTATTAAACCTGGTGGACTTCTTTGAGAATATCACCAAAGCCCTGGATGAGTGCAAAGCATATCTTGATTTAGCCAAAGCTTTTGACACAATCACCACTTAGGGATCATTGAGAAACTCTTCCAGCTGGGGAGTAACCCATACATCACTAGATGGGTAGCCAATTGGCTCACCAACAGAATGCACACTATCAAAGTTGGGAAGTCACTTCCACCAGTAGACCAGTTACTGGTAGGATACCACAAGGATCTGTGCTGGGTCCTCTATTGTTTGGAATCTTTCACTGAGGTCCAGGTGAAAGTAGATGGCCTGTGGCTTGCCAAGTTTGCAGATGACTGCAAACCAGTTGCAGTCATGGAGTCCTCCAGTGATGTAAACATATTACAGGAGGGCCTGACATGGACAAATGACTGGTGCCAACATCACAGACTAAAACTAAATCCAAAAAATGTCTAATTATCCCCTTTGGCAAAGAAGTAGCCACTGCTAATTATGATAAAGATAACACCCCTGTAAGCTCAAACCCAATGGTGTGAGATTTGGAAACACAGGTTGATAGCAATCTAAACTTTGATTACTGTGTGCCCATAGTTGTGAGGAAAGCCTTCTATATTGCTCATCTCATAAATAAGGGCATCACATCCAAGACTAAGGAGGTTTTAACTCCACTGTACTTGACCCTTGTCAGATCTCTAATTGAGTACATTGCTTCTTTCTGTATGTATCTCACCAGACACTTGAAGGAACTGGAGAAACCACAGAGGTTTCTAAACATAAGAATCCAGGGCCTCCAAAATGTGACTTACATGAAAACACTGAAAGGCCTGTCACTGTACTCTGTATCATATAGGCTCCTGGGAGGTAACCTGTGCCTGGCCTATAGAACAGTGTCTGACTCTGCCCAAATGTAAATGCTGCACATCTGCACATCAAATGGAACAAGAGTCACTCGCTCCAGGGATCTCAACCTAGCCTGTGACATCAACAGAACATGTTGGAAAGACAGATATATCTCCCAAAGATTGCCACTCCTCTGGAACAATCTCCCACTTCACAGGAATCAGAACTCCTCAATACCCATATTTAAGCACAACCTTGGCAACTGGATGGGTGACTGTAAATTCACCCCGGGGGTGGCAACTATGTCCCTCATGGACAGGGGTAGTAAGTGCTGATCATAGAATTGCTCTGCTATCAATGACCATCTAACTTTAGTCAATTAGGATACATGTTTTTTTTTTACATGGCAAGGCTTGTAAAGGCCCTAAAGCCATTAGTCTAGTAACCTTCTATGAGCCTATGAACCTATGAACCTATTTTTAATTACTTCAGTCCTCAGTGATTAACTAGAAAACCACAAATTGCATGAGGAACAGACCAAAAATATGAGGCAAAAATCTGGACAGCTGTGAGGCTTGAGTGCAGCAAGTATATGAAATACACAATGACATGTAAGGAAATTTGTCATAGATTAACCAGCACCTGTCAGTGTGCAATCCAAGACTGCTCCCTACCCAGAAAATTGACAGATGTTATTGGTTGCATTCAGTAGCAGAAATAAATACCACAAATGAAGATTGCTCAGGTTGTATTTGGCTTCCATAGTGAAACATTGCTATCGACAAGATACCATACTGCCTTGTCCATTGTATGATACTAGGTAAAAAGGAAAATTGTGGTTAAAATGATGTTATGTCCTTAACAGGTTTGGAAAACAACATGCAGCAGTCAAGACATTTTATGAAAAAAAATTCATTAGACTACAAAATTTCTGGTCCACTTAATGACAGGTGATAAAGCAATATGTTAGCGGACTTAACTCTCAGAATTTGCTATGACTTGTAGCAGCTTCAGAATTTCTCATGCTTCCCTAAAGCTCAACATGATTTCAGTGATCCTTCCTGAACCACAAAATCAGCAAAGCAATTTGGTGAACTGAGAGAGAGAGCAAGCACACGGGTCATTCCCAGTACTGGTAGCTGCACATCTGTGATGAGACTAAGGTGTACACTTGCCTTTCCTCTCTTAATAATGACCACCCAACCAACACTCCATTACTTTTTGCTCCAGCACCATACATGCTAGTTGGAATTAAAGGTGCTAAGATGAGAAATTCGGTGCAATGAGTACGTCATTTTCAATCTGATAAAGTACTGGGAGGGCTGAAACAGAAAGAATGAAGAAGCATAGGGTTGTATGCAGCTGTTTAGATAAGAAAAAACTACACTTATTACAATAAATAAGAGTTTATGAATTTGTTGTTCATAAGTTGCAAGTTAGAATATTAAACATTGCAAATGTTTTAAGGGTAAATGTACCAGATTTAAATGCAGACATTGCTAGTATAGGACATCTTTGCCTCATATTTTCAACACTGTTTACTTCAAAGAGAAATGCACCTCCACACAATAATCACCACAGGGTATGCAAAATTAAAAACCAAAGGAACCAGCATATACCTACAAACAACAAGGGTTATCAATATCAAGGGAAGCATCAGAACTAGTGGAACCATCTAAAATCATTTGGGGGACAGAGAGAGTGGGACTACCATTACAATCGGGGGCAGAAGCATTAACAGTGCCTACAAATCCATCTTTTGAGGTGGAAAATCTCCTTACAGTTATGACAAACATTAAAGGTGACTTTAAAATTTACAATTTTACAACTGTTTCATTTAATAATATGTGAGTTGCTCAGTAAAGGGCAGACATTTGTGCCTGTAGTACAGACATGAATAGAGGAACTATTGCTAGACTTAAAGCTTCTTCTGAGGAAACTAAATTTTAAAATAATGTTCAACAACAGTATTGTTTGACATGAATTAAATGTGTTACATAGAAGTAGTGTGTTTAACCCTCCTTTCGCTCTACCATTTCTTATTTTCAAAAAAATGTGTGATTTCCACTTTAGGGAATTTATTCAACATAGGAAGAATATGCCCCCCTTATAATAATTTGTCTGACAGTGAAAACAAGATGCTTAAAGAGTTGATTGGAAATAAGAATATCAAGGTTATGAAACCCAATAAAGGACAGGGCATAGTGGTTATGACCAAAATTGATTATTCCAGTAGAATGCATGTATATTTGTTTGATGAACAGTGTTATGAAGAAACTTCCCTTAATTTTATTAATGTGTCCTATAGTAACATTTTTTTTTTCTGCAGGACATGTTTGAACAGGGTGAAATAACATATGAGACACTTGAATTTGTAACTGCAAAATTTCATGTTGTTCCTCCCATATTTAGAATCCCCAAAATTCACAAATGTTTATCAGATTCCCCCGATGAGACCTATTGTTTGTGCTAGAACAGCTATTACGCATCCTATGACAAAATATATAGATGAGAAAGTTAAAGGTCTGTTAGGTGGTTATGCACATCTATATAAGGATCCATGGGACTTTTTGTCCAAATTAAGGATGGTGAAATATAGTCCCAACTTAGCTTTTGTGACGATCGATGAGGTAAATTTATTTAACATAATACCACAAGATCAGGGTTTAGCAATGTTTTGAGATTTTTTTTAGTAGAATGGGGACTTTTAACTCCAAACACAAAAAATCACTCGTGGAGTCCAAATGAGGGTATGAGCACAACAGCAAAGAATCCAATAGTGTTGGTAGGTTAATTCCACTAGTGTAGTGAGGAAGAACAGCAGGAACACACAAGAATAGAAGTCCAAAACCAGTTTAATAACGCTTTTCTCCAAGGAAGTACATTTTCGAGTATCTTCGTCAGATAAAACACACAACCACTTAAAATAATACACTGCTTTTATACATAAGTAATGAATTGAATGATTGAATAATGAGGTGATAAATTAATTAATTAATATACATTGGATTATACTCTTAAAAATATTGTTTAATTTAATGTATAATAAAATTGGTAATAAATATTTATAAAAAATTCATATACATGGTATAAATGATCAAGAACCTCAAATTCCATAAATACCTTAATAAATAATATCAGTGTTAAATAACATGTTAAAAAATAAGCATAAAAATTGGAATAAAAATAGAATAGAAGGTAAATGAATGAGTGAATAAATGGTGTACTATCACCATCTAGTGGACAAACAGAAAATCACAACTTGGCAGCTCTTAATTTTAAAACTGGAACAATAGAGAGCATGTCATTCAGACCTGGTTCCCTGGTGGCATCTAAAATTATTTGCCAATACAATTCCCTATACTCCAGTTTAGTTTCCCACATGCCACCCCTGATTTCTTTGGGTACTATCTCCAGTACAAAAAATGAAAAATAGAATTGGTACATGTTTGAGAATGCCGAAACAAAGCATTATTGAAATTTCCTTTTTTCATTTCGTAATAATGTTCATAAATTCTGGACCTTAATTTCCTTTCTGTTTTCCCTACATAAAAGGAAGAACAGGAGTGACATGTGGCAATGACTTTTAACTCCAATGAGATGAATGTGTTGGGTACTATATTGGAGTTAGTGTTAAAATAAAATTTTGTATATATGAATCGTCAATTGTTTTCATCAGAAGAGGGGAGTGGTGATGGGGGCATGTTGTGCCCCAATGCTCACGAATATTGTGTTAATTCAATTGGAGAAACAATTTGTTTTTAATAAGTCTGGTACGCCCCTTGGCAGTTATTCACACAAATTTTGGATGATATATTTATAGCTTGGGATGTGAGTGAGACTGGAACACAACAATTTGTAGAATATTTGAACTCCAGTACTTCTTTTTTAAACTGTATATACAGTTACAATAGGGACAGCATCAATTATTTGGATGTATTGGTGTCCAAGGACCCGGAAAAAGAGAGTATTCAAAGTTCTATTTTTATGAAGTCCACATATTCCAATAGTTTTTGCATTATGATAGTAATCATCTCATTCATCAGAAAAGGGGTATAGTCTACGGACAATTTGTTAGACTGTCCCGAATGATTTCTGACAATGATAGGTATGAACAGGAATGTAAGTATCTAATAGAATTGTTCAGGGCCAGGGGGTACCCTTTGGAATTAATTCTGAGTACTTTAGGGCAAGTTTCAGATAAAAGAAAAGAAGGAATAATATTGCCTATACTTGCATCCAGTCAAGGGGTTAATTAAGCTGATAAAAGAGAGAAGGAGGTTTAAGGATTTTTCTTGTACCTTCATAACTACTTATACACAGGAACATGCAGGAATTTATAGGATTTTAAAAAGTTATTGGAAGATTTTTCCAATGTTTTGACGTATTAAATGAACTGGTGGGAAACAAACCAAAGATATTTTTTAGGAGAGGTAAGTCTTTAAAGGATATTTTGGAGAGTGGAAACCAAATGGTGAATGTGAGTAGTAAGAAACACGGCACATTCAAATGTGGATCTTGCACTCGGTGCAAGTACATTCTGGAAGCACTAGAAGTAAAGGTGAATAGACAGGTTTTTCACACCTCCTTCTATTGCACCTGTAAGTCTATGGGGCTTATATACCTTGCCATGTGTAAAAACTGTGAAGGTTTTTATGTCAGGAAAAAAAATTCGGAGGTTCAAAGATAGAATCTATGAACATATGAATGACATAAAGAACAGGCAATTGAATAATTATGTATATGAACATGTGCTGAAGTATCTCAATCATTAATTTTTATTTTTTGGATTGGATACAGTGTGCAATAATCCTTTAGGGGGGCCATGGGCAAAATTAATATAACGCAAAGAAGCTTTACAGCAACTGAAGTTAAATGCCTGTGCACCACCAGGTTTAAATGAATTTATATCCATCAGTAGTATTTTAAAACTCATCTCATATAAAGTTTGAATTTTTAACATATTTGTATTTCCTTTTGTATAGGAAAATTCTTTAAATACATCTTGTTTTATTTAGATATATTTAGTGTTTTGATATGTAATTAATTACGAGAGTTAGGTCATTGGTTATTTTAATCATATGATGTTTGAAGGGGGAATATTTAAATATTGTGGTGTGCAATAATGTTATTGGATTCTGAAGAAGTCTAAGCCTGATGAAAGTGCTTACTCCACCAATAAAACCGGGTTGTTCCATCTGTGCTGTCCAGTCCTCATTTGTTCTTTGTTGGGTTCTCAGTTTGGTTTGTTTATGAAAAAAATTCATTAGACTGCAAAGTTTCTGGTCCACGTAATGACAGGTGATAAAGTAATATGTTAGCAGGCTTAACTCTCAGAATTTGCTAGGACTTATAGCAGCTTCAGAATTTCTCATGCTTCCCTAAAGCTCAACATAATTTCTGTGATCCTTCCTGAACCACAAAATCAGCAAAACAATTTAGTGAACTGAGAGAGAGGGAGAGAGAGAGTGAGCACACGGGTCATTCCCAGTACTGGTCACTGCACATCTGTGATGGGAATAAGGTGTACACTTTCCTTTCCTCTCCTAATAATGACCACCCAACCAACACTTGATTACTTTTTTGTTCCTGCACCATACTTGCTAGTTGGAATTAAAGGTGCCAGGATGAGAAACTAGGTGCAATGAGTAGGTCATTTTCAATATGATAAAGTACTGGGAGGGCTGAAACAGAAAGAATGAAGAAGCACAGGGTTGTATGCAGCTGTTTAGATAAGAAAAACTACACTTATTACAGTAAATAAGAGTTTATGAATTTGTTGTTCATAAGTTGCAAGTTAAAATATTAAACATTGCAAATGTTTTAAGGGTAAATGTACCAGATTTAAATGCAGACATTGTTAGTGTAGGACATCTTTGCCTCATATTTTCAACACTGTTTACTTCAAAGAGAAATGCGTCTCTACACAATAATCATCATAGGATATACAAAATTAAAAACAGCCACTGATATTTGTTTTCTGTTCTCCACAAATACAAGACTTTGCATTTGTGGAGAACATAAAAGACTTAAAGCTTTAGATATCTGCTCTCCAATTTACAGTGCACATGCTTTCAGTGCCAGCCTCATCTACTAACCCAACGATTCACACATCACACCTGCTAAGAGAAGGGTTATTAAGTGGGCTGCCTCATGTCAGATGTTTTATGCCAGTAAAAGAGACACAACCATCACCACAGCCAGACTAAAGCCACTGTATTTAACAATGCACCTTGACCAAAGGTCACCCTTATCCAATACCACAGTCAAATTATCCTGTTAAATATTTCATCATGCATATTGCAACTTTTAATCTAAGAGCCTGACATTTTTTCACATTCATACAAATCTCTTCTATGCCTCTATACTAAGATTATACACTTGTTCCTTTATTAAAGGAATGGAAGCGCAAAAGAGATTTACATGAATGTAAAAAGAAATCAGGCTGTTAAAACAATTTAATTTATTGTTAACATTTTAAAGTAATTAAAGCAGAATGTAATTGTAGGGCACCAAACAAGTCATTCAGCTGTAACTCTTTGGCACCTTCTTTCAAGCTCTGATGAAGACAAAAAAATGCTATTCCTCAATGACTGACGGATTGCAGCAGTTCTCTAAACAGAATGCGTTCAAATTATCTGGACTTTTGGTTCTACTGGATGAATGTTACAAAAAAAAATATTTTTTTCCCACCAAATTTGTATAACCAAACACACAGTGTGCCTTCACTCAACTATAATGGAGATGCAGTTGGAGAAACACTTCACAATTGTCATATAGATCACCTGACTACAACCTCCAATCGCATCTCCAATGTGTCTTTCACAGGGAAAAAAGTTGGCAAGTTGAAATGGAAAAATTGACTGTTTTGGTGGTACATTTTCCAATTTTAACAAAATAATAGTTCACTGCATTTCTGTTTTTTTTTTAATGACCACAAAGTTATGCACAGCTTTAAATGGGGGTGGGACGTGCTCCTGCTCCCATGCCTAAATCCGCCACTGGGATAGAGTACTCCATGACTGTGAGTGGCATGATGTGTATAGGTTGTCTCATCACAAACACCCCATTTCCATATGCAGCCATGACAACTCACAGTGCCCTGAACACGTGATGGAGGTGTGGTGGTAGTGGCAGTGCAGGACCTAGATCACTCCCTCATCCAGCTGTGTTGGACTTACCTTTCAGAAATGAATGTAGTCCAACCAAGAGAAAGGGAGTGGGCATACTAGATGGCCACACAGGGACATCTGTGGCTGCTCATCTATGGCTGCCTTGGTCTCTGCATGTCCCTGTGTAACAGCCCTGCATAAATGCTAATTGGAGGACATAAAAGTACATTAGTCAAGGAGGGAATGGTATCCATGATGTTGCTGATCTCTCATACTCTCCTAAAGCTCAGTGCAGCTGGTGACAACTAAGGATGACTACACTGCTGGAGAAGAGAACACTTTCTGTGCTGTTAGGTCAGCCACATATTGTCCTTCTGTGGCATCTTGGAATCAAGAGTTAGGTTGCATAGGCACAGAATCTGTTACCAGCAAAGGAGGAGGGGATATGCCCATCACATTACCTGTGTCTACTGATGCCACCATAATCCATGACTGTACCAGGACTTGGCTGCCATTGTCATTGGGTCCTGACAGTTACCCAAAATCAGGCATGTCTGCATCCATAGTGGGGCAACCTGACATTGTAACATCTGTGAAAAGATATAAATATAGCCAAATATATGAATACACCTTTCAAAAACACTAACAATTTAATCATGAAATCTGTTAATGACTGAGAGTGAAGCAGTGAGATGCAAGGATGAAGTAGGTTCCACAAAATCCAATAGGTCTTCGAAACAGTTGATAAAAAAGTAGATTTTATTCCTTTCAGACAAGCGCTTTCGCTAAATGTAGCTTCATCAGGTCTATTCCATATACAAATAAATTAAAAGGCCATTTTTATACTCATGACAATTCAATTAAAATAGATTGCACACCTTACTTAAAAGGGAAATACCATTTTGTTTAAGAACAATAAAATACAAAATAAATTCAATTTTCCTTTCTAACATACCTATAAAACCAAAATCATTGCATATATAGAAGTGTATGATAATATACAGTGGTTATAAATATTAACTGTATAAATGCACCTAACGTGCATATTAACTTGGTGTGTATGGACAAGTTCTAACATAACAAGTATATCTTTAATGTTATGAATGAGCTAGTGAAATGATGCATGAATGAGTGTGAACAATCTATATATGGCTCTTAAATGCATATGTGTATATTTATTGCTGCATAATTTATGAAAAATGTGAGGTGAAAAATCATGTGCTAGAAGTATAAAGAGAATGGTGTTAAAATCCCAGTGATGCTAAATATAGCTAACTATGTGTAATCAATATGACTTATATATTTACGAGTCTATATTTATACTGGGTATAAGTATATTTGATATGTGATATTTATATGTAAAGTGTATGAAAGGCATCACAGTTCATTTACACCCATATGTGTTGTCCATTTAAGTGTATTAATCGAACCAACACATATATGTTGGCCAGTAACTCCTCTCATCTAATTCTATATGTGGAAATACATCTGTTAGTGAAAATACATTGTTGTATAACTATTCTCATACATTCCATCAAGATTAAACTTGATATTCTTCTACCTCTGAATGTAATGTACATATGATAAACATAAAGAATTTTTATATATTTACAATTTAAATGGACAACACATATGGGTGTAAATGAACTGTGATGCCTTTCATACACTTTACATATAAATATCACATATCAAATATACTTATACCCAGTATAAATATAGACTCGTAAATATATAAGTCATATTGATTACACATAGTTAGCTATATTTAGCATCACTGGGATTTTAACACCATTCTCTTTATACCTCTAGCACATGATTTTTCACCTCACATTTTTCATAAATTATGCAGCAATAAATATACACATATGTATTTAAGAGACATATATAGATTGTTCACACTCATTCATGCATCATTTCACTAGCTCATTCATAACATTAAAGATACACTTGTTATGTTAGAACTTGTTCATACACACCAAGTTAATATGCATGCATTTATGTTATTTATAACCACTGTATATTATCATACACTTCTATATGCAATGATTTTGGTTTTATAGGTATGTTAGAAAGGAAAATTGAATTTATTTTGTATTTTATTGTTCTTAAACAAAATGGTATTTCCCTAAGGTGTGCAATCTATTTTAATTGAATTGTCATGAGTATAAATGGCCTTTTAATTTATGTATGGAATAGACCTGATGAAGCTTTGTCTGAAAGGAATAAAATCTACTTTATCAACTGTTCAAGAACAGATTTGTGGAACTTCATCTGCATCTCACTGCTTCAGTCATTAACAGATTTCATGGTTGACATTCTTTATTTTTCTCTTTGACTGAGAGAGTTTGCCGTTGTGGTGGGGTTATTTTCTCATTAACTAACAATTTAATACTGATAAACCTCTATAACAGAGTTCCATGGAATAGTTAATGTTAACATACCTGAGCAGAATGATATTATATCTGTACTGCCAATGCACCTGTAACAACATGCTTATTAGCTCTATAGCCCTGAGTCAAGCAGGTAGTACAGATTGCCCCACATGTTACTGCATACCCCCCAGGCATCATCAACCAATATTCAAGGTGCCCCATGTAATTCTGTTCACAGGTGTAATACTCCACTATGGATAACAGAGTTATCTGATCCACCAGGTGGAGAAGCCAGGAACTGCTCTGTGCCTGTTAATAGTGACTTTGTCAGTAGACCTCAATCCATGACCCTCTGCTAATATCCCCGGTGTGTTGCCTTGTAGCATGCATGTGTAAACATGTTGGTGAGGCTTCTCTGAATCTTTTTATAGGTTCAGTTTTGTTCACTGACTGCAGTTTTTTCCTCTAAAAGGTCTCAACAGGTGCATTCATTTCAGTTAAGAAACAGTATTTGGTTTGCAACTATTGGCCAGATTTAACATAACATGCAACAGTAACACTGATACATCCAATAATCTAAGCAGGCTATCCAGTATGATACAGTGTGTGTGTGTGTGTGTGTGTGTGTGTGTGTGTGTGTGTGTGTGTGTGTGTGTGTGCGTGTGTGTGTGTGTGTGTGTGTGTGTGTGTGTGTGTGTGTGTGTGTTTGTGTGTGCACGTGCGTCTTTGATCTCATGCTCTGGAGAATCTGCCAACCATGATCATGGAGAGTCTGGAGCAGAATGTCATTCTCTGCCTGTGAGAACTTCACAATATGGTGTTATCTCTGCTTCAGGCACAACTACCTGTAATCATAAAGAAATATATATGTAAACTGGTGGCATGTCACCCATTGTGTACCTGTATCTTCGTAACACACAGCTGTTCCCAGTGTTAACATGACTTGTGTCATATTTCACCAATGATGATTCACAAGCCAGCCATGTGGTTCATAGGTTCATAGGTTCATAGGTTCATACTAGGCTATCTGCCCGAGGGCATTTACAAGCCTAGCCCATAGTTTTGTGGCTTACGCCACCCCTTTAGTATGGGGAACTATACCCATTATTTTGCTGTGCCTCTGTTGATCAGTGACACTGAGGTAATCCCTGGGGTATATCTGCGATCTCCCATCCATTGGTCAAGATTTCTCTTGAACAAGGCCAGCGAGGTGCTCTGCCTCACATATACCGGGATTTTATTCCACAGCATAGGGAGTCTTTGGGTGATGAATCTATCCCTCCAGCACGTCCTATTAATAGCTGTGTCGAGGTTTAAGTCTCCGCCCTTGTGGCTCTGGCGGATCTAGATTTTTGAGGTGAAGCATATTCATCAAATCTGGGTTTGACATGGCCTTGTATGTTAGGCAAGGTCACCTCTGAGTAAGCGGTGGCGACTGAATAGAGCTGGAGTTCTTTCAGCAGAGAACAGCCCATATGGGAGCAGAGGTCGTTTTGGCTTTATAAAAATCTTTCTATGCCTCTATAACTTAAGATAAAATACACTTTGTTCCTTTCATTAAAAAGTTTAAGAATGGATTAGCATTCCAAAGATGATTTTACTTTTGGTAATGTTACAAAAAAAAATATTTTTTTCCCACCAAATTTGTATAACCAAACAGTGTGCCTTCACTCAACTATAATGGAGATGCAGTTGGAGAAACACTTCACAATTGTCATATAGATCACCTGACTACAACCTCCAATCGCATCTCCGATGTGTCTTTCACAGGGAAAAAAGTTGGCAAGTTGAAATGGAAAATTGACTGTTTTGGTGGTACATTTTCCAATTTTAACAAAATAATAGTTCACTGCATTTCTGTTTTTTAATGACCACAAAGTTATGCACAGCTTTAAATGGGGTGGGGCGTGCTCCTGCTCCCATGCCTAAATCCGCCACTGGGATAGAAGTACTCCATGACTGTGAGTGGCATGATGTGTATAGGTTGTCTCATCACAAACACCCCATTTCCATATGCAGCCATGACAACTCACAGTGCCTGAACTGCGTGATGGAGGTGTGGTGGTAGCGGCAATGCAGGACCTAGATCACTCCCTCATCCAGCTGTGTTGGACTTACCTTTCAGAAATGAATGTAGTCCAACCAAGAGAAAGGGAGTGGGCATACTAGATGGCCACACAGGGACATCTGTGGCTGCTCATCTATGGCTGCCTTGGTCTCTGCATGTCCCTGTGTAACAGCCCTGCATAAATGCTAATTGGAGGACATAAAAGTACATTAGTCAAGGAGGGAATGGTATCTATGATGTTGCTGATCTCTCATACTCTCCTAAAGCTCAGTGCAGCTAGTGACAGCTAAGGATGACTACACTGCTGGAGAAGAGAACACTTTCTGTGCTGTTAGGTCAGCCACATATTGTCCTTCTGTGGCATCTTGGAATCAAGAGTTAGGTTGCATAGGCACAGAATCTGTTACCAGCAAAGGAGGAGGGGATATGCCCATCACATTACCTGTGTCTACTGATGCCACCATAATCCATGAGTGTACCAGGACATGGCTGCCATTGTCATTGGGTCCTGACAGTTACCCAAAATCAGGCATGTCTGCATCCATAGTGGGGCAACCTGACATTGTAACATCTGTGAAAAGATATAAATATAGCCAAATATATGAATACACCTTTCAAAAACACTAACAATTTAATCATGAAATCTGTTAATGACTGAGAGTGAAGCAGTGAGATGCAAGGATGAAGTAGGTTCCACAAAATCCAATAGGTCTTCGAAACAGTTGATAAAAAAGTAGATTTTATTCCTTTCAGACAAGCGCTTTCGCTAAATGTAGCTTCATCAGGTCTATTCCATATACAAATAAATTAAAAGGCCATTTTTATACTCATGACAATTCAATTAAAATAGATTGCACACCTTACTTAAAAGGGAAATACCATTTTGTTTAAGAACAATAAAATACAAAATAAATTCAATTTTCCTTTCTAACATACCTATAAAACCAAAATCATTGCATATATAGAAGTGTATGATAATATACAGTGGTTATAAATATTAACTGTATAAATGCACCTAACGTGCATATTAACTTGGTGTGTATGGACAAGTTCTAACATAACAAGTATATCTTTAATGTTATGAATGAGCTAGTGAAATGATGCATGAATGAGTGTGAACAATCTATATATGGCTCTTAAATGCATATGTGTATATTTATTGCTGCATAATTTATGAAAAATGTGAGGTGAAAAATCATGTGCTAGAAGTATAAAGAGAATGGTGTTAAAATCCCAGTGATGCTAAATATAGCTAACTATGTGTAATCAATATGACTTATATATTTACGAGTCTATATTTATACTGGGTATAAGTATATTTGATATGTGATATTTATATGTAAAGTGTATGAAAGGCATCACAGTTCATTTACACCCATATGTGTTGTCCATTTAAGTGTATTAATCGAACCAACACATATATGTTGGCCAGTAACTCCTCTCATCTAATTCTATATGTGGAAATACATCTGTTAGTGAAAATACATTGTTGTATAACTATTCTCATACATTCCATCAAGATTAAACTTGATATTCTTCTACCTCTGAATGTAATGTACATATGATAAACATAAAGAATTTTTATATATTTACAATTTAAATGGACAACACATATGGGTGTAAATGAACTGTGATGCCTTTCATACACTTTGCATATAAATATCACATATCAAATATGCTTATACCCAGTATAAATATAGACTGCGATATATAAGTCATATTGATTACACATAGTTATATATTTAGCATCACTGGGACCTTTTAACACCATTCTCTTATCTGGCACATGTTTTCACCTCACGTTTCATAAATTAAATACATATGCGTTTAAGCCATATGGTGTTCACGCTCATTCATGCATCATTTCACTAACTCATTCGCCAGCATTAAGACTGGTAATGTTAGAACGTCCATACCTGAAGTAATATGCGTTATGCATTACGTTGTATTATAACCACTATATTATCATACACTCTATATGCTGATTTTGATTTATAGGTATGTTAGAAAGAAAATTGATTATTTTGTTCTTAAACAAAATATTTTCAATTGGTGATCGATAATGTGTCATGTAAAATGGCTTTAACGTATGGAATGAACCTGATAAGCTACAGCGCAATCTGAAAAGAATAAAATCTGCTATCAACTGTTTATGAACTACTTCATCTCACTGCTTCACTCTCAGTCATTAACAGATTTCATGGTTGACATTCTTTATTTTTCTCTTTGACTGAGAGAGTTTGCCGTTGTGGTGGGGTTATTTTCTCATTAACTAACAATTTAATACTGATAAACCTCTATAACAGAGTTCCATGGAATAGTTAATGTTAGCATACCTGAGCAGAATGATATTATATCTGTACTACCAATGCACCTGTAACAACATGCTTATTAGCTCTATGGCCCTGAGTCAAGCAGGTAGTACAGATTGCCCCACATGTTACTGCATACCCCCAGGCATCATCAACCAATATTCAAGGTGCCCCATGTAATTCTGTTCACAGGTGTAATACTCCACTATGGATAACAGAGTTTTCTGATCCACCAGGTGGAGAAGCCAGGAACTGCTCTGTGCCTGTTAATAGTGACTTTGTCAGTAGACCTCAATCCATGACCCTCTGCTAATATCCCCGGTGTGTTGCCTTGTAGCATGCATGTGTAAACATGTTGGTGGAGCTTCTCTGAATCTTTTTATAGGTTCAGTTTTGTTCACTGATTGCAGTTTTTTTCCTCTAAAAGGTCTCATCAGGTGCATTCATTTCAGTTAAGAAACAGTATTTTGTTTGCAACTATTGGCCAGATTTAACATAACATGCAGCAGTAACACTGATACATCCAATAATCTAAGCAGGCTATCCAGTATGATGCAGTGTGTGTGTGTGTGTGTGTGTGTGTGTGTGTGTGTGTGTGTGTGTGTGTGTGTGTGTGTGTGTGTGTGTGCGTGCGTGCGTGTGTGTGTGTGTGTGTGTGTGTGTGTGTGTGTGTGTGTGTTTGATCTCATGCTCTGGAGAATCTGCCAACCATGATCATGGAGAGTCTGGAGCAGAATGTCATTCTCTGCCTGTGAGAACTTCACAATATGGTGTTATCTCTGCTTCAGGCACAACTACCTGTAATCATAAAGAAATATATATGTAAACTGGTGGCATGTCACCCATTGTGTACCTGTATCTTCGTAACACACAGCTGTTCCCAGTGTTAACATGACTTGTGTCATATTTCACCAATGATGATTCACAAGCCAGCCATGTGGTTCATAGGTTCATAGGTTCATAGGTTCATACTAGGCTATCTGCCGAGGGCATTTACAAGCCTAGCCCATAGTTTTGTGGCTTCGCCACCCCTTTAGTATGGGGAACTATACCCATTATTTTGCTGTGCCTCTGTTGATCAGTGACACTGAGGTAATCCCTGGGGTATATCTGCGATCTCCCATCCATTGGTCAAGATTTCTCTTGAACAAGGCCAGCGAGTGCTCTGCCTCACATATACGGGATTTTATTCCACAGCATAGGAGTCTTTGGGTGATGAATCTATCCCTCCAGCACGTCCTATTAATAGCTGTGTCGAGGTTTAAGTCTCCGCCCTTGTGGCTCTGACGGATCTAGATTTTTTGAGGTGAAGCATATTCATCAAATCTGGGTTTGACATGGCCTTGTATGTTAGGCAAAGGTCACCTCTGAGTAAGCGGTAGCGACTGAATAGAGCTGGAGTTCTTTCAGTCGGGCAGCATAGGACAGATGTTTGAGACCCTTTATCCTTTTGGTGAGGAACTTTTGTGGCCTCTCCAGCTGCTGCAAGTGTCAGGTCAGATACATTCCGAATGGGGCATTGTACTCAATCATTGGTCTGATGAGTGATGAGTATAGGGAGACTATGACCTCCCTTGATCTATATGAGAATCCCTTCATGATAAGGTGGGCAATGTAGAAGGTCTTCCTAACTACTTTAGCTACATGGGTGTCGAATGACAGACTACTATCAACCTGGGTCCCCAGGTCCCTGATAACTTCTTCTGTACTCAGTGGATTGCCACCTATTTGGTAGCTAGGGGTAACCTTGTTTTCCCGAAGGGTATGACTATGCATTTTTGGCATTTAACTTTAGGCCATGGCTCTGGCACCAGTTATCCGTTTCTGTGAGACCCTTCTGAAGGATATCTGTGTCAGATGTGTTTTCTACTATGGTGCCCAGTTTGCAGTCATCTGCAAACTTTGTCAACCATAACCCTCCTGTGTTTGCTTGTACTTGGAAAAGTAGATGCCAAACAAGAGTGGGCCCAGGACTGAGCCCTGTGGTACACCACTTGTGACAGGCTTTGAGTCTGACATGGCGCCAGCAACTCTGACCCTGTGGGTTCTGTCACTCAGCCAGTTTGCAACCCATCTTGTGATGTATGGGTTAACATTTAAGCTGATGAGTTTTTCAATGATACCCGAGTGGGGTATTGTATCAAAGGCCTTAGCCAGATCGAGGTAGGCTGTATGGACTGCCTTTCCCTCATCAATGGCTTTGGTGACTGTTTGAAAAAGTCAACCAAGTTTAGAAGGCATGATCTGCCTTTGACAAAGCCAAACTGGGATGGATCCAAAGTCTGCAAATTCCCTATGTCTTTATTTATGAGGTCCATTATGATCCTCTCCATGGCTTTGCAGATAAGTCTTGTCAAGCTAATGGGCGGTAATTTCCAGGGTCGGTGGAGGCACCGCCTTTGTGAAGTGGGACCACAGTTGCAGTGCGCCACTCCTGGAGTGCGTATCCAGAGGTAAGACTATGATTAAACAGCTGTCCTAGCTGTGGGTTTAATTCTCGTTGAGTTCGTGGAGCACACAGCCGGGGACACCATCAGGTCCCATGGATGCTGTGTTTTTTGCTTTGGAGAGAGCAGTTCTCACTTGGGCGTTGGAGATGTTTGGAGGGCTGCAATCGCTTGGTATAGATATCTCTCCTTTTGGGGGGGGAGAAGTTTGCACTGAACCTGTCAGCCAGTATGTTGGCAATGTCTGTAGGATCAGTAATCTTCACATCATTTTGAACTAGTTCTGAGCATATCTGGGAGTTTCCTCCCAGGTTTCTAACATAGCTAAAGAAGGCCTTATGATTGTCTTTTGAGTCTTTAGCTATTTTTCTCTCAAAATTTGCTTTGGATGATTTTATGAGAGCTCTTAGTTTTTTACTTATAGTGATCAAGGGTGTCTTACCTTTTAAGGATTTTGCTCTATCTTGTAGTAGCTTCCTCCTTTTGTTGTAGAGTTTGTTTATGGCTGGGGTCCACCAGAGTGGACGCTTGCCTTTGGTACAAAGAGTCTTTGTTTTGCTTGGGATTGCCTTATCCATGCTGTCCTGCAGGTGCTGGTAGAATGGTTGCCATCTTTCGGGCAGAAGTCAGTATTGAATGGTTCTAGGTGTTTGTTGATGTTCATCAGAAAGCCTTACTCCTCTGCAGAAACTCAGGGACATCTAGAAGAGGTCAATTTTTCTGTGTGTCTATGGGACAGAGCAGCATATATACTGCTGTACTAAACTGTGGACATGAGCAAGTGCTTTTCGCATCAGTTTTTCTGTCTCTTGGACTGTGAAAGAGTAAAAGGCCCACCAGTGCAAGTGCCTGTCATTGTATGACACACCCCTGACTGTGACATACACCATGAATGTCACTTACAGTATGTCCATCCCCCTAAATGTTACATTATCATCTAACATTAATATTTTTGTGGCCTAACCACAGGCTGAGGCCTACACTAGAATAGCCCTCAGGATGTCAGTGCAATCTCCTAATATTATCCACATAAGGCTTCTTATGTGGGTATGTATGAGGCCCCTCTACAATCTCAATCCAGGCATGCAGCACCAAGGGTCTGTAAACTATATAATGCCCTTATGATTATCCTCAACTAGAATACATTCTGAAGCAGACAAGACATTTGTGTTTGCTGCTATCATTGTGCAGCATATTGTTATAAAGGCCGATGCAAGGCATTGAATTAATGATGTTTATATTTCCTGTTACTGTTTTTCAGAATTAGAGCAGATTAGGGTGAACAGGCTTCTGTAAAGTAGAAGGATGGAGCATTTTTCCAGATGCAGGGGTGGGTATCAGTGCTGTCAATGTATAGATGAGTTCTCTACATCATAGCAGCATTGTAATCTAGTATAATTATGTACAGGTAACTGTAACATCGATAAATGACAATACTACATACTGCTGAATAAGTTGGCTTGATAGTCCACATGCATGCAGGATATGTTCTGGGAATACATTCAGTCACCCTTTACAAACAAATGCCCACCATGGCTTGCCATATATTGTTGTGTATGTCTGGCATGATGCTGTACGAGATATACAAAGCAGTTGGCCACTACCATGCTGTAGGAATTGTCACTGAGGAAGGAGTCCTTCATCATATTTGCTGTGCATTGACCCACCAAATGCCCATTCAGGTGCCACTTCCAGCTGGCATACTAATGGCATTCATACATTGCAACAGCTCTGTCCCATAATACGTCTTACCTTACAGAACATTACAGTAATTGGTCACCATATGCAGACAGCTGCCTATATTACCACCAATTTCTTGACCACCTTTGGTACAACATACTGGCACAGTATGCCTGATGGCTTGGTAGTTAGCAACAGTGTCAATGTCCACTTGGCCTTTCTTTGTGTCTGGCCCACATGGAGTACCCACAGTAGCACACCCACATATACTTTCCATGGCCTCATATGTCCAACATCACCATCTTGATGGTAGTGTCACAAATCCTCAATGCCAACTGGTACTCTACTACTGTACCTTTGCTCCCCCATGCCATCTGAGGCAGGACTGAGAAGAGAAGGTAGTCACAGTGGTGGCAAACCTCTATTTGGGTCTCACCTAAGACAGTGTAAACAGTACTAGAACCTCACTTTTATGGTGTTCCCCCTTCCTTGTGTATCATCTTCCTCCCTTGTTTGTAGGCCAAACTTCTCCATCACCATTTATCCTCCCTCCATCATTATCTTTGTCTATCTATTGTCATTTGCTCCTTGTCACAATACTTCCCTTGCTGAACTTTGTCTGTGCTTTACGTACTTTCTTTCGGGTCTATATCATGAAATCAAATGTTGTGAACGCCGAATACCGGAAGGCCGAACCTGGTAAGTCGAAAGTTGAGAATGTCAAAGCTGTGGAAACCCAAATTCTTTCCCAGGGAAAGAATTCAGTTGGCCATTTCTACGGCTTCGGCATTTTTGGACCAGGTCAAGGTAAGTATATGAATGGGTAGTGACGGACTTTAGGGTTAGGGTGCGGGTCAGGTAAGTGTGCAATAGTGACAGACTTTAGGGTTAGGGCGCGGGTCAGTTAAGTGTGCGATAGTGACAGACTTTAGGGTTAGGGCTGGGTTAAGGTTAGTGCATAGATAGTGGTGTATGTTAGGTTTAGTGTAGGTTTTGAAGGTGTTTGGTGTGATTGTGTTAAGTGTGTGTTTTTACTGAACAGCAAATTTTTTCCCTGGGAAAAAATTTGCTGTTTTGAAGTGTCAATGTTATCCATATTCGATCTTCCAAATTCAAACTTATGGTGTTCAACATTTTGGAAGTTCGATTTTGTGATATAGACCCCTTTCTTTCTATCCCCTGATGTCCTCTTACATCCTTCTCTATGTACCCTGTTTCCTGTCCTCTTCCATCCACACTTTTTCTTCCCTGTGTCCTTTTGTATGTTGTTCTTCCCTGGTTTGACTTTTCTATACTCTCTTTTCCTCTCCATTTAAATAAGTATACTTAATAAGGACCTTTTTTACGAGCCATATATTGTGGCTCACAGTAAACTTTCGAGAGTCACAAAGTTGCATGCAATGGCGGATCCAGGAATTTGCAAAGGGGGAGGCGCAGTCTGGTTAGTTGACTACTGGGTGAAAGCGGGAAAGTGAGACACTGGGTTTGGTGGCTTTGAAAAGACTACCTTAAGAAGGTTTGACATCACGTGTGGAAAGATATCAATTTAAATTCAGTTGCACATGATTTTACTGTGGATAAGGTAATTCCTGTGCAGCACACAGCACAGGTACAGATAGTACAAGTATTTTCAATGCATGCCTGGAAAAGATGATTGGTTGCCCATACCAAGTCACATCATTCTCCTTCCATGTCATAACGGGCATATGTACTGTTATAAATTTGGAAAGAAACCCTCTAAAGGTGGAAATAACCACAGTTGTTGTTATGCGACATAAAATATATACCACAGGCACAGATGTTTGGATAAATTAGTAAAAGCTTTATTTAATGGATGTACCAAATAACTAAACTCATAAAACTTTCCCTACCTGGTCCCTCCAGTACCTGTGCCTCTAGTCAAACACAGATTGTCAAGGGTGCAGTCACAGCTTCGCTCATCTGCACCCATGGGCTGGTATAAGTATAATTTGTTTTATATAAATTCATACTAACTGCTATTACCTTTATATTGTATTAACATTATTACTAAGTGATTTTATACAAAGTAAAAAGTAAATATCTTGAAGTCTCACCGGAGACTGTTAACTAGCTATTATCTTCCCAGCATAAAGTTTCTTACCTGCATTAAACTCCTAGCTCAGTCCAGTGTTCTTAAAATCACTCAACAAGTTATGCACCAGCATTAAGAATGTAACTGCACTAGGTGCCTCCTCCTGAATGTGTATAATTTTGATCAGTAACAATTATATCATCTATTATACATCTGCAGAAATAAAGCTATTATACATCTGTGTTGACAATTGCATAAAGGTTCTCAAACCACACTGCAAACTCCAGGCAGTGCTAAGTAGTTGCAAGTTAAGTATACCAACTTTACAAATGACATAAAATAACTGATACACGTGTTCCTGGTACTATCACATAGGCATACCTAATGCGCCAGGTGCTACATTAGAAATATGCATACACAAACTGACTTTGGTTGTAATTGATTGCACAGTCACTGCCAAAGCCTGGGTTCTATAAAAAAAGTCTAGCTCTGCTGTGAATGGACAGGAGACATGCAGGTACAGTACAGCAGGTAACGGCCTGCTCCATTTGATGGCTGAGTACATTAAACAATTTGTGAAGTTCCAGAGAAGAAATGGTTATGAAATACACAGCATTAAATGCAGCACTTGATCTCCCATATGTTATCGTATAAATTTTGTAGTATGCATATATAGCATACAGTATGGATGAAATCAGAAAATGGTCATTGGTTTTAAAAAAATCATTAAGTTAGAAGTCACTGTTATTATCACAGAGATACAAATATACTAATTAACATTATTTAATTAGGTACAAATGCCATTACTGGTAAAGAGAATTTATACATACAAAAAGAAACAAGTACGTGTGGAATATATTTCTACTCACTGAGTTGCTAATTACTAGTTAGTACAAGTTCCTGAAGCTCATGCTCTCAGTCTGCACAAGATTTTGGCATTATGGTTTCAGAAGTTGTATCTACTACTGAATCTGTTCAATACCAGCACATCTGACTGACCACTGCTTTATCTCACATACCTGTCCCACTCTTGGTGGCTGAGTGACCAATGGGCGCTGAAGGAAGAATGAACAGATATCATTTTTTAAAGGATGATCACAACAACCAGCTGAATGTATAGTATAACACTGACTGACTGAAACATGTCAGGCATTATTAGATAGTTACCGTGCTACTCTTTGGTGGATGGAACTCAATGCTAATTAAAACCAGAAAGTGCTGTGTAAAGAAAACTCCTGAAAGAAAACATTTCTGCGAGTTATATATTTATGTAAGTGCACCAAATGCAGCACCACTTTCTCAAAACTTTCCCTAATCAGACCCAAAACTTGTGAACATTCAATGGTTGCTCAGGTGATTGGTTAGCCGTGGATACGGGGCCCTTATTTTTCCCTGCTATTACCCAAACCCTCACCCGCGTGGCATACTGGGGGCATGTGTATCTTTACTATAAGTTTGTATTAGAAAAAGAAAAGAGCTAAGTATGTTTAAGCATATAGTGTTATTACTCGGCACGGTGTTGTTGCACAGGGGGCTGATGATAGCAGGGGAAGGCTGCCCCTGTGCTTACAAAGGAATTATGCAGGCACTAGTGTTGGGCAGCTAGTACACATAGCTCCTTTTCTTCACTTTTTTTTTTGTTAGGTTTTCAGCAGTAGCTTTGTAGTAACTTGCATGTGAAGGATGAATGTCACAAATTGTAAGTGCTAGTACCCCTTTCGTTTTTCCTCAGAGATGTCTACAAGCATAGGTCACTTGCTCTGAGTCCTACCTACATTAGGAAACAGCAAAATTGGAAAGAATGAAGAATCCCTACAACCCAACCACAAAAGGCTAAAAATAATTATACTTTTGCTATTAAGCAAAGCTAGAGAAAATGTGCCTATCATCACCAGGGAAAGCAAATAGTTTCATCTTAAAATCAGTGCATCTTAGAAAACACGCACAGCACTAGCAAGATGTCCAATTATGCATTTATCAAGCAAAGCTGAACTAGAGTGTAAACTGAAATAACAAACTTTTTTTTTCTTTAAGATATTAGAAATACTTATAAGTTATTTCCTAAAATTGGGGAAGGAAAATAAATGTGAGAGTGCAGTCGGTGATGGTTTAAATGCTATTCAAATGCACGAATGCCTAAGGGTTGTCCCAAACTAATGCCAAGACTAAGATTCCCATGTACTGAAAGTAAACAGGACAACTTTTTTTTTTTTTACACTGTAACTCGGTTTAAGACACCATACAGGCAGGGAATATGGAGAGGGTGGAAGCTGTTAGCCAATTAGAAGCCAACGTGCACTGCATAAAAATACATGACAGAGTGTGTACACTGTGGCTTGTGTTCCACTGGATGTGCCCAGAAAATGAAGTTGACCTAACCTTCCTTCACAGGACCCATGCAGTTTAAATAAACACCAAATCCTTCTTGTAGGGCCAGTGTTTGGTAATCCTGTCAAAGTACTCTGTGGAAGCCCCTGTCATTGGTCAAGAATGCTTGCTTCCTACCCAGTGTGTTCTATATGTATATGTGTTTGTTTCTTATTCCCATCATTGCATCTTAAGAGCTCAAACAATACTAATGTTTGCTGTTTCCATAAGTGCATATTTATATGATGGAAAAAAATGCCCCCTCATTTCAGTTGTGAAGAAAACCTGCTTAGGTTTGCATTTGAGTGCTTTACTGCACGTTTAACCTTAGGCACATCTAATCGATTACTATATCTTCCACAGTTTTCGTATGATTTAACTCAAATGAATAGCATTTGCTTGTAGGCTCTAGCTCATAAAACTACAAAATAGATAACGAAAACCTCATAGAAACAAATGTATTCATATTTAATAAAAGTTCTGTTTATGAGTTAATGTATTTGCATGGGCATCTGTTATTAAACGCTTAACAATGAATGTGCGTGGTAAACTTTTAATGTGGCACAGGGAAATTTTAAGTCCTAAAATGAGACTTTGTTCTTCACAATGAAGTATAGTTGACATAGACATTGATGAGGCACACTTGCTAGCACTGGGTTACTACTGCCGCAAAGTAGCCCAGAGTTGCATGGCACACCACAGAGCACCATATCAGACACCACAACCTAAAGATTTAACAGGACGCTTCATAAGGAAGTTGTTTACAGATTACATTCAAAACCTATACGTGGAAATAAATGTAATATTCAAGCAATAGTTTCTTGTTCCTATTGTCTAGTTTTTTGTTGACCCGAACTGTTTAATTGCGACCCCAAACAGTTTTAAGCTTTAGTTTCTCATTGTCGGGAAATGTTTTATTTGGTGCCACAAAAGAGATGGCCGATTACGCCACATATCTGCTTCTAATTACAATGGATAACTGTTTATTTACCCAATAACCCCTAATGCCAAAGGACAACGTACAAAAATAAATTGCTTGTTCTTGACCGTTAAACATCTCACATGCACATAACATTCAGAGCAGTCACTGTGTTAAAGGAAGCCGAAACATTTGCATCAAGACTAGAGGTGTCACAGTGATTTAGCCCCTAAAAATACACAGTGAAAAGCAATCGTATTTTGGACAACAGCAGTAATTACCGAGGCAGAGTGCTGGACAAGCTACCTGATAAGGGTCAGCTCTTTAACTGAAGAGAGGCAGCCACCTGAGGATCAGGACTATTACTGCTTTCCCAAATGGATCTTCATCTCGAAGGACAACAGTTGTGATATTACCTGCATTTCTGTACTACATCATCACTTAACACATGAACCACTTCATTCAAAAATCAAAAAGAAAGTCAAAATAATGAAGGGCAGAAGCTTGGGATCAGTGACATGCATACAAAAGTGCAAATGCAACAAAAGGGTAGGGCAAGAGGGTTGATTGACTTGTTTCTTCCTATACAACTACAGGCCACACCAGAATTATTTCAAGGAAACAGTTCTCACAGACTTGTCATATAACAGTCGGGTGTCATAAAACCACAGTATAAAACTGAAACCGAACTCACAATGAAATGTGCATGCCATTGAAAGAGCTACATTTGTTAGCAGCAAGTGCAATATGTTATGCATTCTGTATTGGCTGATCATGGGGCATACTAAAGACAGGCGATTGCTAAACTGGTCACATAACATGGAACGCAACGCTAATTAAAACCAGAAAGTGCTGTGTAAAGACAACTCCTGAAAGAAGCCATTTCTGTGAATATATATTTATGATGTAAGAGTGCCAAATGCAGCACTCTCGCAACTGTATCGCTTCTTTGGCACCTTGAAAATAATTGCTTTTAATGAAAATTAGCAAATAATATTACCTCGATGCAAATTACTCCCTAAGAGTGGAAGAGCAGAGTCTGGTTTTAAGCTGTCTTAAACAGAGTCTGATGCAAAGAAAGATTTACTTGTTATCACATCCACCAGCGTGCTTAAATTACAATGGAGATGCAGTTGGAGTATCGTTTTAAAGAAAAGTCATCTGACTGCAACCTCCAATCACATCTTTGATGTACAGTATTTAGATGCATTGTTGACAGGATTCTCTGTAAGACAAGCATTTAAAAAAAAAAAGTCAAAAGTCTAAAAAGGGGCCGGCACGCACCCCTGCGCCCATGCCTAAATCCGCCCCTGGCATGTATGGATACTCACACTCATAAAACATGCAATATTTACATAACCACACTCGCAATATCCTCTCTGTTGAAGGCACTGCCACTTCCATGGCTAGATTTCTTAATTAGTTAATAGTTGAGGCACTAAATGCTTCTTTCTTAATTGATAATTACCCTTTAGCTGTGTTGTGCAACTCAGTATAACAGTGGTAGCCATTGCTCAGCCATTTTAGACACGTTTCTGGGCTTAAGTTTGATTGTGACAAAAGTGAATAAAATAATGATCACATCAATGTATTCTAACTTATTGCAACTAGACAATTCATTGTCCCTGTACAAGCTATAGTGACCTTCTATGCATACCTCTGAGAAGGTCCAGTTTTTGCTTAGGTTGGACCCAGGACACTGGCCTCTAGTAAGTTTGCGTCATTAACCACTTATACAGTGAGGGATGTGAGGACCCAAGGCTCCCAAAAGTTCTGAGGGCCTAGATCTTCTCTGTTACATTTTACACCTTATTTTTGAATATATATATATATATATATATATATATATATATATATATATATATATATATATATATATATATATACACACACACACCCACACAGTGGATATAAAAACTTTGCACACCCCTGTTAAACTGCCAGGTTTTTGTGATATAAAAAAATGAGACCACAATAAATCATTTCAACACTTTTCCCACCTTTAATGTGGCCTATAACCTGTACAATTCAATTGAAAAATAAATCTGTTAGGGGAAAAAAATATAAAAAATAAAAAAAACATACAATAAGCTGGTTGCATAAGTGTGCACACCCTTAAACTAATACTTTGTTGAAGTAGCTTTTGATTTAATTTCATCATTCAGTCTTCTTGGGTAGGAGTCTATCAGCATGACACATCTTGACTTGGCAATATTTGCCCCCTCTTCCTTGCAAAATGCTGCAAATCTGTCAGATTGCGAGGATATCTTTTGTGCACAGCCCTCTTCAGGTCCCCTTACAGATTTTCTATTGGATTTAGGTCTGGGCTCTGGCTGGGCCATTCCAAAACTTTAATTTTCTTCTGATGAAGCCATTCTTTTGTTGATTTGGATGTATGCTTGGGGTTATTGTCTTGCTGAAAGGTAAAATTCCTCTTCATCTTCAGCTTTCTAGCAAATGCCTGAAGTTTTTGGCCAAAAGTGACTGGTATTTGGAACTGTTCACAATTCCCTCCATCTTGAGTAAAGCCCCAGTTCCAGCTGAAGAAAAGCAACCCCAAAGCATGATACTACCACCACCATGCTTCACTGTGGGGATGGTATTCTTTTGGTGATACGAAGTGTTGTTTTTGTGCCAAACGTCCCTTTTGGACTTGTGGCCAAAAAGTTCAACATTGGTCTCATCAGACTATAACACATTTTCCCACATGCTTTTGGGAGACATGATGTATTGCTTTGGAAATTTTAGCTGGGCCTGGATGGTTTTCTGTGTAAGAAAAGGCTTCAATCTTACAACCCTACCCCATAGCCCAGACATATGGAGAATACCGGAGAATGTTGTCACATGTAGTACACAACCAGTACTTGCCAGAAATTCCTGCAGCTCCTTCAGTGTTGCTGTAAGTGTCTTGGCAACCTCTCTCTTGTCTTTTTATCAGTTTTGGAGGGATGTCAAGTTCTTTGCAATGTCACTGTTGTCCCATATTTTCTCCACTTTTTGATAACTGTCTTCACTGTGTTCCTTGGTATATCCAATGCTGTGGAATTTTTTTGTACCCTTCACCTGACTGATACCTTTCAACAATGATTTGATGCTTTGTAAACTTGCTGAAGCAAGCAACTGAGTAAATGTCAGGAAAATTCTACTAGGATAGCTGAACTTCAGGATTGTGATATTTCAGGATTCTGAAGTGAAACCATATATATATATATATATATATATATATATATATATATATTTTACTGCTACACAGAGAGAATATTAGACTGGATATATGTATTAACCTTATTTCAATGGCTGCTAGAAGATATGAAGTTTTACCATGAAAAATACAACAAATCTCTACCATCCAAGCCAACTGCTCACTCAGCTAGGGCAGGGGCATCTTCTCAAGTCTTCATTAAGAATGCTTCATTGGATGATATTTATGCATGTGCAACATGGTGTCTCTGTTTACTGTCACAAGAGACCATAAGTTGGATATACTCTTCAGATCTAGTCCTTCCTGTGGGGCTGCAATCACTCATTGGATCTTTCTTGGTTCCACTCAAGAGGAACAGCCGGGGACTCTCTGCTGGTGGTTTAAGAGGAGGAACAAGATCACAGGTCATATGCAAGTTATGCATTTACCATAAAAATTGATCTAAGTGATCAATGTCCATCCCACCTAATCCCCCTACCTGTGTGACCTGAGGCCTGGTTGTGAGTTATGTCTTTATCTGTTTTAAGTTTTTTTTTTTTTGCATATTTACAAGTGTATTTCCATATCTGGAGTCAGTAGATGTGTGCAGAGTATTATGGGTTTGGAGAGGAGATGGAGATCTTGATAAACTCTTGATCCAGAGCTGAACTGAGACTGTGGCTAACTTTGATGGTTAAAGGAGATGGACGCTGATCATTCAGATCTATTGTTATGGTAAGTATATACATTTCATTTCTTGTACCTCAAGGAAACAAAACTCAAACTTAAACATCAGCTGAAACTGCCTCTTACTTTACTGGAAGGTTTCACTGGGATGATGTAATCCTAGAAAGCAAAATAACACTAGAATGTGAAGAAAATCATATTGTCCTTCTATGGAGTGAGAAAAAAACAATTAGAAATAGTTCTCTTGAGCAATGACTTTCAAATAACTGTGACTAGATCTGTTAAGAATCAATCAACATACTGACAAACCTGGCAGAGTTAACATTTGTTTCTCATTGAGCACTCATGCGCTTCAGAAAAATGACAGAATATATACTATGTCACTAATCAGCTCTCTGTATAATAACTTCTGCAGTTTGTGACACTTATAGGTACTTACCAAGCTATTGATTTGCAGGGATCTAAAGAAGACTCGCCTTACATTTCCATGGTAGGTTTAGCCTTTTCATTTTTTCATAGGGGTAACACAGAGGTAGGCCAAACATGGATCTAGTGGGACATTTACATGTTTCTGCTATCCATGAGGGACAGGGGTGCTAAACTGCGGGTGAATTTGAGGTTACCCTTCAATTTTTCCAGATTACATTTGAATAGAGTAAGATGAGTACTTTTGTTTGTGTGGAGTAGAAAACAGTTCCATAAAAGTGGCATTTTCTTTGACACAACCTATCCTTCCAAAATGCTCTATTTATTTTGGAAAGTAAATTGAGATCCTTTGAGCAGGTGTTTTGATACTACTGGTCTTGTGAATGTGTAATAGGTTCAACAGAATAGGTCCTGTGGACCTTCTATATGCACTGTTGAGGTTGCGTCTCATCAGCTTGTATGATATTGACAAGAAGGACAAGGCTTTGAGATGGTCTGCATAGTGCAGTTTAGGAATTTGATTTTTTTAGTGAAAAAGTGCTGTGGTCATTCCATTTGTAACAAGTGTTTGGTGCGGTACAAATTGAATGGGGCAGCATATTCAATGCACAACAGAACAACTATATGCCTGGATCTGGATGCAACGTATTTAGATATAAACTGCACAATGAAATTGACTTCCTGACAGCTGTAGAAATGTGGTGATCAAATAATTAAATCACATTTAGATTGTGAGATAAGGTATAGTTATGATTTATAGCTCAGTGATGAGAATGAAAGCTGTATCTCTCTCACTGAATTTCTTATGCTGCAGAGTTACCATTAAAGCAGTTGGTGGGGGTGACAGATAGCGTATGTAGGCTCTGTCAATTTGCATGCATATTTGTGTGTGTGTGTTGTGTGTGTGTGTGTGTGTGTGTGTGTGTGCGTGTGTGTGTGTGTGTGTGTGTGTGTGTGTGTGTGTGTGTGTGTGTGTGTGTGCGTGTGTGTGTGTGTGTGTGTGTGTGTATGGGGTCTCTGTATGAGTAAATGGTATGAGAATATCAGGAGACTGACATTGCCTCATTACCTTTAAAAAACAGAAGCACATGAATAAAGGTTCATAAGGCAAACTGAAGGAAGGGAACGGTTTTCCTGCAGAAGACATAAAATATTCTTTCTGAGAGGATCATAAAATGAGAAATTTCTGAGTAGTTCATGAAGTCAGAAATGGGGATGGCTTGAAGAATATTTGAGGTTGTCAAATCACATATTGAGGACAGTTGTATAAAGAAATAATGTTAATGGTTGAATCTCCAATAAGCAGTAATTTAATTGCTATGATGCTAAATATATGGATTACAAGAGTATGAGGAATTTTTATTGGGCCATTAAAAGAAGGCAATGAGATGATCAAACTAAGCACCAAAGGGTGATATTTCTAAAGAAGGTATAACCGAAAATTGCCAAATTAACATGTTTTCATTAGGATGTATAAACAATTAAAGTGAAAAGAAAAGTAAGAAAGAGTACAAAAGTAGGCATGGCCATGATTCCAAACATGTAAATCAGTCAAACATTTAAAGAAAATATATATAAAAAAGGTAGACCTAAAATAATTTTTGTGGTGGGGGGGGGGTGAGAAGAATGATGCTGTTGGATCATTGGGATCTGTAGTTTCTCCAGTTAAGAAAGTGGGCATATTTGATGAACCAAATAATCCCCATGTGAAATCATACAACAGTATTTCTGTCATTCTAAACTGGATCTTACATGAAACAACAGCTCTCTTCTTAGCAGGAAACCATCAGGAGAGTGTATACCTTGCATAAGACACTTATTCATGTGATGTTAACAGTCTACATCCCAAAAGCTGTGCAAATATCTAAGGCATAGTATTCTGATAAAAAGTACTTTGAAATCTGCATTATACTATATGACCATCCATTTATATAGGTCTAGCTTGATAAAAATGTAACTATAGAGGAGCATATTTATTTAAAATGGCATTTTAAAAGAAAGCTGAATTGACAAAAATGATTAGTATAATATAGTACTTTGTTACTTAATATAAATATATTACTTCTCCCCTTAGATGTGTAACATACCAGACTTAAGCAAAAAGCTTGACCTATTGCTTACAATACGGGAACTTCCAGAAAGCATGAATGACCTTTATCCTGTAAGTATGTATTTTAATTAATGCGCTGGCACTTGTAGTTTTAGTATATATTTTTTAAAATGATTTACTCAGTGCATTCTCCCAGAAACCTGATAAACAGCCTTTATGTTTCATAGACAGTCGCAATTCAAGTATTACTCCATGTTTGTCTATACACTGAGAATAATACATGTCATATATTAGCCTGTAGCTACTAAAATCATGTCAGTACCCATGTACAGAAAGTTTTTAATACCACTCCAAAATGGCTTAATTTTAACACAGTCAAAATAAATGTGATTCCAATCTGCATTGTGTATTTATTCACACCTCCACCATATTCCCTTTGTGGAAGAATTAATTTTAGTAATTCTGTCTGATGTTAAGAATGTTCTGTGCAAGCATATCCAATTAAAAACTTTCCAGTATTGTGTAAAGGATGTATGTTTTATTGATAATAAAATATTTGATTGAATTTCTTCAGTTAACTGTAATGAGTGTCCTTTTGTCATATAATTCAAATATGAGGATTTGGGTGTTGTTTTATAATTTATCAATATCTTCCAAAATTTCAAAATACTATTTCCCATGTCATAATCATTATATATGATTTCATATAGGTATTTCGTAAGTTTAGGTATTTCTTTAAATGAAGAATTACTAATTATTCTGCATAAATCTTGCAAATACTTCAGAATGATTTGCATAGTTAGCCAATCTGTTGTGGAATTTTGTATGTTGTTTCTATTGTTTGCAAATCCAGAACTTTTAATTCTTTGATACATTGAAATGAACGAACAAATCCAGGAATTAATTATGTATCTGTATATTTTATGTGGATAGCTCTTTGTAACTATGAATGGCATTGAAAGATCAAACCAGATTTTTTAATCTATATTTGCATTAATAATTTTCCTAAATGAGTCAATGTAATAATTAATCATATGAGTTTTCGTGGGCTTAGTTATGTTATATTGCATACTAATACATAATTTGTGCAATGGCAAATTGTTTTTATCTGTTATTTGAATTTATTTTTTGTAAATCAAATTCATTTATTGATATTACTGTTAGTAATTCTTTTCAATTTGCAGAATAATTTGGACTTATCCAATCTGAGATTGTTTTAGATATTGATGCTTATATATGTGTTTCTATATCAGGAAAGTTTAATCCTCCCTGTTTCAATGGTCTAATATGATGTATTAAAGCTATTCTGTTTCTTTTGGGAAACCATAAAAATTTTATTAGGCATAGGTTTATTTCTTTGAGTATATTCCTTTTTGGTAACAATGGTATTGCCAAAGCTATATAAAGAATCCTGGGTAGTAAAACCATTTTTTATTAACTGTAGTCTATCTTCAAATGTTTATATTATTTTGTTTCACTTTTCCACAGAGATTTTAATTGTATTGATGATATTACTGTAGTATTTTGAGACTAATCATTATTATCCTCCTTTCATAACCCAATTCCTAGATATTTTAAGGTAGATTCTTGTTTCCCTATAATGTGATTCCCTTTCATCTGCAATCCTTTTTTTAATTTAAAAATAAAATTTTTGATTTTGACTTATTGAAATGGAGTCCTGAAGTCCTGTAAAATGCATCAGTTAAAATATCTAGTTATTCTAATGTCCCTTTTGTATTGGATAATGTTAATAATATGTCATCAGCAAAGAGCATTACTTTAGAATTGTATTGTTCATAAACTTCTTCTCCTTTGATTTTTGTATTGTTACATATTGAATCTGCCAATATTTCAATAGCCAAAGCAATTAAAATCGGTGACATGGGACATCCTTGTTTAGAGTTGAAAGGACTTAGTTTAACATATGCTAAATTATTTGTGTGTACACACACACACACACACACACATATATATATATATATATATATATATATATATATATATATATATATATATATATATATATATATTCTTTAGTAGATGAACAAAGGAAGGAGAAAATTCAAATCACACCAGCATTTTGAATAAATAGTCCCAGTTTAGGGAATCAAAGGCTTTCTCTATATCTAACCCAATTATGAGTGTTTCTTTATTAACATAATCTATAAGAGAAGTTATACGTTTAATATTGTAATGTGTCTGTCTATGATATATATATCAAGTCTGATCATTATTTATTGTTTTGGATAGTGGTATTTTTATTCTGTTAGTTAATATTGCCATAAATATCTTATAGTTATTATTTAATAATGATATAGGTCTATATGAGGTTTAGAGGTTTGGGGATTTGTTTTCCTTTAGGATTGGTGTGATTAAGGAATATCTCCAAGAGGGTGGTAATATAGATTCTGACTGAATTTCTAATAGAGTTTTATGGAAGTGGGATAGTATCTTTGAAGGAAAAAGTTTATATATTTTTATAATTATGCCATCTATACCTGGAGCTTTATTATTTTTACCCTCTTTTATTGTATCTGTAATTTCTTTGTAGGATATGGGTGTTTGCAGATCTAGTTTTAATTTTTCTGGTATTTTTTTATATTAGAACATTTTTCATCTAGATTTAATTGATCAATATGTATATTTTCTTTTTGGAAATGTTTCATATAGTGATTTCTATAGGCATCAAGAATGTCACCTATATCCAAGACATTTTCCCTTTCTTTCCATGGAAGATACATTTAATGTTATTAGCTTTTGATTGTATTTTGATTCTTGTGGATAAATTATGTAGATATTTGGGAGAATTGGCCAAGGTATTCATTTTTAGTTTTTCTAAACCTAAACTAGTTTTATGTGTTAGAATTTCATTGTATGTATTGTTTAATACTTCTACTTTCTAGTTCATCTCCAAATGATTTTGATTGTTTTCAGCTTTTACTGACAAAAGTTTGGATTGTAGATCTAATAATTTTGAATCCCATTCTCTGATTTTTTTTATACCAAGTTAGGGTTTTACCATATATGTAAGCTTTTAATGAGTCCCATATCACTATTTTATTTATCTCTGTGGTGTAATTAATATCTAAGAAGAACTGTAATTCAGATAATAACCAGGGTTTAAACTCTTTAATTTTAATATATGTTGGAATTCTGGAGTTAAAAATTAATGGTCTGTATCCATTTTGAAGTTTTAGTATAAATTAACTCTGGCCTGAAAAGGGGCAGGGAGTTATTTAGAAATTAATGATTTAAGAGTGTAAGTCATGGGCAGAAAATAGTTTATCTATTTTAGTTTGGGTACCAAATCTGTGATCTTGATGGGTAAACAACAAAGATTTATCTTCTTTAAATTTGAGAGAATCTACAAGATGAAATGACTCTACCCACTTGTTTAAAGCTTTTGATATAGCAGAAGTATGCAGTGGTCTTTTATTTGTAGTTTCAGAAATATCAAATATACAGTTAAAATCTCCTCCTAATATTACGTTGCCTTTATAATTATTGGAAATGAAATCTAAGTGTTTTTTTAACAGTTCCTGATCCAATGCCTGGGAACCAGTATAGATTGGCTAGGGTCCATATTCTGTTATTATATTTAACTGTTACTAATGCCATAAGGCCTTCTTTATCTTCATACTTATAAATGACTTCTGGGCTTATCACATTTGTTTTCCATAAAATTGTTACCCCTTTTGTCTTTGTCTTATAAGTAGATTGCGCCAATATCATATATCCCTTAGGATTCTATTTGTAATTGTCATTTGTTTTGAAATTAGTTTCTTGAAGGAAGACAATTTGTGATTTGTTCAGTTTTAAATATTTCAGTAGATTTGATCTTTTGCTAGGATTGTTTAAGCCATTGGTATTTAAAGATAATAAAGTTAAATCCATCTTAGGTTATTTAGACTATGTATTTTTTGTTTTATTGTGACTATTAAACATTTTCCTCTGACAACTATAAAATATATGTTTGAGCTTTTAAAAGAAATTATCAGTTTTATACTTTGAGTGTTTACCAATAAAGTTATGTTCTGGCCAGGCATACTAAACATGTTTTTGTGAAATAACAAATTTAATTTAATAAACCTAATTCCATCAGATTATCACTCATACCGTGACAATCCAGAACATCTGAGCTCCATAAATTGAATTACCATATGGAGAATATTTTAATAGGAATAAGCAATATTTATATTATTTTGAACAGATATAGTACTATTGTAGATTAGGCAGATTTCTGATGCAATATAAATGTCTACTTATTGTATAAGCAATTAATATTTACATGAAAGATAGATGAAAAGCAATGCAATCATAGTAAAGTAATATCTATCATATATAAAACCTCAGTAAATGATTATAGCACACAGCTATTTAACATATTCAATCTTATTGATGAAGTATTTCAAAACTTATTACTTAATATAAATAAATGGTAATAATATTTATACCTAATGTTTATAATACAATGTATTTTACTGGATATATAAGAAGTTATATTTCATTGTTTACCAGCATTTAAGTAATCACTTTGTTTGTTGCTAAATTACTTAAAGCATCAAGTTTATTTTATGTAAACATTGATGAAAGTTAGTCCATTTTACTTATCAGTGCAACCCTCTTCCCCCCATTTCCTACACATAAGGATTTTCATATCTGATATTTCTCATTATAAAATGAGTGAAATTATAGATTAAAAACAAAAAAATCACTTATTCTGATTAATGATTACAAGTTCCCTTTCCATATTAATAAATTGCCATTTTATGGCATATACTGAATGTTTTTAGATTTAAATGGAAACATTCTATTTTGTATAATCAGCAAAGGTTAAACTGAGTGATTATTGTCAATTTAATACTATTTGTTCAGAATGTGATTGTTACATTCTGTGACATTCCTAGTTCAGGCTTCTATTGTTTACCTTGAACAACTTTGTCAGTTTGCTGTCATGTATAAAACATTAATTACCTTGGTAACAGCTTAAGTATTATGTATGATCAAGATGTGTTACAGAACCATAGTTCAAGTTAAAGCAATTATATGACTTGTTATGCATATTTACCTATATGAGAAAATCATCATGCTTCCCTTTGATGTTCAATATAGTGTATGTCATTTATGACAAGTTAAAACAGTAGTGTTATTATACAAAACCCAATGTTATTAAACTGAGTGTATATTGCCAATTTAATACTATTTGTTCAGAATATGATTGTTACATTCTGTGACATTTCAAGTTCAGGCTTCTATTGTTTCTCTTGAACAACTTTGTCAGTTTGATGTTATGTATAAAACATTAGTTACCTTGGTAACAGCTTAAGTATTATGTATGATCAAGATGTGTTACAGAACCACAGTTCAAGTTAAAGCAATTATATGACTTGTTATGCATATTTACCTATATGAGAAAATCATCATGCTTCCCTTTGATGTTTAATATAGTGTATGTCATTTATGACAAGTTAAAACAGTATTGTTATTATAAAAAACCCAATGTTATTAAACTGAGTGTATATTGTCAATTTAATACTATTTGTTCAGAATATGATTGTTACATTCTGTGACATTTCAAGCTCAGGCTTCTATTGTTTCTCTTGAACAACATTGTCAGTTTGATGTTATGTATAAAACATTTGTTACCTTGGTAACTGCTTAAGTATTATATATGGTCAAGATGGGTTACAAAAATTACAATTCAAGTTAAAGCAATTACATGACTTGTTATGAATATTTACTTATATAAGAAAATCATCATGCTTCCCCTTGATGTTCAATGTAGTGACAATTTAAGACAGTAGTGTCATTATACACAAACTCATGTTATTAAATCCTGTCTTTAATATCTAAATTCAGCAGACTGCTTCATCTTATATGACAATTATATATTTTATGTCTAGATTTACTAAAATCATACATTACATAACTATTGTGCGTTTTTGTTTTTTTTCTTGGCTGTTGCTTAGTTATTTGAGAGATCACATGCTGTAATGTTTATTCTTATTATTAGCTCCTTCCAAGCATGTTTATACAGTCCATAGACTTTAAATTATGAGACCCTTCTAGTTTCTTATTTGTTATATTTCCATCCTTACATATACACATATCAGTACTTCAAGCACGGGCAACAATGTCCATCCAGTTTTGCCAGAATACCATTCACTAGTTCATGTGGTATGTTTCCAGGCTGTTCTTACAATATCCAAACCAATATTTGTCCTGTTCCATTTTTATCAGCCTGTTCCATGCAGTGACCACTCTGCCAGTGAACCACTCAACACACTTTCCATTCCCACAGATATTTCCACAAAGGAAATCTGATGATTCTCTAGCTAGCACTTTTTGGCAACCTCAAACACCCCTAGAATCAGTTATCCCCATATGCCCAACACGTCCGAGCAAGTTCATCTCCCAGACCACTGCATAGGGTACTGCATGAGACCAAGTGCTTTTAGTCTTTCACAATAACTCAGACTTCCAGTCTTATGTAAGTCCTTCATGTGTTTGGACCAAAATACATTTTAAATATAAAATTGCGCTTATTATTTATTTATTTATTTATTTTTTTTTTATCGAGAATCAACTTAATGATCTAAATGAAGTGTTGGGAGACCATCAATATGTGTACATGTGATTTAAAACAGCCATTTTATTACATATATTTTTTTAAACCAAAAAAGTCATTGCCAAGAATCATCTTGGAGGTCCTCAGAGCCATTAAGCATAGCTCTGATGAAGTTCCTTATAACTAGATATAATTTTTGGAATGAAAGTGCTTATCTACAATTTATTTGGATTTTACTGAATTTATTCTATGAATAAAGCACTTCTATTGCCAAGTACTGGTGGATTTTACATTTGTTTCCAGATGGTTCCTGTTTGCATCTCCTGTTAGCTGCATAACACGATCATCCTTTTTACAAGTACATTAGCAGGATAGAATAAATCCATTGCATTGGTTCGGACATGTGCTGAGGAGGGATGCTGGTAAGAGGAAAAGAGGAATGCCTAAGATAAGGTTTATGGATGTGGTGAGAGAGGGCATGCAGGGGACTGGTGTGACAGAGCAAGATGCAGAGGATAGGAAGAAATGGAAATAGATGATCTGCTGTGGCCATCCCTAATGGGATCAGCTAAAAGAAAAAGAAGAAGGAGGAGGATAGAATAAACACACTTTCAGATGCTATATTTTATTGATTCATGATGTCCTTTGTGATGCTAATTGAATGCAACATTCATCTGCACAAAGAACAACTTCCCAGTCGGTCATTGTTTGCCAAATCTACTGTGATTTTTCTTCTCAGAAATGCTGCAGCAATATTTTATATCAGTCAACATTTTGCTGTTGATACGAAAGAAAATGCAGTATACTGCCTTTACTAGTGTGCTTTTACATGGTTGAGTTAATATAGCTCCCAGATGCTGTACTTTGCAATGCTGAGTGAATACAGCATTTCAATGACCAAAGACTAACTTCATTGCACAACTTGGGGTTGCACAATACTTTAATTTTTGGACAGTGGACTGCTGAACATCTTTATACTTCAGTCTTCTTTTACATTCATTAAGTTGGAATACCTCTGCATTAAAATTATAAGATTACTTAATACCTTCTGAAGCACAGTACGTGTTTTTAACTATTTAAAAACAGAGTGTTGGTGATGGAGAAAACGAGAGGGGGCGTTTCCATTTTTCACTGCCAGACATACCTGTCCTCTTCATTACTGTTCAGGACATGATATGTAAGTTTTCCTGCCAGTCTAATTCTTGTGTGGAAACCCTAATCCGACCTCTGACCCTAACCTCAACCCCACATATTACATTACTAAAAACCCTTTCCCTAAGTACACTTTTTGTTTTAGTTTCTATTATGCATGTCCTTGTTTTTTGAATTTTTCTTTCAGTTTGCTGAACTAATAATCCTTAAAGATCTGCATTTGCAGCTGTTCCATGTTTGCTCCTACTGTGATTCAGTCCCTTCATTCTGCCTGATGCACCTCCCACAACTTGAATAGCCATACTGTAGTATGTTTTCCTGGCTCAGCTACTGTAACTGTACAACATGAATCCCCCAGAGTAGAAGCATCAGGTCAAGCCCTTGTGAATGGGCAGTATGCCCAGGACAGTCCGTCCACATTAAGGAAGTTGTAGCCTTAACAATGAGTGATGATAAAATTAAAAGGCTGGAGGGTTAATGCTCAATGCTTAATGCTCAATGCGAAAGCTTAGCCTTATTAGTCTTCTGCCAATAAAGCCACTGGAGAGGGTCATGATGGTATGTAGTGAGAGTTAATTTCTTACTAGTAAATAATACTTGATGTTGGTGACAGCCCACTTCATTAATAGGCATTCCCTTTCTTTGGCTGAGCATCTTTTTTTCAGCATTGCTGAATGTTCAGGTTATATAGCAGACAGGATATTTCTCATCTTCTAAAATCTGGGGCAACGCTACACTGATGCACACTTTTAATGTGTTGGCATGTATCAGAAACCATTTAGAAAAGTCAGGAGCTATCACAACAGGTTCCAAAATATAGCAGAAATTTGTTCACAGACAATAGCAATAAACTTTCAGATTAATTTATGGTAATAGCTTTCCAAGACTATAAATGCCTGAGCCTGTCTTTTTGCAGTTAATATAGTCTAGTTCTAGGCTGCTTCAACTTTTTCTGCATGGGGCTGCATCATCCCTCTGTCTATAATATATATCCCAAATAGCAGGCTTATGGTATTCCTAACTTGCATTTAGCTGAGTTTGCTGTTATACCAGCTTGGTACAAGGAACTCAAAGTGATCTGTATTTTGGAAGATAACTTTCCCAATTTTCAGGGAATAATACAACACATTCCACTTAGGCTGTGGCATATTTGGCATGTGGTTTTAGAAACTTGTCTATCAGACTATGAAATGTTTTCAGTGCTGCACTGAGACCATAAAGGAAGTTCACGTAGTGGAAGAATTCAGCATTTATACAGAATGATGGCCTCTTTTCTCTACTACTGGAGTTAGTCAAATTTGCCAATAGCCCTTAATTATATTTAAAAAGGAAAAGTTTGCTTTGTCTAACTTTTCAATCAATTCTTCTACTTGAGACATGGGAAATGAGTCATATTTGGAGATGCTATTTAACTTTTTAAAGTTCATTGCAAAACCTCGTACCCCTATCTGGCCTACAGACAAGTACAATAGGGCTGTTCTGTTTACTTTGGTCTATACACCAACGGTAAGCATTTCTGTGCTTCTTTCCTAACTGCTTGGCATTGGAACTCTTTTATTTGGTTTGTTTGTGTCTTTCTGCATTTCCCGGTTAGGGGTCGCCACAGCGGAACTCCGGTCCGCTAATGATTGGTAGTTGATTTTTACGTGCCGAGTTACCAGCTCTGACGCACAACCTTCAATGAAGGTATGCCCATTCATGCATGTCTCCAAGCAGAAGACGCTCTAGCTGAGAATCGAACCGGACAGCATCTTACTGTGAGGCAACAACACTACCACAGCACAACCACCGCAGGTGGAACTCTTTTATTCGGTATGCTTTCAAAAGAACTTTTTTCATTAGGTATGGCTTCTACATTATTCATAATTAAACTCCTTCTTCCAGGGGACTCTTGGAATATGCCATTATTCCTAAGTAATATTTTCTTACCTCCTGTTTTAGAGACATGAATATTACCTCTTCTATTTTAAGTTCAGGACATACTGTAAGGGTCTTAGCGTCTTCTGCAAACACACTACAGAGACTTTAGTTTCTCTATAAGGTTTCAGAACTTGTGTGATTTAACCTGTTTAGTTTTCTTTTTATAGTTCACTTATTTTGTTCTACAGTTTCAAAAAAGTCTATATCAATTTATAAAGAGATTATTTTCAGCAGTGGGTATTAACTAACACAAGTACTTTAACACCCGGTTTGAATTCTTTAAGATAACCACCTCTGCTGTATGTTGTCTGCTGTGCCTCCTGGGTACTAGCTATTTGTTCTCTTACTATGGGTATTATAGTCCTTAGCCTGTCCTAAGGTTCTGAAAAAAACATACTTTATCCCATTTTCAAAAAGGGTGTTATCTTCCTTCCATATTTTTGTCTATGTCTAGCAAGTCTCAGGGATATCTACAACTCATATGCTTAATGGAGAGAATCCAGCGGAGGCTTCTACTTTTCTTATTGAAAAGAAAAGTTAAGAAAGTGGTTGGCAGAGGTTTTTCCCATCCACGTATACAGCTTTTTCTAACATAGATTTTAAAGTTTTATGAAAAATGTTCAACTAACCCTTTTGTCTGAGAGCTGTGAATAGAATTCAGCATCAATTTCACTTTAAAAATGTAACAGAATTCCTGTATTTCTCTTGACATGTGTAAGGTGCCCTGCTCCATAGTAAAACCTTAACGAAATTCCTGCTTTTGAAAAAAGTAACACTGAGCTTAATATTAACTCTACAACATTTACTGCCTCAGGAAATTTAGTACAGGCTTTTCCCCATCATCTAGTCCATACTCTATAAAAAGTAACTCACAAACATATTTTCCACCAAGCCTGTTGACAGTAATGCTTATTGTCCTTGGGTATTTTCCTTATTGTCCTGGGTATTTTCCTTATTGCCCTGGGTATTTTCCTTATTGTCCTTGGGTATTTTCCTTATTGTCCTGGGTATTTTCCTTATTGCCGTATTTTTATTGTCCTGGGTATTATTGTCCTTGGGTATTTTCCTTATTGCCCTGGGTATTTTCCTTATTGCCCTTGGGTATTTTCCTTTTTTTCTTTACCATTGGAACCTGCTTCTGTTTTTGATTAGCTTTGACTACACATGTTGCAGGGTGAAGCTTAGAACTATGTTCAGATTTCCCTTGCATTTTTCCCATATCATTTTTATTTGCTCCTTATTCAGTTTCTAGGCCATCTTGTCTTACTGTAGCCTTAACTATAGTTCCTTCCCTGTCATTGTCATGTACTATTGCTTTAACACCTGGAGTCTTTCTGTAAGACTGAGCATTTTCTTTATCTAACCCTTCCACCTACAGACTAATCTTAGCTCTTTCGGATCTTTTAGCTATCCTTTTCTGTACCTGCTCTATATATTTCTGGAAATACATCTGGTTGAATCTTCTCTCTTTATATATTCCATAACTTCTTAAACTGTTTTTTTTTTACTTTGCTTTTGTTTACAAGATTTGCCTGACTGGTTTTAGTCAAAAACTTCTTTTCTGATGAGGCTCCAGCAGAAAAGCTCAAATATATAATAAATATTTTAAACAGGCATTCTATAATTGCATGAACAGACATTAAGTAATATACATTAGCAATTACAATTACACATACTATTGCTAATTAGATTAGATTAATATGACATAAAGGCAACAGTTACAGTATAAAACATACATATGAATTGACTAGATATGCCAGTGAAGTAGATTTTTATTCTTTATAATGTATCTAGCTTTTGATGAGGTCCTTTAACCATGTGTGATACATGTTGGTCGAATTTCAGCTGGTCATCTATGAAGACGCCCAGTAATTTTATGTTGCTTACTTGTTCTATCATTATGTCATTTACAAAGATTATAATAAATTGTGTTGTTTTGGTAGAAATATGTTTCAGGGGTAAAGAGTATTTTTTTTAGGGTTTAGAAATAGTTGTCAATTATTTAGCCATGTTTCAGTCTATAAAAAGAATTGCCATATTAGGGTCACGTCATCAACATATTGAACTAGGGTATCATTTTTTTGTAGCAGTGTAGAGGTTGTTGATGAATGAGAAAAAGTAGGGGACCTAGTATAGGTCCTTATAAGTCAACAATATTTACTGTTAAGAAGGTAGAGAAATTATTTTTTTTTTCCATTTCACTGCTTGTGTTCTTGCAATGAAGAGTTGCTCAGCCCTAAGGGTGAGAGTTTATGCAAGCGTTTCTGGTCAGGGATAGTATCAAAAGCTTCTGACAAGTGTAAAAGATGGGGGAGATTGGGTTTCTGGCAATATTAACAAAATTTAGCAACACAGCAGTTGTGCTTTGATGAGGACAGAAGCCATGCTGGGTTGAAATCAGAAGCTGCTTATGTATTAGTTGAGAAGTTTAGTGCAAATGCATTTTTTTCCATTATTTTTGTTAAGGTAGTTAATAATGGCAATTTGCCAATAGTTTGAATGGTTTGTATTGATCTGGGGAAACTCTTGGCCAATTATCACTTATTACAAGTTAGGCACTATAGCTACAGTGTATATGTTTTACTTAAGAGAGCCTGTTTTTCTATATGTGTTAGGGGTATTTTGTCTTGTCTCCATATCATTTAAATTTTGTGTTTACTAGCTGTTATATGTTTGCAGATTTATTGTGCTTCAAGTAATATAATATAATCGTGTTTACAAAATAAAGAAATCCCTTCATTTATTTTCCTTAACAACAGTGTTATACCTAACAGGTTAGGTCTAGTAGTTTAAAAAACAGTACTGTCATATTCCATATGTTTGCATTTTATTGGCATTCTTTAAGGACAATTTATTGCCTATCATTAAGAAATTCTGCATGCATAGTAGCATTGCTAGTAACCCTGCAGTACCTAGTTATATGCACTGTTCTAGAACATTTAAAACTATCCAGCACAGCTGCCTATGGTATTTTTCTTCTTTCCAGACCAAGCAGAACTAGATGAGGGTTTGTTATTCACATCCAGTACATTCAAATAGTTAACAATAAATGTTCCACTTAAATGGGTCTATATTAGCAGAACGAAAACACTACTGAGCGAATCTCAGTTGAGCAATACATAAATAGCGAAAAACGCTAATTTCGAATCCTATAAACTAAACAAGTAAAACACGGAAACTGTCACTAAGTGAAACTGTCACTAAGTGTTTTATGCAGGGGGGCAAGCACCCCACACCCCCCTACTTAAATATACCAACTCCGAGGTCGCACTACATTGAAGTTCATTCTTGCGATATTAGTGGTTTTCGTTCTTTATGTGTCACTCAGTTGAGATTCGCTCAGTAGTGTTTTCGTTCTGCTAATATAGACCCACTTAAACAACTAGCTGTCACTGTTGAATACCCACTCTTTTAAATTATTAAGGAATCCCCTACTGAACTTGTCCTCTACTAATATTTTTTTAAGACAAACATTTTCCTGCAATAAGAATCAAAACTGAAACTGGACTTTCAGTTTTAGCTCTTAAACACTACTGGTATGGTATAGCATAGATCAGGATCAGGACGCAGTACAAATGACCTGGTGTTTCAGTGAGACAGATAGTGGAGAAGAAGCTGAAATGTAGAAAGTGTCAAACTGGGCACAGATTACATCAGTAATGGTAGGGCACTGGAATGCAAAACTGAATGCATGGCAAGGGGAGATAAGGACATCCAGCTAAGAGATGAGTGGATTGTATTAATCATTATACCAGCTGGTTCAAATATTATAATAGTTCTGAAAAACAGGTTATGATCTACTGTGAGTGGTGTGTGTGTGTGTGTGTGTGTGTGTGTGTGTGTGTGTGTGTGTGTGTGTGTGTGTGTGTGTGTGTGTGTGTGTGCATTGTTCACATGTGTATGCCTGGGTAGTTGCAGTAGGGGGATGAGTTAGGGGATAGGTGTGTGTCTGAGTTTGCATGCGTGAGTGGGACCATGACTGCAATCATTTGAGAGAGAGAGATAGATAATCTACAGTGTGATGTGTGTGTGTGTGTGTGTGTGTGTGTGTGTGTGTGTGTGTGTGTGTGTGTGTGTGTGTGTGTGTGTGTGTGTATGTGTGTGTATGGGGGGCAGCATGTGTATGTGTCTGCAGAGGTATGAGTGGTCTTTTTAGTGGATGTGAGTGTGGGTGCGTGTGCATGTGTGAGTGTGGGTGTGTGAATGTGTGTCTGCCTAGGTAATTGTAGGAGGGATAGCTGTGTCCCTGTGTGTGTATGTGTGAATGGATGAGTGCGACCATGGCTGAGATCAGGTGAGAGGAGCTGATCTTTGGTTAGTGCTGTGTTTGTGTGTGTTTGCACATGCGTGTATGTGTGTATCTGTGTGCACACATGTGTCTGGGTATATGTATATCGTGTGTCTGTGTGCACACGTATGTCTGGGTATATGTGTATTGTGTGTCTGTGTGCATGTGTGTGTGTGTGTGTGTGTGTGTGTGTGTGTGTGTGTGTGTGTGTGTGTGTGTGTGTTTGTGTGTGTGTTTGAATGTGAGCATGTGTGAGGCAGACTGAATGAGGTTGGTCGAGACCAACATGATGCGTGGGCTGCCAGTTGTGATTACAGAAAGATAGTGCTCATTAACACAAGTGGTAACACCAGGTTATTCAGAGTCATACAAATTACTGATAATGAGGTCTTTCCACATTAAGGCTAAATATTTTTCTGAGTTGCATTTTGAAAAATGACCCTTTTGGGTGCTGTACTTTCTGCTTGTGGAGGGGTTATTACTGAATCACAGCCCTTTTCCATAACACTACCACTACACAAAAGAGCAGGAAACACATTATCACATGCAGCAACACACATGCACGGCACTAAATCTATATCCAGCCATTATTTTAACCCTAATCCGCAATACACTTGAGCATGCACACACACACACACACACACACACACACACACACACACACACACACACACACACACACACACACACACACACATAGATGCTGAAGGAATCAAACTTACAGGAAGCAGCATTTTGACAGCTCATGTCTTTAACTGGATGATACATACAAGGTATTTATTTATTATTTATTTATTTAATGACATTTTCTTACCAAGAAAGTCTGAATGTGCGCAGGTGCCCTTTTTTATTGGAGGCCCGGTCAGAAAAGTTTCAAGGTAGCAAAATTAATGCAATCAATATTTACAATAAAAAACAATTATGATGCAGTTACAGTTACAGTGTACACATAGCATAATAGTATAATACAATTTGTATTGATATTCACAAACATTAATATACATCATTGTATGAGAATTAACAGATAAAAGTGTGGAGTGTAAGATAGGTAGGAGTAATTTAAGAAATACATTTGAGTGAAGTATTAGAGGAGATAAGCACGTTTAAGAATTAACAGAGAAGTAACAATGGAATGTAAACTTGGTTGTGCTAAATCAGAATCAGGTATGTAGTTTATTATGGTATTTATTGATTGATTTTTTTTTTACTTTACTTTTCATGAATGAGCTGGCTGTAGACTATGATGTTGTATTCTTGCTTTTATTACAAAATTCTAAGTCCAACCATCCACACTTAAATGAGCTACAGCTGACTCTTATAGCAATCCTATGAATGCAGATCAGATTGTAACAGACTAGATTTGAGTATCACCATTTTGCAGTCACTGAATCTTAGACTGGTTATGTGCTGTAGTAAAGATCACCTGCTTACCACAATAAACGTCATCATCACTTTAAAGCCTGCTTTTTGAACGCAGACTCAGTTCACATCTCTGAAGTAATCCACGTCAGACATAGTTTTTACCTCTGTGCAGATAATACTTGCTACTATGGTAGCACAAAGCAGACATTTAAAACAATATGCTTTATTTTCCAAATAATACTACTGCCTGGTATGTCTCTCAACTGTCCAAATTTTCACAGAATTTCCAGAGTTTTGCCTTTCTGTTCCTTATAAAATTTGTGGTTTTCTGGCAAATCACTGGGATTATCTGAAAAATGAAATCACTAAGTAATGACATGCATTTGAGTTTCAGACTTCATATTCTTTAGAAAATGCATTTTAACATAAACCCTGTTATTCTAGCTACTTTCTATGTTTATAAGAACAATATTTAAAATCTGATCCTATTTTTGGCCTCTGTGCCCCATTATGTCAGGCTTTGTCTAGATTTCTTGGGCTAAGAGGTTGAAAGCTATGCTGCCTGGTAAAAATGTATTGCTGTTGTTGTCTTTCGGCTTTTCCCGGTTAGGGGTCGCCACAGCGGAACTCCAGTCCACTCCTGATTGGCAGTAGATTTTCATGGTGCTGAGTTGCCAGCTCGATGCTCAACCTTCAACGAAGGCACGCACATTCACACATGTCTTTCAGAATGCCACTCAACCCACAGGGAGGACATGCAGACTCCACACAGAAGGCACTCCCCACGCACTAGCTGAGAATCGAACAGGAGAACCTCTTGCTACCGCTGCACCACCGAAAATGCATTCTGTTTCCTAAAACATTTTTATTATCTTTTTATACAGTACTATCCCTTGTGATTTGTACATTTTATCACCACTGATTCTTGAATCATGGACAGCTGTAGTAGGAAAGCAGTATTTCCAAATACGGATTCAAGCAAGACAAAAGCTAGGATTCATAGATAAGTGCTACACATTTGCTCAGTAATATTTTCTGAGGAGGGCATTGTGTGACAATCCGCATTACTAATCAGACACGTATGAAGCATCACATAGCACCATCAGTCCGTGGAAAGGATTGCATGATAAACAGAAAAATAATTCTTCATGGCAGGAGGAGTGCTATATTTGGGTGCATGACTAACATGACAAGTGTCACAGTGAAGGCAGATTAGTGTAGCCATATGAATTTACACTTGTGCATGCATTGTAGCACCGCATTGGTGCATCTTGCGTTCACCAGGAATAAGAACAGCAGCACAGCTGCCATTAGATAGACCAATGTGGGTCTGCACAGCAAAGCAGCAACTCTTGTCAGCATATAAATGGGGCAACTGGGGAAAAAAGAAAGCAGGAAAGCAGAAGGAGACCCACAAGAGTAAACATATGGTATGAAAGGTGGGGAAGGAATGATACCTTTTTAGTTTGGAAAGTACCATTTTTCATGCATAGAAAAGGCTGGTAGAGGGGGAAGGTAGAGAAGAAAGGTTGCGAATGGGATAAAGGGAGAACAGCAAGTAAATGGGGGAGATAGACAAATGTAAAACACAGAGTCAGACAAATACATTAGGTACACCAAAATGTGGGGCAGATATCAGATGGGCAAATAGATAAAGAGGGTGGATAACTAGGGAAGAATAGGGCGTGATAGACAAATAACATAAAATGACACATAATGGAGGTAAAACAGTAGGATTGGGCTAGGGTAAGTCCTGGCATGGATGGATGACAGACCTTCCCAGAGGGCAACAAACCCAGACAACCTCCCCTGAGTAGCTGATGTTAGGAGATGGTTATTTATTTATTTGACCTTTGTTTACTGGAAAAATTGCAACTGGATAATTTGATCCATTTTCAGTGGAGGCCTGGAGAAAACACCTCCACAAGTAAAAGAACAGAAAGACATATACATAGAGGAAACCTGACATTACATTACAACACACTGTAAATACATAAATACAAATATCAATACATATATAACATGTAGAATGATAGACATATACCATCATTAAACCAAGATGAATGCAATATCATGTAGGAATGAAATGCAGTGACGTGTTATAAGTGTGTGAGTTGATCGTTCACTCAAAGCATATCCATCCAGCCATCCTCAACCCCTTTTCCCATTCTGCACATGGGGTCGGGGTGTCAGTAGCCACACTCATCTGGAGCCAAGGTTTGCACTGCCGGATGGCTAGTCCTGTTGCAGTAATGACAGAGTGAAAGATTCAATCAGTGGAAAAGAAAGAATAGAGGAATAGAAGGAAAAGTTTGAAAAGTATGTGTTAGAGGTAATAAATGGAGTAGATACGTGAGTCAGGAGAAATAATGAGTAAAAACAAGATGTAGAATAAGGAAAACAAGCAAGAAAAATAAAACAAGGAAAAGGATAGACTGGATATATAAAGGTATTAGAGAATAAGGAGCTGAAAGTTTAATCAGGAGAGCAGCAAGTGCAAAGCCAGGAGTCAAACGGGAATTCTTTTAGTTGCAGCTTAAATAGATGAACATTATAGATTTCCCTGATTGGTGCAGCATTTGTATTCCAGAGTTTCCAGAGATCCTATTCCAGAGTTTTACTACGTATTATGAGAACAGACTTTGACAGCAGTTTTTGCAAGGCTTGCAGATGTCAAGCAGTGTTTTGTCAGAAGATCGAAGGTGATGATTTGGGAAGTACTGATGGATGACTGTACTTAGAGCTGAGCAGGAAGTAGGATTAAATATAATTTTGTGTGTTAGTAAAAGATGGGTATAATTTTGCTGGTGACATAATTCTAGCCAGTCTTGAGTTTTTGGAGCAGAACTGTAATATGTGCTGTGAGTTGTAGTAGCTGCAAATCTAACTAACTTGTAACTCTGTTCTAGTTTAGATTTTAGGGTGGCCTGGAGGTTAGCCAAGATGGAAGAAACATATAATAGAGAGGGGAGTAGGTATGTAGTGGCAAGTGATTCTGGTGGATGCGGTAAGGAATTTTTTGACATTATATAGTATTCCTATTTTTTTGTGAGTTTTTTATGTTGCTCTTCCTGTGCCTTGATAGGTCATGTCTGCTAGTCATATGATTCCACAAACCATGCCAAGGAGGCACTCCATGTTACTGAGGTGGGACTCTACATATGATCCTGTGAAATGATGGTAGACCCACCCTCCAGCAATGACTATCAGAAGACAAGCTTCCACCTCCTCCCAAGATATGTATTTGAAGAGCACCCATGACTCTTCTAGAACACCTCCAGCAAGGGGAACTAGTATTCCTCTGCTGACAGGCAGCCCTGGCAGCAACTGGCAACTCAGTGCCAAGTACTTCATCCGGTACAGATTGAAGTGAGTATTGCATCTACTCCTTTTCAACTACAAATGGACCTGCAGAAGGACAAAAATGTTAAGAAAAATTATTATACACACATAGCAGCAATATAATTGCATTTATATATTGGACCTCCACAGACAATATACACCTCCCCCCACACTGCCAGAAGATTCACTCCTGTCTGCTGTGATGTCCAGTCATCAATTCCAACTCTTCTACCGCTGCAACAAAATGAAAATGCACTTCTGACTAGATGTGTGAAACAGGTAACATGTCAGAACAAAGTAGAACTGGAAAAAATACTTACAATATGTGTCTCTCATCATATAAATGGGAGGCAGGATGTCTCTCCTAAACCTCTGCTTTCTACTCTCAAAACAGGTAAGTGTGACACCCTCTGAAGACACTGTAATGGTGCTAGTACTGCTCACCAAAATGAGTGATGCCAGTGGTATCTCTCATCATCCTAGCAAGCTCATAGCAGTTATCCACCTTTCTTTAATGACCCATCATACTGCTCTAGAAGGAGGAACAAGTAAATGTTAGTGTCTGTCTCTCCATGTGGGAGCTCCAAACTCCACAACACCTGAAGTATGCATGACGACTCAGTCAGGTTAGCTTGAATATCAAAATGCCAGACCTTGGCATGAGCTTTCAGTTTAAATTGCACATTGCACAATGTTCTACTGCATCATGGCAACATTATATTGCAGGAGTTTAGTGCCAGATAGATATGGGTATACACTTTCCACATACATATCCATATTGGTCACATAATTTGTGGTCATAGTGGCAACCACAGCCACCACCAACACATCTGGTAGAAGTGCAGAAATAGATGTGTTAAGCAGCCCTATTAGTATAACTACCATGCTAAGTGATATGATATAAAGAAGCAATCTTGTTCATTGCTGCACAACTGAAGAATCAGGAATTTCAAGAGACAATTTGTAGACTTACATCTTCATGGAGTTACAGAAGTAGTTAATTAAGCTTAGGAAGGGTTCCCACCTGCTAAAAGTACATCAGTCAGAAGAACTAATAGTGATTGATATTAGGCATACTGATGCAGGCAGTATGATATATGTGTAACTGGAAGCCCTGAACACTGACATGACATCATACTATGATTTTATATTTTTTGGGGGGGTGGGGGTGGGGTGGGACTGCGTACAATGGAAATGCCATGAAGGACATGGTATAGGACCACATATTGTAAGTGGTGGTGGTGGTGTAGCCTGTGCATAGCACTAATAGTGCTGATAAGTACATATTTGGATGTGGAAGCCTCTGGCTGTGGATACAGGACAGAAATAGTTGGTGGGGGGTAGTGTGAACATGCAAAGAATCAGTTATCATAAGTAAACAGTTGCATTCAAGTGAGAGGTGAACATATGTATGGTCACTGCACAGAATAGTGTAAATACACACTGACTGACATGTTCTTTCCAGAGGTGTACATATATGAGTACTGTCATCTGGTGAAGGCAATGCCTTGAACATTTCATCACCCAGAAGAATGCTACTTCTGGGCAATACTATTGCAAACAGGCAGAACTAGGAGCACATCTGGCAGGGAAAGGTAAAGCAGGTAAACGCTTTGGGTGACCATAATTGATCCATGTAACAGATTTGATAGAGGTCATGATACTAATCTATGTGAAAAAGGAAAAGGCACAGGACATTGTGACTCACAGATCACCACAGCTGGTGGACCTTCCATACAGTACTGTCTCAACAAGACTGAGGAGTTCTTGGTGACCCTTTCTGGTCAGATAGAGCTGCTCCTCGTAGATGGAGTGTAGTAGAAGTGGCAGCTGATTTGGTACCAAACATCTTTTTTGCCAGCTGGGAAACACCAGATTAGTAATTTTCAATATAATACAGTATAGCACAGTCCATTACATCTGAAGGAAAGGGACTGACCAAAGTCTACCTGCATAACTTCCTTTCCAGGTACCTCTAGTCTACAGCTGCAGCAACCTGCATGACAGTATATTTTTGTCACGTATGGTACAGCTGTATTTCCACATGTAGCACTAGGCATGTGAAGGAGGTTATGGAGGCATAAGAGTCAGAAAACAGTGGTGTGTGTGTTTGATTTCATAAGGTCTACTTGTGGAGGGTTCAGCACAAGAAAAGAACACAATACTAACACCATCTGGGCTCCTGTGGTTAACAAAAATAGCCACATGCAAGAAGTATAGTCTGATGATGCAATGGTAGTGTCTAGCCTAGTACAGGGTTGAGGGGTCACCTACATCCACCACAGCAGAGGGGCTTGTAACGGTACAGGTTGAGCACAGGGCATGACAGAGAGCTTCCAGCTGAGAGTCCCTCATGGCCTCCACCTGTGTCTTCAACATACAGAACATCAGATCTGTGCTTCACCTCTGAGGTATGCATATCCATGACAGGAGACAGACATGGGGGGTGTTTAAAGTGCCACCATGAATTCAAGATAATTTCTGACATGATGTGGACATGTGGCATTAATAAGTGGATGGGCAGATCAGTGAACTTGGTACAATTAGCTGCTACCAACAGCATGATGAAGATGTTTAGTGCACTTCGCTGATTCTGGGATGGTGTACAAGTTCACAGTAACATGGATTACAAGGACCAAAGAGCAGACAATGCTGCCATTATCACTAGTGGCAAGTGTTGCCTCCATGGGGGCAACCTTCAGATGCATTGTGATCAGCCTCTGATCCTTCCTTAGAGACCATGTTTTTCATGTATATAAAAAGGTCATTATATGAAGAGGATGGCCACAGACTGAATTAGACTGCTAAGACACAGCTTCACTATCACCTATGGGCCCTCAGCCTGCAATGCCTACTCATGGGTGAAGTCAAAGTCATGGCTGACAGCACTCCTGTGGCTCCACACCTAGGATGCTTCTTCAGGTTTCATGCACTTTTTCATACAATTCTACAACTTCCGTGACACTTGTCTCTGCACATGCTGTCATCTGTGCTCTTGGCTGATGACCACTTCTTGTGCAACAGTACTCATCAAAATCAGCATATGGTGAGCATACATTCTCCTGTAGTTCTACCCCCTTCTCTGCCACAGACAACATCAAGCACAGAAACTGGAAGCCAACACAGTGGGTCAGAGACAAATCCATGACACGGGCTGGGGGGGGTGGGGGCTGCCACAACATTTAATTTTTAATTAAAAAAATTTAAATTACATGTCTTTTTAACAGCATTCTTCTTTAAGAACACATTTTATGTTTGTGCATGCAGGCACATCTACATTTCTGCTGCGTCACTAGATACATCAATACGTGCACATTTAAACATTCCTGTTTCTGCTGCTGCTACTTTTCTGTGCACAGAATTTAAACTTGCTTACTAAAGGTTCCTTTGCTGCTGTGAGCCAGGATGTACATTCCTTTGGTAAGTGAGTGTATGTAAGGGTTCATATTATATGCTCAAATACTAGAAATAGCAAATGATCTATTATCAAAACCAAATACACAAAACCACAAAATTTTGAATGAACGGATTAGCAAATTTTTTTCCAGGGGAAAAAAATTCGCTGATCAAAAAAAAAAAAAAAAAAAAAAAAAGGTACAGGCAACATAAAGTGGGGAGCTTTGCTCCCCACCTTAAATATACCAACTCCGAGATCACACCAGAGTGAAGAAAATGGCAAAGTCTGGAGAACAGCCCAGCAATTTTTTTTTTTCCCCTGGGAAAAAATTCGCTAATCTTTTCCTTCAATATTCTATGGTTTCATGCATTTGGTTCAACAAATGAGCATTTGCTATTTCTAGCATTCTCTCCTGTAACAGGAACCTGTGTGTAATACCCTAATTGTGTTACTTGTTCAGGCTCAAACCCTGTACCTTGGTTACAGGAGACAAGAGCCTAAATCCTCTACACCAACTACCAGGCTGCTAAAGAGTTTAATTGCATTTTAAAGGAATTGTGAGTTTCAGTGCATTTTGAAGGAATTGTGAGTTTCAAGGGAAGAGAAGTTTACTGATGCTCATGTGGAAGGCTGCGTATTCCTCCCACACCATGCAGAAGGATTGTTGATACTGTGGTGTAAATATAGGGCGGGTGGGGGTTATGCACTCATGAATGTGTCTTCCCTTGGATGAGATACCTAGTAACTATGAACCTATTGTTAGTTTGCCAGCCATTCCTCATTGCAATATTACCAACTTACCAATTTTTGTTTTAATGTAACATAGGCAATTTATTCTTCAAGGGTAGCAGGGTCTGAATTTGTAGATGAAATACTGAAATGTAAAGTTGTTTGCCAGCAGCAAACTCTTCATTAGTTACAGATTTCTTTAATGTGGAATTATTCAGATGACTTTTACTTCTGCAGAGATTGTAGCATATTGACTGATATTGGTGAATTGTTAAAACATAAGTTTGGATGGCCTTTTATAGGTTGTAATGTTCTGAAATGGATAGTTTTGTCATCATCGGTTAATGCATTTTGTTTAATTGCTTATTCGAAAAATATTCATACTACGAATTTAAAATACACCCTAATAAACAGCACTGTATTATATAAAGAATATAATTTAATACAATCAGAAAGACGAATCAAAGAACATGTACATGTATGCATGACCCTAAAACTGTGTGCAAGGAGTCTATGGTTTGAAAACAGTTCAAAGGTAAGGTTAATCAACTACTGGCCAGATGCATTTTCTTTGAATGTGGCTTTCAATGCCATTTCAGGGGAAGAGAGGTTTACTGTTCATGCTGTCTGTTTTCATTCTGAGACTGTACTGGTTTGTTTAGCAAAAGCCTATCAGTGTTTGTGCTATAAAATTTGAAATAAAAGTTTTAAATTAAATCTAAATATCTAGAATGGCTGTGGAGGGGGCAGTTATGGGGGGAGGTCCTGATCCATTACGCTGCAGTTTGACCCCCATCACTGGATTATATTAACTCCCCACAAGTTCCCAGGATATATGTCTACTGCATTCACCTCCTACTATCCTACCCTTTCTCATAGTGTTGCAGGTGCCATTCAATGTGTCTCTTCACCCATCAGTACAATTATGATAACTGTGCCTTTCTCACGCCCTTACCTGAGTGGGCATAGCTATGGCTGATCTGTAGTGTGGCCAATCTGTGCACGGTCCTACTTAGCCTGGATGTGCTAATGCATACATCACTTTATTCTGCACTATCTCTGCCATGACTCTTAGTTGTGCACCAGGCATTGCTTATTTTTCCAGTGCTGAATATAGTGCTGCTGCTGCTGCTGCTGCTGCTGCTGCTGCAGTGTCTTTCTCACCATCTCTCCACCCTGCCTTCTTCTTGTGGCATGGAAGGTCCTGCTAAGATGCTAATCTGCCTATGAAAGTGTTTGGACAATGCTATTTTGTGCATTATTGCTCATAAAACAAAAATCTTGATGCACATTTTTTTGGACTGTATTGCCGAGCCTTACCTGAACTATGTAAGAGATGGTGGCATCCTTTGAGTGTACCAAACACCCACCCCACTATAGTATGCTTTGACATGTGCTGTATTATAAGCTATTTCCTGCATGGTATTAGGCTTATAGATGGGGTTGTCAACTAGGGTTAAATGGCATTTGTTATATTGCTATTGCTTGCAATACACAACAAATAAACTAGATGCAGCCTGCTCCCTACTTGCATGGTACCTATTTTTCTAGCCTCTCCATTCAGCCTATTTGTATACTTGTGAACTACAAGTCCTTGTGGGAAATCCCCTTGCAGCAACTTTTGTTACAGGTGGGATGTTTGCCTAATATGAATTTCATGGGTACTGCTTGGGTGATGCACAGATACTTTACAAGTACTGCCCTGAAGATTACAGATTACCTGGCACTTAAGGGAATGGAAAACCTTCCTGTTGTCTGCTGATGTATTATACTCCCTCTGGACCAAATGGAGCCTGGATACTAACATGTGAGCATTCAACAGTTCCCAGAACCTCAAACAACTGGGCAATTGTAACATGCCTGCATGGCAGTGGTTCTGTCTACTACATCTCAATGAAGACCGATATGCTCCTCCACTTACTGCAGCATGGAGTTGAGAATTGGTTCAGGACTGATGAGGCTGAGCCCTGCAATATCCCCAGCATGTTCCCCAGTAAGTCACTAAAAGGCCCAATGTAGCTAAGATGATTAAGCTACACATACCTTAGTAAGTACAGGAATAGGCATAGCATGCATCTCCTTTGGGTAACCTTTTAAAATGTTGGGACCCACTCGATCAATTCCTGAAATGCGGAGGCTGAATGGCTGATAGAATGGGGTTACATATATTAAGTCCAAGATGCAATTTCTCAGAATATTACCTTTTCTCCAAGGTATGGCAATCTCAGAGTTGGTATATATAAGTCTGAGGGGTGTAGGGACTTACACCCCTTGCAAAAGGAGGTTTAAAGAAGAGTATTTTTGAGATCCTCTTCTGTGTTTTCAGTCTCTTTTTTTCAGCTTGTAGGCACTTGGCATTTTGAGTGCCAACATTTTAATAGGTAGCCTCTCCTTTGATTCAGTTATGGGCAACACATTTCAACAATATCCCATACAGTCTCCCTATCCACACAGAAATGGTCTATAATTTCATGGTCACTTATGTGGTGTCATGTCAGGCTCAACTTGATTAACTTTGATAGTTTTGACATGCAAAACTACAGCAGTGGCTCTAAGACCAGCCATTAACATGTGCTATGTGTCACTGAGGCAAACATCATTCCCCTCATGTACAACGTAACTCTCACTGTAAAAAAATGCATACACATTCACACAACACACCTCATTTATATGTGTCTGAACAGGTCTGCCACTTTTGGTTTCATCATTTGCATAGGCGATGTGCTCATTAGCATGTAGTTCCTCTTTTCTCTGTCATTATGCTCTGCATCCCATATTTTGAGCTTAAAGCAATTATACTATCTGTGTCTCTGAATCAACACCACCCCCTTCTTCTTGTTTCTACCTGTAATTTGCAGTGAGCAATTTATTAATGGTCTAAGAACCTCAGTGAAAATGTCAGAATCTGCATTCAGTGAACTTTTTCAGCTAATTTTCTGCCATAGGAGCAAGCTTCTACATGTCCCTTACAGTCTCTTTCATCTTGGTGTAAGGAGAATTTTCATTGCAGTGACTTGTCTTGAGATGAATGGGATTAGCAAGGTAAACTGAAAGCTGAAATTCAGAAATACATTTTCTGCCAATTTGACTACTCTCATTTTTTAGGATTTTGTAGTTTAATCTTGTTTATTGGTATATCAATAGAAATGTAGTTATGTCAAAAGATAGAGTCTAAGAATGATCTTAAATTAAGGGTAGATAGAGGTATGGAGATTATGCTTATTATAAAATTATCTACTCTATTCTGCAGAATGTGAAGAGATGATTTAAAACAGTGCTAGAATTCTGGAATTAACAAGGTTATTTTGTAATATCTGCATTGGTTGGTAGTAATATAATGTAACACTGTAACAGTTTAGAGACTGTGACAGTCATGAAAATTGAAAAATATTTTTGTCAGTTAATATTAACTTTGGATTCTTGTAAATCTTAGCAATTTTCGTGTCTCATAACCCACCAAAATTAAATTATTCTTGATTTGTTAAAGAAGTTAAAAGTTGCAAGGTTGAGCAATTATTTAACATACTTCCTTAAGTAGTTTGTTTAAACAAAGTGTGCTTTTATATTCAAATAAACATTTAAAGTCAAAATTTCTAATTTAGAACAAATGCTTTGAGGAAGCTCATGTCATCGGCACTAACTTTGCATTGCAGGAAAAAAAAAAGAAACGTGTTTTACTTCTTTTAGCACTGAGCACAATAAGACAATGTAAGAAATGTTAACAACTCTTCATAATAAAAATTAATCCAGATTTAGGACTGGTTCACATTTTTGATTCATTAAGAGTTGTGCCATAAAAGGTACCCAGAAGTCAACATAACCCAATCACTTTAGTTCTGGTCACTGACCGTGTGACAGTTTTTTTGCAGATCTTACAAAAGAGCAATGCTCAGCAATTGTTTTTCTATTTCATTTGTTAGATGCAGGATTCTTTCCTTGGTCATGTCATAAGAAAGCTCCATTATTAGCTTTGATAACTGCATGCAGTTATTTGTGTGCATTCTGGGTTGGTACAGACAGAACTCAAGCTGGTATTTCTGATGCCATGGAAACCTGAGCCTTAAGTAAGCACCTCCTTAGGAAAAACATTCCTTCATTTGCTGGTCTACATCTGAAAGATGGGCAAGAGTTTAAATTAATATGGATTTTAAATTAATGGCTTTAGTGACTGTCCTTGCCACAAGGCACTCTCACAACTTTATTTGTTCTAACTTTGCTTTCCTGTGAAACACTGCACTGATAAAAAAATTCTGTTGCTGCCTGACAGCATTTCAAAGTTGTTAATCATCCGCATACTCTGAGGTTTCTGGTTTGGTAAAATATAGTTTTAACACATATCATTCCTATTTTCATAAAAAAATCAGTTTTTCAAACTCCATGATTTGTAACCACTAAGCCATAACACGGTACACGTGTCAAAGACACAAAATGCTAATTTTAAATGCCTATTAAACATGTACTTATTACCACTAAAACAATATGCCTTTGGTCAAAATTCAAACTATGTCTCTTTCTGTTCCTCTCAGTAAAATAACTGAAAGCATAAGAAATTTTATACATGCATAAGCAGTTCCTTTGTCTGGTCAAGGATTTATTGATCATGGGTTGTGGTAAGGGGAGATGGAACTTGGAGGTTGGGTACATTAGGCATGCTGAAAAAGGGAACAAATAATGTGTCCTTTACTTTTCCCCTACTCCCTTTCTGGCAATCACATCTTCCTGGAATAGGGTTTTAAAAACTTCCATCATTAGACAGGGGTCCAGTAAAGTAAATACTGTGGGAAGAAATAGCCAGGGAATTATTATGGCTAGGCTTGTATAGGCCCTAGGGCCTTTAGCCTATTAACAGCCTATGAACCTATTAACCTATTAATGTCCCTATATGTACTGCCTTTTAAACACCATCACAGCTCACTAAAACAGTGTGTCCCACTGGTCCTTTAAAATCAAATAAACCACCTCCAGTTTACATCGTTCATGCCTCTTTTCCCACTAAACTTCTCTTACCATTTCAACGGCTGTTCCTGCTCTGCTTGTTAACTACTACTGCTCATCTGGCTAAGTGTATGTTTGTTCCCAATCAGAGTGGTGATGGTTGAATGTGAGAGGCCTTCTGTTAAACAGCCTTTATGAGAGTGTTTTTTACTGACTTGCAGAATCTAAGGGGGATGTACAGTGGATTGTTTACAATGATTGTCCCTCACTTCTTCAAGGGATGTTGTCTGCAAGCAGACCTGCCTCCTTCACTCAAGCAACGTTTTCTCAGTCTCTACCAGAGAAATCATACTTCCGTATGTCCTCCCAGAGCACCAACTACTCTCTACACTCCCCGGGAAGATGACAGAGGGCCATGACCCTTCATTCCTCTTCCTTTCCGCCTGACTCATCAAGCAGCTGAACTGCTAATTGAACTCAGGTCAACCTGATCACAATATGGGCTACATCCCTCTGTAGCATGGAACTAGATACTCCATTTTATTTCTGATGTTAACCTGGAACTGATTTTTAAAATCTCTTTTATTGAAGGAACATTTGATGTGTGTGTGTGTGTGTGTGTGTGTGTGTGTGTGTGTGTGTGTGTGTGTGTGTGTGTGTGTGTGTGTGTGTACACATTTCCACTTGTAAATTATTAATTAGCATAGTGGGCTCACGCTGCTGTTTCTTATGTCAAAGATGTGGGGATCAAGTCATTCCCCTTCCTTTTTACTTTAAAATGGGACAACTGGAGAGTTGCGCCAGGTTCCTCAATGATCTCCTAGACTACAAACCTAGTAGCTACCTATGAACCTGAGTAGTTATGGTGTAAAGGAAGAAATTTAATTGTAGCAAACAGGAGCATCATCATATGAGCCATGTCTTTTGGGTATGATCCTTTGTTTCCTTGTTTTACTGAATGTGTTTATTATTCAACTGTGATAAATAATGGACTGCATGAAGTCTATGAGGTTTAAAGTTAATATTTTAACTATGAATATATTTTTAATGTCAGTCAGTTTTTTGCAGGCACACAGGTGTGAGATACAGTGTGCTTTGGCTGCAACTGCAATGGTTTGTTTATCACTTAGTGTAGAAAAGTCAGGCTCTGAGCTGTTGCCTGTAGTACAGAGTTTGAGTTACTCAGCCTTTATTCATCTTCTGCATGACTCTGACCAAGTTACTTCACAAGACAGTACTCCTGGGCTGCTCCAGAAAAGGGGTACTTGTGCCCAGTAGGTTTTCCCAGGCTGATAGTAAATGTTCGACATATTTGTCTTCTGAATTGCACTTTTCGCTTAGCTACTAATTAGTTCATCACTATATGCTATTTGGTTATGAATACAAGCATGTCTCTTGTAGTTTAATGGGTTGTCTGATGCATTTTCACTACAGATGAGTTTCAAGGGAACAGAAGTTTACTGTTTCACATACTGTTTGTTTTCAATATGCAAATGTTTTGTTTTATTTAGCAAATGGCCGCCAGTGCTTTTGCTGTAAAATTTTAAATAAAATTTTTAATTAAATCCAAACGACTGTGATAACTATGAAAGTAGAGAAGAAAATAGTGTGCACACTAACAGGTTTGAGCAGTCTTTTAAGGTAATTGTGGTGAAATAGACAAGTAATGGGATATTGGCATGGCTAGTGGGGGCCTGGTTCATTACCCTGCATTGGGCACCATTCAAGAAAGATGCAGCTCAGATGACTCTGGAGGCACATGCTGTAACAATACAGGGGTCTACTTTATGCGCTCAAAAGCTGAAAAACCCAAATCCAAATAGCACAACACATAAAGAGAGAACCGCGAATATGTCGAACGAACAAAACCATGAAAGTGGAAATATCGAATTCGCATAGTTGGACCGTCTGCGGTATAGCTCCACAAGGTAAGTGTGCTATAGTTATGGACCTTAGGGCTAGGGAGGGGTTAAGGTAAATGCATAGGTAGGTAGTATATGTAAGGTTTTGTGTAGGTAATGTATGTAAGGTTTAGTGTAGGGTTTTGTTAAGTGTATGTGTGTGGAATATTTAATTTGTTTGGGTATAGCTCCTTAGGGGAAGTGTGCGGTAGTTATGGACCTTAGGATTAGGGAGGGGTTAAGGATAGTGCATAGATAGTTGTGTAAGTGGGGTTTGGTGTAGGGTTAGCAGTATGGTTTTGGTGCTTTAATTTAGGGTTAGAAGTAGGGTTTTGGTTAGTGTATGTATGTGTGTTCTTTTATTGTGTTTGGGTAGGTAGTGTGTTGCGGGTGGTGGGTTGGCCGACTATGACGGTTCGAGGTTTTAAATTTCACACTTTAGTATGTTCGGCATATTCGCGGTTCGCTCTTTATGTGCTGTGCTATTTGAATTTGGGTTTTTCCTGTTTCGAGTGCATAAAGTAGACCCCAATACAGTATCATCAGCCATTTGGGTGGGTGTTATTTACACAGTAACACACACCCTGTTGGGCATTATTGCTTGCTTAGAAGAGTGAGGGGAGGGTGAATTAGAGTTATATTGTCATTATACTAGTTCTTAAGGCCATAGATAGATCAGGCACTGATTCCTAGATGGGAAAATAAAGGCTAGCAGCTGGAGAAAATGAGTTTGTAAAAATGTGTAAAAAGGAGAACTGATCACTTAGGGTGAGGGAGACAACTAACCTTAGACAAATGCAATAATGTTCCCATCTATGGAACAGGAAAACATGGACAAACTTTGTCTAATATAGTTTAAAAATGAATACACAAACAGGCAGAGGTAAAACTACAGACAGAAGTGGAAGAGAATAATCTAAATGAAGGTATATTTTTCCTGATGCTTTTTCTTGATGGAAGTATTAGAAACCTCATGGTTTTATAGCTGTTTAAGAATGGCGACACATATAGGTCTTGTAAGGCAGGAAAAGAATGGGTTTTGTCAAATGCATAAGTACTTGTAGATGAAGACATGGGTAACAGTAGACCAACAGGGGTCTGAGTAAGTGTATGGTGTCACAGGAAGCAGTCTTTAGGGGTCACAAATATCTTTATTTATGTACATTTTGTAGTACTGATGGGTCACAAATATCGCTATTTATTACGTACTTTTAGTACTTCTGATCTGTTGCTTTTTATCTGCATGTGCCATTCTGAGTGTTTAGACAAATTAGTTTAAAGTACAGGGACTGGAGAGAGAAAAAAGAATGGAAAGAGAGCCTTGGGGTGGTCCATTAATGATAGTACCAGAGAGGGAACCTGTTGGCTGCATCCTAACATAGGCCGTCCTACTAGAAATGCATTAAATGGACCAGTGACGGTGCCAAGACTGACTCTTGTATTTTCTTTTTATTTAGACTGGATCAGCCATGTCAACTGTTTATTATAATTAGAGTACCAATTAGCAGAGCATCACCCTGGGCAGAAACTGTAAAACTGCTATCACTAATGCCATTCTGAATTTGTAAAATGATGCCAAAGTTATTGCTTTGTCAGTTATTTTATTTTTAAAATTAAATGCATATATGCCTGGTTTGCTCATAATGGCTGTACTTTAATGTAATTTATTATCCCATGTATCTTATAAGGAATAGCACATTTTATGGCAAGTGAAAAGATTAGTTCCTATGGAAATCCAGGTACTGTTGTCTATGATGCTTACATTGGTTAATTATTTCATGTTTGCCATGGCGGAGCTAACAGTACTTCTTCCTACTGTTATGTTTTGGTTATTGGTTATTTGTGAAAATGGTTCTGGATGTTCTTTAACTTTGAGGGGCTGGATAAGAAGTGTGATTTTTTATTTATTGCTTTAGTTTTGCAATCCTGGAAAGTAATGCCAGACAATAGGATTTCACAAATGCATCAAGTCACAAGTTGAAATGTTGGAAATTTGCTATGCTTAGGTGAAATCGCTCATGGAGTATTTTTCTGAATATGTTACAATAATTTGCTGAAATGATTTTTCTTTTATATTAACTGTTGTTGTTGCTGTTGGTGGTGCTTTTTTCAAATAATGTTTATAATCATTCAAAAATACATCATCAGAACAATCTAAAAAAAAAATTCATTTTTAATTAAAAACGTTTTGATTTTTAAAAAAATAATGCCAAATGTATTAATGCTTTCTAAGAGCTAGATTGATATGGTGAGGTTGGTGTGATGTTTAAGGTGTGTACCTTACAAACACAAGGTGCAGGGTTTGATTCACACACACCACCATCGATTATATCTTGCTCAAAATGACACTGTAGGCAAATGGAGGTCAAAGGGTTCAAACTCTGTTATTTTGACTGCAAGAAATAGTTTATCATCTCAGAGCCTTGTCTGCCAGAGAACCCTAATTCACTTAAGAGAATAACAGATTTTGCTAAAAGATGTATTTTCTGAAAAACAAAATTATGAAACTGTAATGACCGGCAATACTGACTGTAACTCTCAATGATTTGTCATAAAATAATTGATCAAGGATGATATGGCAGCTGGTGCAGTGGATCACGTTGTCATAAAATAATTGATTAAGGATGATGTGGCAGTTGGTGCAGTGTCAAAAAAG